>NC_089823.1:161089161-161396911 GCF_035046505.1 Tiliqua scincoides | reverse complement strand
AAACAGTACAAGGGCATTCAGCTAAAATACTGGAAGAGACAGTCAGACTGCGTTCGCACTGGTAGTTTACCACAGAAGCCAACACTGATGCAGTGCAGAACGTATGAGTCACACATCAGTGATACCACGCACATTTAGACACCAACCCCAATGTCTTCCAGAATATATGAGTCACATATAAGTGGCACCACCCACATTCAAAAACAAAAATAAGAATCTTATCTAAACTATTACCAAAGATCTAAGAATAGTAGTTTCCTTTTCCCCCATTTATGGAAACACAAATAGTAATGCTGTTAGATTCCCAGAGAGTCAATAGTCCAATATTGGACAACAAACTGCTTTGATTATACTGTGCTGTGAACACAGCCAACTGCTAGCAAGTGTTTCTAACAACTCTGGAGAAGGGGACAAACTTCCTGTTTCAAGCTTCTTGAAAACTGATGCCAAACCTTGTATATCTTAGACAGAAATAGCCACCTAGAATCTCCTTCAGTGTTGGAGAAAGGTGGGATAAAATCATGCTAATAAATAAATAAAGTATCACACAACAAAATGACATTTTACTACATGACAGCAACGCCATAAACACCATACCTGTGGTGTGGCTTTTTAAAGACTCAGGCACCTTTTCAATCAGTATACAACGGCAAAACTAAAGTTCTGAAAGTTTAAAAAAAGCATACCAGAACAGTCAACTACAGCAATAAACCATGAAAATTAAGGTATAAAAAATTATGTACAGTATATACCCCCACATTTTCACTAATCACCTAAAAATTACATTGCATATAATTACATTGCAAAAAATACATTGCATAGTGATGTTTTCTGGAGAGTGAATGCTATACAGGCATCACCACAAACAGCACTTAGATTGCACCTACAGTCATACCGGAAAACAAAAATATTTACTTCTAGGTAATCATGCAGTGGGTCAAGCAGACATAAAACATTTGAGTAATACACCAATCAGGTTATAAGGGAAAATGAACTCAGTTAAAGTAGAAAACTGACATACGCACATTTTCTCAATTGCCATTTCAGATGTGGGATTTTAGATTTCCACCTTTAAAACAGCATCTGGGCAAGGAGAGAAAAGTGAGCCTCCCCTCACCATGCAGCCTAGTCCCAACCAGAGTGTTCTCCAATCAGCCAGTTTATTTCAGTCTTAGGCTTATGAGCATCACACATAAAATCTTATCCACAATGACAGATGAGGGGATAGGGAAAGGGAAACAAAAGCTTATGTAATGGAATCAGCAACTATAATTACATCAAGTTCAGTGACAATTTTCAAGTACTATATAGTAATACAGTATATAGATATTTCAAGTATAGTAATAGAAATGCAGTCTTCCTGGGTATGCTGATGAACTACAGCAGCATTTTGCAACCAGTGGTACTTGAGGTGAGGTTCGGTAGTATACATGGGACCCCAGACCTCCACCACCTGGCTGTGAGACCTGCAATGCAACTTTACATGCAGTGGTAGGAAGCTTGACTCAGTGGGCAGAGATCCAGCATGTGCTTTTCACATGTTTGAAAAAGCCCACCCATCCACACCAAGCCTTTTACCGGTGTTTGTTGTATTGTATCTAGCCTCCTAATGCAGAAGTAACTGGCAACATTGTCACCAGTTACTATAGGTCAGGGGTCGGCAACCTGTGGCTCTAGAGCCACATGCAGCTCTTTCAGCTGTCTGCTGCGGCTCCTCCCGGTGAAAGTGGCAAAGGGAGTAACAGAAGGCACTGTGTTGGGAGAGCAGGCTGCTTCCCTCCGCCCCCTGAGCTCACTGCCCTCCTCTCCCTTCACCCCCACCTGCCCCGCATTGGTTTCCCTTTTCAATAAGCTCCGCAGGCTTAAGTTCCCTGTTTTTCCCTTCCCCAACTCTCCAGCAGGACGCCCTCCTCCTCAGCCATTGCGAGCCCTTGCAGGTCACCACTCAGTGCAAGGAGAGGCTTTTTCTCCACAGCTGAGGAGACATGCTGTGTGTCTACGCAGTAGTAAGCCCCATTACAGCGGATGAAGCTTACTCCCAGGAAAGGGTGCCTGGGATGGCAGCCTTGGAGCCTGCTCAAGGCCAAGCGCAAGGATGGGTGAGTGGGAGCCCGTACAGGTCTGTTCGAGAGCAAGCCCTGATGTAGTCCCTGGGCTACTCCCAGGAAGGTGTGGAGGGCTGTAGCCTCAGCCCCCTCCTGTGCAGGTCTACTCACAAGTAAGCTGTAGTCAGTGGGGCTTCCTCCCAGGAAAGCATGGAGAAGACTGCAACCTGAGAGCTCCAACCAACTTGTCTGCTCAGAAGTCCCATTGTAGTCAATGGGGCTTACTCCCAGGATAGTGTGGAGAGGGTTGCAGCCTAAGTGAGGGAGGACAGGCAGGCAGGGCAGAAGCTGGCCTGTGGCTGCCTCCCCCCCAGCTCTGGCTTCTTCTCTTCCCCACCTCTGGAATCTGTGTCCTTTTTTCCTTCCAGCAGGGTGCCTCTGGAAGGTGGGGGGAGTTCTTTAGTATCCATGTAAGATAAGGAGATGTCATAACCACCATATCTATTGGAATCCTGGAAGATCTGGTGAGGTAGATGTGGTGTCAGCAGTGGCCCCTTTAAGGCACAGATGCAGCCACTTGAAGGCAATAGGGCCCTCAGGGATATAAGGAGCACCTGAGGCAGGAAGGGGGTGTGGGTTGGAGAAGGAGTGCAGGTTGGAGGGGGAGACTGACTGGGCATATTGACTTTGATACTCTGAATTACTTTGGAATCTGAGCTTGGACTGTGACTTAGCTTATTGACATTGGACTCTGCCCGACTTTGTGACTAACGGACTGCTGGAGACACTGGAGTTTGGTGTGTGGCTGCTGTGCACAAGACCTGCTGAGGACCAAGGGTCTGCTGTAGTGGTGGGAGGCTGCTGGCAGGAGAGAGGACCTCTGCAGGTTGAACAGGTGAGCTACCCTGGAGGTGGGGTCCAGCAGGACTGCAGGGCAGAACCAGGGTCATTTGTTGGGGGAAAGAAGGGGAGCTAATTTGCTTAAAGTGGGCATAATTCTCCAGGCAGAGAATGGCCTTGGAATCAGGCAAAACACCATAGAGGACCAGGTGTCTGAAAACACAGGACAAGAATGTATGACAAAACTAATTAAAAGCTACAAGAGGGGGCTACATTATAAAAATGGGACCTATAAGAGCATAAAGGTTAAAAAAGAACTATATATGCAGTGTTATCTTCATTTTAGATGTCAAAAGGGTTTTGTGGCTCCTGTGGTTTTTTTCCTCCGAAAAACGGGTCCAAATGGCTCTTTGAGTGTTTAAGGCTGCCGACCCCTGCTATAGGTGGTACTCCCAAAAGGTGAACCATGCAAAGTGGTACAATGTGGGGGGTGGGGGGGGAACACAAATGTTGAGAAATGCTGAACTAAAGAGTACATGCACAGAACCTAGAGATGGGCTCACAAATGAACGCACCAAAGAACACATGAAGTGAAGCAACCAACAACTCTTATGTGAAGCTAAATGTCCAACAGAAGTGCAACAATAAATTAACATCAGCAGCAATATAGCTGACAGTGCAGTCCTCCTGACTGAACACCGACAATGAAGTTTTTAGGAGGATTCTTGGAGTCCCAAACTCCATCAGGTTAGCAACGGTGACTCTTGAGTTAGGAGTTCATCTTCCTTCAACTACTGCATGGGCTTTAACGTTTAAATTTTGGCTCCGCTTCCATCTGTCACTTCCACCAGATTCCCTTCTTAATGACCTGCTAAGAGACCCTTTTTTTGTCCAGCTGGTTTCTAAAATTTGACTCTAAATTGAATTCCCTAGATCTTTCTTCGGAATCTTTAGCGGATCTCGATGTCAACAGTGCTTACAAGCTTATTAGAACTAGGCTCTGGGAAGCTGAATTTGCCTCTCTTTCCGCTGATCTTAATCCAGTATGTTCTCTTTTTTTGGTCACTGTCCCTTACAGGTCAGTCATCTAAATATTTTGTTACCCTAATAAATCCCTCCCTTCAAAGGGCTTTAATGCTTGCGCGTTTCAACATTTTCCCTTCTTCCTATCACCTTGGCAGATTTTTCCATCTTTCTCGGAACCTCAGATTATGCGCCTTTTGTCATCTTGAACCAGACACACTTGAGCATATTTTGATCTATTACCCAGCGCACTGTACACTCCGAAAGCTGTATTTGGAGCCCTTTTCATGTCATCCTGCCGGTCCATTTATTGATCCCCTCTTTGTTCTGCTTAGTGATAATCAAGAAAACATTACTATAGCAGTTGCTCATTTTCTATCCCAAATTATTAAAATTTTCCCCCCTTCCTAAAAATTGTCTCTTCATTTTTTCCTCCTTTATTTTTTCAGATTTCCTCCTCCTCCTCCCTGCCACATTATGTTTACCTTCTTAGTGATTGTAATAATTTCTGTGTTTTACCTTGTTTATTTGTTATATGCCAATAAAGGTTGTGATGATCATGAAGTGTTGGACCCTTCAATAATAAACTGAATCCTAGGCCCTCTTACAGGGGACAAAGTAACAGAGCGGCACACTTGCTTCTGACAAAACAGATACAAGCAGTGGTCCTCAAGCCTTTTAGCACCAGAACACACTTAGAATGACAATCTGTCAGGACCCACTGGAAGTGATGTCATTAACCTGGAGGTGTTGTCATCAATTTAGGCTTCAAACCTAAGCTGTGATCAACCAATTATGTAGCACACTTGCGTTGATTTTGCATAGTTCAGAATTCAAACATTCCAGCTCGGACATCAAAGCAGAACATAGACCTGGATCCTTCTCCAGCCACAGATCCCTCCCTTCCAATGTCCCATCTTCCCACCTATTCAGGGCAAACCACCATGCCTCTCTCCAATCAGGAGCCCACACTGCCAAGCGGCTTCCTACCCTGTATTTTCAGCCCTGAATTGTCAACGGTTGCAATATATCAACCAACCATTAACAATACAGAGTTGAACATACAGGGTACAGGGCTGCTATATTTGTGTGTGTGCGTGAGCACACACACACACTTCTGTTGTTGTTGGCAACCTTCAGTCTTGTAAGACTATATCCCACTCTGATACCATACCCTCCATTACCCTCATATTACACACATATATAGGTGTGTGTATGTATGTAGGTGTGTGTATGTGTATATAGGTGCATGTATATACATATATATTCATACATACACACACACACATATATATGTATATACACACCTATGTAAATATATATATATAAACAAATACACACTATATATATGCATTGTATATATACATGCATGTATGTACACACAAACACACACAGTGCAACAAACATATTGCAACAATATCAAATATCACTGGAAGAGGCCACTAGAAGTGCAAGAACCAGAACTTTGTACCTCCCTGAACACCCAAAGCGGTAGAAGAGGAAGTAAAGAAGATTGCCAGTGGTGGCTGAGGTAGGTGCTATGCAACCCACCCGAAACTGGCTCACAGCCCACCTAGTGGGTCCCAACCCACAGTATGAAAACACTGATCTGATATGGGATTGCATGGCAAACTCTGACCTGCCTGCTACCACCCAGGGCGGCAGAGAACCAGGCTGCAGACGTCTCGAAGGCCTGTGGAGAGGAGCTGGAGGGCGGCAGCTGCTTCCTTGGGCCGGGCCGGGCCTCAGCCACACACCCGCCGGCCAGCGAGGGCGGCGAAGATCCAGCGGAGAGCCTCGAACCCACAGGCGCGCCGGCTCTTCCCCGCCCGAGCTAAACGAGCCCGGAGCGCCTGCCGCCCCCGAAGGACACCTGGAAGCGCCGCTCCCACCTGCGCCTCGAAGCGGCCCCTGCCGGTCCTGACGCCCCAGTCCTAGCGAAAGGTATTCGAGCCGCGGGTTCTTTTCAAATCTGACTAATGGGCGACGCCGTTGGGCCGCACGGGCTTGTGGGAGCAAAGAGCATGCTGGGAGGTGTAGTTTTTGGCGCCGCAGCAGGGTCTCCGATTGTTACATTGAGGGTTCACATCAGAAGAACCCCGCTGGATCAGCGAAAGGCCCAGCTGGTCCAGCCTCCTGCATCTCACAGTGGCCCACAGATGTTTCAGGTGCACACAGGACAACAAGACACCTTCATCCTGGTCTCTGTTTCTAACAAGCGGATTTGTGGCTTCCGGGGGGCAGGGCGGGTGACGCCAGGACTCATTAAAACAAACCAATGCTTTGCGCCTCTGTTTTCTTTCCAGCTCTTACATATCCTCAGGCACCCCTAAATCCATTTACATAAATGGACTTTGAAAATGGAACAGTTGCTCTCCCCCCCCCCCCAATACTGTATAAGAGGAGCAGCGCCACTTGAAATAAGTGCCTCTTTGCCCAGTTAGCAGGGATAAGAACATAAGAACAGCCCCACTGGATCAGGCCATAGGCCCATCTAGTCCAGCTTCCTGTATCTCACAGCGGCCCACCAAATGCCCCAGGGAGCACACCAGATAACAAGAGACCTCATCCTGGTGCCCTCTGGGATATGCCAGAGTCCAGTGGTTCCCAAACTTTTTAGCACCAGGACCCACTTTTTAAAATGGCACTGTATCGAGACCCACCTAGGTTTCTAGAATCATAGAGTTGGAAGGAACGTAAAAGGTCACCTAGTCCAACACCTTCACCAGATCTTTTAAAAGAACTTTTACCAGACCTTTAAAAAAAAAGGAGATCTAGAAAGAAATATTTTATTTATAAGTAATAATAACCATAAAAAGACCCTCAAAGATTTATCTCCCTATATTTATACATGCTTGCAAAACTGCAGAAGCTCAGCTCCTTGCAGGGCAGTTTGCAGCTATCTTGTAAACTGCAGGAGCTGAGCTCTTTACTGGGTAATTAGCACCTACAATGTCTAATTTATGTTTTAATAGCCTCAGGGCTTGAAGCAATTAGAGTAGCCTAACCAGGTCTACTCAGAAGTAATTCCTATATTGTTCAAAGGGGCTTACTCTGAGGAAAGTGTGGTTAGGATTGCAGCCTTAGGTATCTGATTTTTCCATCATCCTTTAGAGACCCACCCAAAAATCAGGTTGCAACCCATCACTAGGTCTAGCACAAACTATGCTAGACCAATGGTTCCCAAATTGTGGGTCTGGGACTCACCAGTCGTGACCCACTTTTTGTTGGGTCACAAAAGGGCAGATTAAACTGTGTGCATAAAAGAATAAAAAGCTGTTAATGACTGCTGCCCAATCACCATTATAGCCACCCCCTTGGCATTTATACATCAAGCAGCAGCCTCTAGCCTAGGGCCTCTAAAAAGTTTGGAAACCTCTGCACTAGACAATCATTTGGATTGTTTCATATGCATGCCCCCCCCTTCTGTTGAGAGAGGCATCTTTTCCAGGTTGTTAGCATCCTTCAGTCTCGGAAGACTATGGTATCGCACTCTGAATGGTGGTTCTGGAACAGTGTCCCCTCCAGTGCATGAAGCCTGGGTAAGGTAGATATGGAGGATAGACTGTTACCCATGCAGCAAATCCCCCCTCTCCACGCCGTTGAGATGGTCCAATGGAAAGGCAGAAGCCAATACGGTTGGTTCCAGCAGCGTCGCAGGAGTTGCCAGAGTGTGACTTGTACAGCCGCGAACTGCCTCAGGGACTCCGGCTCCAGATTTTGCCTCAAGGTTGTCTCCTGAAGCCTTTTCCATAACTGGATATAGCCACACGGCAGTGGCTTCCACTTACCACACTATTTAAAGCAGTGTTTCTCAAACTGTCGGTCGGGACCTTCAAGGTGGGTCACGAGCCAATTTGTGGTCCCAATTATTATCATTATCAAATATTATCAATATAGCAGACTTGATACTCCCATGACATGTGACTGCATTTGGGGAAATGTTACACATAATGTGCTTTTAATGCGCTTCTATTTATATGCTTCTAACAATTATAGTCAATGGGACTTACTCCTGGGTAAGTGTGGTGAGGATTGCAGCCTAGGATTGTTAAAAATTGTCCTGCTTGATGATGTCACTTCTGGTCATGACATCACTTCCGGTGGGTCCTGGCAGATTCTCATTCTAAAAAGTGGGTCCCTGTGCTAAAAGTTTGAGAAGCAGTGTGGTAGTAGACAAGACTACAAGTCCCGATAGGCTCCGCGGCCATTCCTGGTGAGGGGGGAGGAGTTCGGAAGCCGGGTGAGCGACGACTGAACTGAGGCCAATGCTAATGAGGGGGGAGGGGAGGGGGTGACCTCAAGTAACCTCAAGATGAGTTGAGTCAGGCGCGCAGTGTGGGAAGGCTGAGGAGCTGGCGGGCTGCCTACCAGGCTGGAAGGGGAGGCAGCAGGAGGCGAGCCGAGGGCTGCGCTGCCCGCTTGGAAGCTCCCTTTGTCCTCACGGGGGGGGGGGGGTCGCCACGAGCAGGACACCCCGTGGCCGCCTCTGCTCTGCGAGCCTTGCTGGTGGAGGGCTGTGCTCCAGCCCAGGAGTTCACGGTCCAGGGGAGGCGGTGGCCATAGACCTTGGTGCTGCGGAAGGGGGGGAGATGTTGCCCCCCAGCTAAAGAGGAGAGACAGGTCTAGGTAGAGGTGGGGTAGTACAAGAGGGGAGGCCAGGTTTTGAAAGGTACAGCCCAGCCTTGTGTAAGTGGCCCCTAAGGCTCTGCTCAGCTGGGGGCAAGGCCGGCCCCCCAAGGCTCTGCTCAGCTGGGGGCAAGGCTGAAACAACGGGCACCTCTGAACATGTGCAAAATGCCTTTTGCATGCCTTTGAGGAAAACAGCTAATTCTTTTATACAGTCGAGATTAGGAGCTCTTCCAAGTCAAAGACATTCTTTTCAGGCACACTAGAGCTCCAGCATGACAATCAAGTGCTACAGTCTTGGAAAAACTTCCATTTCTTCAGAGCTGGTGGAACTAACTTCCCAGTTCACACTGAATTGCTGCCACAAATTTATTATTGGATCACTGGCAATCCACTCTCTCAGTCTTAATACCAAGATCCAGGTCTACAGAGCTTGCGTCCTGAGTACACTTCTGTTCTGCAGCGAGTCATGGACTCTTCACTCACAACAGGAGAGGAAACTGAACGCTTTCCACATGCACTGCCTCCGACGCATTCTCGGCATCACCTGGCAGGACAAAGTTCCTAACAACACAGTCCTGGAACAAGCTGGAATCCCTAGCATGTATGCACTGCTGAAACAGAGACGCCTGCGTTGGTTCGGTCATGTCGTGAGAATGGATGATGGCCGGATCCCATAGGATCTCCTCTATGGAGAACTCATGCAAGGAAAGCGCCCTACAGGTAGACCACAGCTGCGATACAAGGACATCTGCAAGAGGAATCTGAAGGCCTTAGGAGTGGACCTCAACAAGTGGGAAACCCTGACCTCTGAGCGGCCTGCTTGGAGGCAGGTTGTGCAGCATGGCCTTTCCCAGTTTGAAGAGACACTTGGCCAACAGTCTGAGGCAAAGAGGCAAAGAAGGAAGGCCCATAGCCAGGGAGACAGACCAGGGACAGACTGCACTTGCTCCCAGTGTGGAAGGGATTGTCACTCCCGAATTGGCCTTTTCAGCCACACTAGACGATGTTCCAAAACCACCTTTCAGAGCGCGATACCATAGTCTCTCGAGACTGAAGGTTGCCAACAACGATGTGCAATATGAAAATATCAATACAGACCACAGGGTTGTTATAAAGATTATGTTAAGAATACTCTGAATACTCAGATGTGCTATCTAAATACTATTGTTCATCCTGTGGGAAGTCTGTGTGTTTGAGAAAGCTCTGTGTACACAGTAAACATGCCAGAAAGGGTAGAGTAAACCCTTCTCTGGCAGGCTGGCTTTCTACATGCAAGGAGTGTTTTGGTTTTTGGAGGAGGGACATTCAGACATTTTTCTTCTGCTTGAGCAATTTCTAGAGCTATTTAACCATGAGTTGCTTGCAGTCAGAGTAACAGCACAATCTTGTGCATGCTTATTCAGAAGTAAGTACTGTTGTGTTTAATGGGGCTTACTCTCAGGTACGTGTGCATAGTATTGCACTGTAAGAAGTGGTGTATATCTAGATCAGGGGTGTCCAAACTTTTTGGCAGGAAGGCCAGGAAAAAAAGAGTTAATTTACATTTCAAATTTGAATAAATTTACATAAATGAATACATTAGAGATGGAACTTATATGAATGAATGAAGGTCTTGCAATAGCTCATGGCCTATAAAAGACCTTGCACAAAGCAAGGCTGACCTTTCCTTTGCTGCCACTGCTGCATCACAGACATGAAACAGCAAACAGTGGAGTGAGCCCTTGTCCCAGGACTCACACAAGAGTTTGAGCAGTTGACCATCACGCTGAGAGCAGTTACATCCTGCCAGTGCAGGCTCCAGCAAGTCTCCAGAGGGCCAGAGCTCATTAGAGACTGGGGGCTCCCTGCAGGCTGGATTGGGAGTCTTCGCGGGCCAAAAGTGGGCCAGGGGAGTTTGGGCACCTGTGATCTAGATAAAGAGTTCAGACATGTTTAGAATTCCCTGCTTCCTTGAGTGGCAAGAAGTTCAGGGGCAATTGCTATCTGGAGAGTTCCTCGTGAGGACAGAGCAATGGACATTCATGGTATCTTTGCAATTTGGGTTTATTTACAAATCTACAAGTTGAGCATGGGTAAGCAGGCAAACACCCAACAGATGGTCTTAGCAAAAGCAGCATTGGTTCCCCCCAAAGCAAACACTGCGCAGTTCTTAGAAACCCCCAAGTCTCCCATTCCTAGCCAGCTACAGAACTTGCTTATAAAGCCAGCTACATTTAAGCTACCAAATTGTCTCTTTCCAAGGTCTATGTCATGGTCCTGGGTCTCTCCGACCAATCTTAGACACTCCCAGTTCACTGATCAAACAATCCCCCAGTGAGTCAGAAATACATGTTTCCAATTTTTTCTTGTGTATCCTATCCTCTCAAGGCCTTAACACTCCATGGAAGGACATGGACAGGGCATAGTTCCCAGAAAAATTTCACATTTTATTTTTCACATTTTTATACCACAGGTCAGTGTACACATCTGCTCCCCTTCTTTTGTCCTCACAACAACCCTGTGAGGTAGGTGAGGCTGAGAGAAAGTGACTAGCCCAAGGTCACCCAGGAAGCTTCATGGCTGAGGGGAGATTTGAACCTGGATCTTCCAGGTCTAAGTCCACCTCCCTAACCACTACACCACCCTGCCTCTAAACACATCAAAACAGGTGGGTGTACAAGTCCTCAGGGCAAACTGTCCTCCAGTAGCCTCCACCACCCCTTTTAAATAGCCAGTCCTTCAACAAAGGTGAAGCTGAAGTCCTACAGACTAACTCTCCAGCTCTTGCAAGCACTGAGCTCCCCCAAACTCCAGGGGCTCAAGCCTCTGGTTCATTCCACTAGCAGAGAGAGTGGCCCAGGCTAGGCTTAGATGACTCTAGTTCCTTGGTATTCACACAGAATGAATGTGTGTGCCCACAAAAGGAACATCTTTAACTGATGGTTCAAGCAAAAAGCATTCCAGTTATGCAATGCTGTAGTTTTCCAGTCCACATGAAGCTTTTGTAGATTGCTGGAACCATAGGTTTTTATTTATAAAACACACAATGTGTGCTCGGTGTGGTACAATTTTTTTTTCAACTCCCTATCATCAGGCTCACAATGTAAAAAGTATGAATCTAACAACCCAGTCTTACTGAAACCCCCTTTTGCCATACCGCTACACCAGAGTGTGAACTTTTGTTCACTTGCCCTAGGGAAAACCTCCACCAATGCCATGGGACTCCTCAGATCTATGCTTGCTGTTTAGAAGGTGTAAGGTTGAAGTGTCTAATGGCCATAGTAAGAGACATGAATGGTGTTACGGTGTCAGCACACTAGAGTGCCACAGGTACCATCTCTGGTCCATCTCACTCTCTGCCCCACCTGCAAACATCCTCATTCCTCCCCCTGCCTGACCCTACCCACCTCATTCCACCCACTGCCATTGCACCTACCTTTGCCAGTCTTGCAGCAGGTCTCCTTGTGAACTCTGTTCTGCTGTTGTAGACCCCTGTACATGCTGGCCCATGAAGAGGAGTGAAGGGAAATCATGGGTAAATGTAAAATTTGATGGAAATCTTGAACCAAGGCTGTTGTCACGGTATAAGTAGGATTATTGCAAACAATGAAAGGTTGTTGTAAGGATCAGTCTTGTTGCTTACAGTGCAATTCTATGCACAGCTATTCAGAAATAAGTCCCATTGTGTTCAGTGGGGCATTAGGTAAATGTGTATAGGAAGTGATTTGTGGGCACTGGAGCCCAGGAAGTCAGAGAGAGGCAATGCAAGCGCTGAGCCTTGGGAGCAGATAAGCCCTTCCCTGCCCTGTAGGGGCCCACCCTGCCACCAGCTGAGGTTGGAAACAACTAGGGTGGGGAGAAGTGGCAACAGGTGTGATAAGATCAAAGTTTTTATTGCAGAGTCTCAAAGGCAAAGCAGTATCTATAAGAAAAACAGACAATTGGGGTTGCCAGCCAACTGCTCCCAGCATAGTGCTTGTCTTTTTGCAAGTTACCTGACAGTGAGGTGACATCTAGTAACACCACTTCGTTCACTGGCTGTCATGGAGTTTGCAAAGTAACAGGGGCTGTCTTGAACAAGTAGGCCCCACAGAGGAACAACTGGGATCACAGTGCTCACTGCTTCCAGGCATGCTGCAGGCTTCCCTTGTTATCTGCATGACCAACCATGTGGAGCATCCCATGCCTTCTTCCCCTGTTCGACAGTAGCCTCTGGAGAGCAAAGAAAGACACATGGAGCATGGCAAGACATGTACAGCACCATCAGCCACACACGGTCCCTTGATCAGAAGGCATGCTTGGTGCGGGTGAAAGTAAGTGGTGCTACCTGGGTGTGCATGAAGCAGTGACTTGTTGAGGTGAGAGCATGCTCCAGGCATTATCTTTCCCTTCCTGATGAAGGTTGCAGTGGAGCTCTGTGAGGAATAAGTGTTCAACCAGCAGCGGCAATATTTGGAATATCTGGTGTTCAACCACAGAGAGAGCACACATTCACTGCTGTTAGCCATTGCAAAAGGAAGGGGTGGATAGCATAGACAAATTCATAGCAAAGACAAGTTTGACAATAGTGAAGGTTCAGTATTTGATGAAGGGCATATTTAAGACAACTATGCAAGATTAAGGTGTAGTGGCCTTCCAAGGTTGCTTATGTATGTGGGGTGCGTTGTCCTTGCTCTTCCTGTTGGGGTGGTGGAGTGAAGGTTCCACTTGGGTGTTTGCGCATGGAATCCTCCTGAGGCAGAGTTCCTGCAATAAGAATCCAAAGAAGATAAGTGTTAACAAAATGTCTTGCTAAACATGTGGGAGCAGCAGCTTGTACAAAGTGCCTTTCATAGTTCCCATCACTACCGTTCCCGTGTGAGTGTGCTCTGTGCACGATCTGAGGCCAAAGAGTTATATCTCCATGCTATGTGCCCTGTCATCTGGTTTCCTGACAGGAGTGAGTGTGTTATAATTGACTGTGAAGTTTAGTTTGTATCCTATGGTCTGCCATCAGAAAATGGGGGAATAAATGATGAGATTTTTCTGGTGATTTAGCCTTCCCCATTGTTTCTGATGGCTTTTCAAATTTCCACGCCAGCTCTATTGTCTGTGTAACATTTTGCAGATATTTGGAGCACATCTGTCATCTGGAGGGCATTTAGGATATGGCATACACATACACAACTCTTGATCCTGCCCATGCGCCTTCCATGTCTCCACCCCATTTGGGGGTTTGTGCTGATAGTTCTACCAGTGTCAGAGGTGCATCTGCACTTGTGTGGCACATTCATTGGAGGAACTGAGACTATGATGGTGGGACTATAATTGTGCCAGCATCTCAGGGCATATGCAAATGAGACTGGCATTTCAGAAGTATAGGATTGCACCATTAAAGTGTCTATAATTTACAGTTGACTTTTGTGATCTGCATCTTTTTAGTTGCTCATTTTAATTTGAAGTTTTATGGTTGTTCTGCCACACTGGCAACAAACACCCTTATTGGTGGCTAAGCATTTTGCTCATTTACTGCTTGATGGAACTGGAACATTTGGATATCAGCATATTGACTCAAGCAATCAGCTTTGGGCTCTCTACATGAACATGACAGCTAAAGTGGGGCCATAGGAGACCAGGGAAAGAAAAGACAATATCATAGGAACATCATGTGGAAATTTCAAATACCAGGCTTGAAGCTGATGGTAATGTTTGAGTTACTGCAATCCTTTTTCCTATCCCTAATATTTAATAACTGAATTACTCTCCTTTAAAGGCCAACTTCACTGTTCATTCTGTTTGCCAAGCTGATATAACCTTTTGTAAAATTGTTTGAACAGCTGGACGTCCCCCAGGTAATTACAGTGAACAAGCTTGTTCTGTAGGCAAAAATAATAGACTTCAGTCACGATGTTGGTTTGGATTGGGCCATGAGTATTACCAGTTTAGAATTGGTCCATTTTGTGAATATCTTTCTGTAATTAAAGCATGCATGCCGTGGAAAAGATAAGGGGTTAGCGTTAATTCTGTGCTTATTAGGAGGTAAGGAAAAATTATTTTAAAAAAATAAAATATATATTTTTGCTTATGTTCCATTTGTCTTTGGGTTGCCTTCCCAGCATACGATGCAGCACACTCCTTTTTGGCATTGCTGCATCGGCTCATGGAATTTTAAGCACTCCTTATGTAAGACAGCTACACAGTCCAAACACTCCAGAGGAAATTTCATCAGATACTGGTGTTAAACACATTTTTTTCTTCTTTTATTTCATATATAGCATCTCACTTTGGTCCCATGGCTCACACTGGCAGTGTGCTTGAGGTTGTCAACATCGGGATCTTGGGATCAAGTGTAGACTTCTAGATTCTCACCCTGAGACTGTTCTCTGATTAAAATTCCAATGTCCCATGAAAATAATGATAATCTCCGCTTTCAGAGGTCTGCATATTGTGCCTGGCCTTAGCTTCAAGAACACATTTGGCTTTAAATCTGTTCAGAGTGCTTCTAAATTACAGAATAAGATCAGGGACAATCTCCTGCACGTGCACACTCAGTTCCAAGCTCAGAAGGTGGATGGGTACTAACCCACATTCACTGCACTGTGGTGCAGAGGCACCCTTGAAGTTCATTGCAAGATTGGGGTAATCCCCCACTCCTCAGCTATGTGCTGAGCAGGGACTCATGCAAATACAGGGACAAGCAACTGAAATGAAAAGTACATTTCTGCCCATTAAGGACTGGGTGCTTTGCTGACTCTCTGAGTTTGGGCACTTTGCATATGGAGGCCAGTAAACTCAAGATAGTTGAACCTTAGAAACCTTAGAACCTTAGAAAGTGAATATAGGCCAGGCTGATCACAGTTAGTACAAAATTAGAAGCAATAGCTTAGTTTTTGTCTAGTTGACTCATACTCTCAGGGAATTAATTAACAAAGACAAGTGACGACTCCAAACCTGGCAGTGTTTCTTTTTCTGAAGAATAATATGGTCGTTCCTAGCATTCCAGGGAAGGCAAGAAAGGAGCAGGGTTGGAGACCGCTTGGAAAAACAATGTGTTCTGTCCATTTGCTTTCTTTTCCCCCTGAATAAAACTTCTTTGACTTTATTTAAACTAGAACTTGAAATGCTCTCCTTCTATTGACATTGTCTACACACATTTATCTATGTGTGCTGTTTGCAAGCAACATGAACCAGGACTGGCTGAAGTTCTCTGTTCAGTATACATAGTCACAAATCCTTTGCTGCCATGACTTGTAATCTGTGCAAAAGCTCTTATCTGCAAGCGATCCACCTTTTCCCTTGGTTATGCCTTATATAATCTTCAAGATTGAAATTTTAGGTGAATTTTTGAGGGTCACTTTTGGTATGCCTTGGAAGGCTATTCTACCTTTGCTGTCCTTATCTGATACTAGAGTGTTTTGTAACCTGCCTCCAGCATTTGGGAAAGGTAGGCTTTGTTTTAATTAAGTAATAATGGATTACATTTCTTAAGAAACCTTTGCAGTTATTACCTGCAATACTGATAGTAACTCCTGTGGTGATGAGAGGCTTGTCTATGTGATCAGATATCACTCAAGGTATTAGCACAACCTGGTGGATAAATTTACCAGGCTACCTCAGATGACAAACGGCTGTTTATCGACATCTCTGAACTATTAGCTAAGGTAAATGCAGATGTTGGAGATGCGGGCTGCAACACAGAGGTGCTATACAAGCTGAACCTGTTTACCAGCTTTTGTGTTTTGTTTTTAGGCTTAGGTGGATGGTATAACCACCAAATGTCTAAAACAACTTTGAACATTGCCACCAGGAATTTCAGCATTGAAGGTGGAAGAGGGAAAGCCAAAGTGTGTGTGTGTGGGGGGGGTGTTCCCTTGCATCCAGGGACTGTGGACACCAACCTGTCCAAGCCTTAATGCAAGAATGTTGCAAAAGAGAGACTTTTAACCCCAGAACATTCTTTTAATTGTCTGATGCATATCATTGATAATCTCAGTATGGGAAAAAGGGGAAGTCTTTGCCTGGGATGAATCAGAGTTACACTGATAATTAAAAGGCCTGCTATGGTGCTCCAAAGGCCTCCTTTGGCGCTAGAACAGGAGTGCCCAAATCCCAGCCTGGGGGCCACTTGCAGCTCTCAGGGACTCCCAATCTGGCCCACAGGGAGCCCCCAGTCTCCAATGAGCTTCTGGTCCTCTGGAGACTTGCTAGAGCCCGTGTTGGCTTGACGCAACTGCTCTCAGCATGACAGCTGCGGGATGAGGGCCCCCTCCACTACTTGCTGTTTCACGTCTGTGATGCTGCAGCAACAGTGAAGGAACGGTTAGCCTTACTTTGTGCAAGACCTTTTATAGGCCTTGAACTACTGCAAGACCCTCATTCGTTCATATAAGTTCCATCTCTAATATATTCATTTATGCAAATTTATGTAAATTTATTCACATTTGAACTGTAAATTAATTATTTTTTCCTAGTCCCCGACACAGTGTCAGAGAGATGGGGTGGCCCTCCTGCCAAAAAGTTTGGACACCCCTGTGCTAGAAGGATGAGGTGTGAAGATTTATTAATGTTCCCAGCAGATTTTTTGTTTTGCTTTGAATTGTTATGAGGGCTTGCAGAGATGAGTAGAAGGTTTTAGGAACTCCTTATATAAAACAGCTACACAGTCCGAACACTCCAAAGGAAATTTCATCAGATAATGCTGTTAAACACATTTTTTTCCTTTTATTTCGCATATAGCATCTCACTTTGGTCCCATGGCTCACACTGGCAGTACACTTGAGGTTGTCAGGCTCCACCGGTGGCTCCACCGGCTTGACTCCACTGGTAACTTCTCACTGTAGACATAACCAAGTCATTTTATGTGTACTCCGCACTTATTAAAAAATGCTAGTGTTCTTTACCAAGGCATTCAAAATTCTGCTGCAAGAAATCCCAGTCCTTCTGTCTGTAAATATTATGCAAATCATGTTCATTTGAATAATTTATCTTATTTTGCCTCATTTATTCTGGTTTTGATAGTCATGAGAAGGGGAATAGACCGAGGCAGGATACTTGAAGTTCTGTCCCCAGCCACTGGAAATATTGTTCATCAAATTCTCTGGTTGCTGCTATTTTATAAGGAATACTATACTTTCGGACATCTCTTTGCAAACCTTAGCAAAAGAAACTTCTCTTTCTATTGTAAAATGTAAACTGAGGGCCCAATCCTATCCAATTTTCCAGTGCCGGTGCAGCCCTGCCAGTGGGGCTGTCACTGCATCCTGTGGTGGGGAAGCAGTCACAGAGGCCTCCTCAAAGTGAGGGAACATTTACTCTCTTACCTTGGGTCTGCATTGCAGCTGCACCAGTGCTGGAAAGTTGAATAGGATTGGGCCCTGAGACTCTCAAGAAGTTGAATTCTTCTTCAACAGAAAGTACTACTTTCTGTGCATTTTCTGCACAATTGTGGAATCGCATCATACAGGCAGCCTTGCATTTAGCCTCTCTAGCCAGTTGCCACATACTGTAATCTACATGTATTCAGTGCATGTGTAGAGCAGCAGTTTTCAAATTGTCAGGGAGTTTGAAAACGTAGGTTAATTATTGCAGGGGAGGGGGGAAGATGGCAACACAATCCACAGGATTGCACTGCTGCCAGGGACGAGGAGGGTTTCTGCTTACAGGGAGGGTCCCGGGAGCCTGTAGACTCCTCTGCAAGGCTTCCCAAGCCTCCAAAAGTCTGGAAAAAGTAAAAAAAAAAAAAAGTAGCCAATTGCGGGGCTACTCTGCTTACCTGGGGGAAGGGGACGAAAGTCCCCCTTCTCCCAAGGTGCCGCCCGCGGCTGCCATGGGAGCACAGGGTGTAGTGGCAGCCATTTTTGGTGCTGTTGCAGCCATGCGCCCTAGGAGCTCAGGATTGGGCTTTCAGGCTGGTGAGTCACAACCCACCAGTTTGAGAACCTCTGGTGTAGAGGGCTGAGCAGGATCATACTGGTAGACCTCAGTAGCAGCCTATGTGCATTCAGTAGCAGTCCATGTGCCTAAGGAGTTCATGATCATGCATTCAGGCTCTATGGGCAACCAGTTATAAGTGTGCAGAACCCATTCTCAGCATAGAGTGCAGAGACTGGAGGGTAGGGCCAGTAGGCATGATTCCACTCCTCCATGCCAAATTTTCTCTATGCATGGATGGAACGTAGGAGTAGGGCTTCTGTTACTAGAGGTAATTATCCCTAGAACAGCAATTTTCAGCCAGTGTGCCATGGCGCGTTGGTGTGCCGCAAATGGTCCGCAGGTGTGCTGCGGGAGTTTGAGGGTAACTTTATTAGTATAACCATAGAGGGTGTGAGACCACCACCAGTAGCATGGTGTACCTTGTCAATTGTCAAAAAACCAATGATGTGCTTTGACAATTTTAGTGCCTTGTCAGTGTGCCATGAGATGAAAATGGTTGCCCTAGATGTTTGGCATACAGTGAGACTGAATGTTTACCCAAAATGTTTGACAGCTGTGCAGTAGAATCCTAAGCATGGTTATACCAGACCAGACCACCTCACAAGCTGGTTAATACATCATAAAGTGATTATTACATCACAAATTAAAGTGTTGAACCTTAAAGAAGATGTAACTTGAAGTAAACCCATATTGTATAACCGTGCAATGTTTTGACACCAGTATTACTCAAAAGATCTTTCAAAAAGCTATTAATTATATACAGGTTGAGCCTCATTATTCCTCTGGTTTCTATTCCAAGCACTCACCTGGATGGCAAAAAACAAACTATAGCAAATCCACTCAAGAAACAAAGTTTCTTTGCTCCAGTGATTTAAAAACAGGTTGCTGACCTTTTTGATGTAAGATGAGTAATTAAGAAGACAATCCATCAATCAGTTGTCCTGGAAGCACCTACAAAGGTGCTTCACTCAGCCCCTCCCTTCATCAATGCAAAGTGATCACCTTTCTTTCAGGTGCTCAGGGGGAAGGGAGGAGTCCACTGGAGAAAGAAGGATTGATGGATTATCAGCCAGCTGCCCTCTCTGTCTCTCATGAAGGGGGCTATTGTTAAAGGACTGTTCAGTTTTTTAAACTGATTTTAAAGGGGTGCATTTTCCCCTTCTCCAGAGATCAGCACATTCCTTCTCATTTGCAGGGACCATTCATGCTGAGTCAAATCATTGTATTAAAAATCTGTGTATAAATAGGCTGGACCTGTACTGTCTTCATCTGTATCTTCTTGTTCAGTATTTGGAAAAGTGCAAATAACAGTTTATGGAGAGAGTTCCTCTGCTGTCAGATCGGAGGTACAACAATCAATGAGTGGAGAAGACATAAGACATTGTCCAAATGCTGCATGGCTGGCCACCCACCCTACTCGGTGATGCCAGGAATTGAACCTTGAACTTTCTTCATGCAAAATATGTGGTTTACCACTGCTCTACAACTCTTCCTCTCTCATAAGGAAGTTGCTGTTTCTCTTCTAGATGCCATCCATCTGAAAATTGCCAGACACTAAAAGAATCGAGGTCCATTTACAGTCTGTGGTACCAACAGGTTTGGGACTTTGCTATAATGGACAGTGTAATTTGATGGATCTCTCCAATGGGTTGTCTCATTCAGATTCTCTCATAGAAAGGTACTAAATCATTTACTACATGAGCCATGATCCTTCTGAGGCTTCTTTACGTCATTCTTTTATTCATTTGTTTGTATTTGTTTAGATATTCATTAGCTGCTCTTCAGCTGAAGCTCTCAGAGCAGCATACAATAAAATATAATTAAAATCACCAGTAAAAAGATAAAACACTTGGCAGACTAGCAGATAAAAATGCCAGGATTCAGTTGCAAGACCTGGGCAAATAAAAGGAATACACCTGGAAGGAGTTCAGAGATGAGGGGGTGAACTGATTACTCTGCCAATCACTGGAACTAGTGTATTTTACAGAGTATGGGTGCAATCCTAACCAACTTTCTAGCACTGACTTAGCCGCAATGCAGCCCCAAGGTAAGATAACAAACATGCCCTTACCTTGAGGAGGCCCCCTTGACTGCCTCCCCACTACAGGCTGTAGTGCATGCCACATTGGCACAGCTATGTCAGTGCTAGAAAGTTGGTCAGGATTGCACCCTATGTCTTCATTCTGCTTTTTAATGGATCACTGTTATGCCTAGTGATAATGCAGTTTGGATTTCAGTGTTGTGATCTTGCAAAAATTTTGGGAAACTTTCCACTAAAAACATAATTTTGAATAATTGCTCTGTATAAAGTACATGTCATAATTAATCATTTCAGGGAGCCATACTCATACACCCCTCCATCTTTTCATGCAGTGATATGATGCTTGTGCATCAGGCTTGCTACAGTTTTTGAAGGTTTTTATTTTTTTAGTTAACCCATTATTCCCTGGCCCACAGGTGTACACATTTGATTCCTGTTGCATTTATGCAATGTTGGGTAGAAATGATAAGTTTGTAAGATCTTGGAACAAATCTACAAATCAGATTGTACCTCTGGATGTACTGATATAAGTAGAGCCAGTATATTTTAAGAATTTTTTGTGTGGGTGCTTTCATTTGTGTGGGCGGCAGTGAAGAAGGCCAATTCTATGCTTGGGATCATTAGGAAAGGTATTGAGAACAAAACGGCTAATATTATAATGCCGTTGTACAAATCTATGGTAAGGCCACACCTGGAGTATTGTGTCCAGTTCTGGTCGCCACATCTCCAAAAAGACATAGTGGAAATGGAAAAGGTGCAAAAGAGAGCGACTAAGATGATTATGGGGCTGGGGCACCTTCCTTATGAGGAAAGGCTACGGCGTTTGGGCCTCTTCAGCCTAGAAAAGAGGCGCCTGAGGGGGGACATGATTGAGACATACAAAATTGTGCAGGGGATGGACAGAGTGGATAGGGAGATGCTCTTTACACTCTCACATAACACCAGAACCAGGGGACATCCACTAAAATTGAGTGTTGGGAGAGTTAGAACAGACAAAAGAAAATATTTCTTTACTCAGAGTGCGGTTGGTCTGTGGAACTCCTTGCCACAGGATGTGGTGATGGCGACTGGCCTGGACGCCTTTAAAAGGGGATTGGACAAGTTTCTGGAGGAAAAATCCATTACGGGTTACAAGCCATGATGTGCATGTACAACCTCCTGATTTTAGAAACGGGCTATGTCAGAATGCCAGATGCAAGGGAGGGTGCCAGAATGAGGTCTCTTGTTATCTGGTGTGCTCCCTGGGGCATTTGGTTGGCTGCTGTGAGATACAGGAAGCTGGACTAGATGGGCCTATAGCCTGATCCAGTGGGGCTGTTCTTATGTTCTTATTACTATTGATAGTTTCTGAATTATTTGTCATGAGACTTCGATATATATAAGTTTGTGTGTGTGTGTCCGTCCCTTTTTTTTGGTATGATAAATTGTATGTGCTATAACATTTGGAAAAACATGCAAATGATTGTCATTCATGGCACTGGAGACTAGCCACACACACCCATTCCAGGAGCAGGAACAGTTTTTACAGTCTTCCTTAAAATAGGTACAATGTAGTCCTGCAAAACTGAAAGAAAACAAGTGCCAGGCTATTTTATATTACTGCCAAAGTCCAACCATTTTGTACCTCTAAATCCGCCCAAACCTCTTTTTCCTCCCTTCTTTGAACAGTATGTGCTCTCCTGCTAGTTCACATTAAAGAACATTTTCTTTGAACAATTTTCCTCTGGAATGAAATTAAATACCACAGAGGATACTTGATATAAAGGCTAGTTGAGTTTAGCAAGCAATTAAGTACATGAGTGTGGGAAAAGGTTGCCAAACTTTTGTTATCTGGTGTGCTCCCTGGGGCATTTGGTGGGCCGCTGTGAGATACAGGAAGCTGGACTAGATGGGCCTATGGCCTGATCCAGTGGGGCTGTTCTTATGTTCTTAAACTTTCAGGAGGCCACTGTCACCAGTTCACAGCAGCTTGCTGTGAAGACATTTTGTTGTTGTTCAGTCGTTAAGTAGTGTCCGACTCTTCATGACCCCATGGACCACAGCACACCAGCCCCCCCCCCCCCAGTCTACCACTATCTTCTGGAGTTTGTCCAAATTCATGTTAATTACCTCCATGACACTAACCATCTCATCCTCTGCTCTCCCCTTCTTTTCCCAGCATCAGGGTCTTTTCTAAAGAGTTCTCCCTTCTCAAGAGATGACCAAAGTATTTCAGCTTCAGCATCTGTCCTTCCAATGAACAGTCAGGGTTGATTTCCTGTAGGATTGACTGATTTGATCTCCTTGCAGTCCAGTGAACTCTCAAAAGTCTAGTGAAGACATTAGCAGCAGTTAATTGTTTATCTCCATTCTGTGAAAAGATTTACCTGCTGATTTCTGAGCATCAAGCTGCTGTTAGAGAGGCAAAAGCAGGCCTGACTAGTGTGGTGTTCTTTCTTTCTCTTCCTGGTCTGTTAGCTGACCTAAGAAGAGGGGAAGCGATTAGCAACTTCCCCATGGCTGAGGTTCTCTCTCACAAAATAATTGCTTGATCAGGGCTAGTGTCATGGTAGCAGTGAGGGGAAGTGGCTTTTGTTATGCAGTCTAAAATAAACCTATTAGAAACTCAGCTTCAGTTTGATGGTGTTTCCTCATCTACATTCTGACCCCATTGAAGGAATGGAAGCATGAACAGCATTGTTGTAATACATTGTTGTAATACTGATGCAATGAGAGGAGAATCACTGGCATTAAATGGAAAATTTCTCATTTCAGGAAGTTCCTCCTCCTCCAGCCCCCATGAACTCTGTCTGGTTGGCAGGAGAAAAATCAAACAAGTGGTGACGCAGAAGCTCTCCCTGACTCATGGCAATCAAGGACTGCAAACAGAATGTCCCGCTCCAGAACCTTCTGGCTGGGACTTTTGGTGGTGAACAGCCAAATTAGCTCATGCTAAATGGATATGTGACAAAATGTTTAAGAAAAAAACAATACAAATATGGCCCCTGATGTAGAAAGGGCTTCTGGCTTTATTTTATAACGTGTGTCACTTGTCATCCAGAACTTGGCTTTATTGAATTATTTCTCAGGCTTCTTTGAACCTTTCTAAAATACATTATAAAATATCAATTAAGTAAAAGCAGATTACTGAAAACCATAAAATGAATGATGAAGCTAAAGGGAAAGACTAAAACAACTCCAATATCACAGTTTAAAAATTCAGCTTTGTGGCTATAATAGGCTTGCAATTATCACTGGCCTGGTTGTTTGTGGCAAGCAAGAATTGCCTCCAGATTAGAAGGCAGGAAAGCTTTATTTTTGCCTTTATTTCTCTTAGGCTGCAATCCTAACCACACTTTCCTGAGAGTAAGCCCCACTGAACAAAATAGGACTTACCTCTGAGTAAACCTGGTTAGGATTGTGCCCTTAGATTCATAAAGGGATCACTCGTTCATTAAAAAGCAACCCGAGAGAGCTGAATATTGTTTCATGTTTGTGTGTGAGAACTCCAAGGGTATGGTGTTAACAAATGTCAGTAGACCAAGAAACCCCTTGAATGGGAATTCCCCCCCCCCAAATGCCTTCAAGTGCATCTACCTGAAAGGAGGAACTGAGGCTTAAGATGTTTTCTCCCTCTCTGAGTTAAGGAGAAAAAGGGCAGGGTGTGCTGGCAGATTCTGAAAGAGATGGAGAGAATTAGAATTTAATCTGGGAGAGACTGGATTGGAAGCCAAGATAAAGATTGTTGGCAGCTTGACGTGCTTAGAACACCCATGTAGCTGATTCTACCTGTGTGAGCATGCAAGCAACCAACCAACGCTCAAACCTGTAGCTTTGTAAGTAAAGCAAATATTACAAAGACCACACACCTCCAGTGATTCCTCCTGTAAAGGAAGCCTGAAATAAGATAATCCTTTTTTTGTCCACCCCAGATAACTGTGCAAGCATTGTGTCTGTGCCTGACTTCTGCCATACTATTCACAGCATCCAATCCCAATCTCAAGCAATATATGAAGAACAATTGTCAGAAACTAAGATTTTCAGTCCATTAAGGCACAGTGCAGCAAAACAGAAGGAATACACTAGATACATATAAAAACTATCACATGTAAACAGATTGTATACAGATTCATGTTTATTTGTCATGTTTTTATACCAACCTTCCTCCAATGAGCTCAGGGTGGTATATATAGTTGCTCCCCTCCTTTTGTCCTCACAACAACCCTGTGAGGTAGGTGTGACTGGTCAAAAATCACCCAGGAAATTTCATGGTTTAGCAGGGATTTGATCCTGGATCTTCCAGGTCTTAAGTCAAATCTCCTGAACCATACCATCCTGGCTCCTTCATACAAGAGTGATAAGATGATAAATGTCCAAAAATGTGTCTATCAGTGATGTGTCTATCAGTGATGGATTGATTTCAGTCCTGCTGGTGTCTGTGGTGGTTTTTCTAGCATCATAAGGCTCAATCAGGCACTAGTTTTCCATGAAGGACCATTGAGTGGGTAACCATAAGCCACAGATAGGATTTTCAAATGCTTGGATTCCCCTAACAGGCATAATTAAACTTTGTTAAATTAGCCTGAGTACACATGCTTGCTTAACATATGATGGACACTGCTGTATCAGACCACAGCTCACCTATTCTGTTCATTCTTTGCAGAGATCGTAGCAATGAACAGACAAGTCGATGATGTACCAAAAATTGGGTAGTGGAACATGATCTACTATCTCACCAGTGGTTTCTCACCAGTATATAGCAGTCCTATTCTTATGCCACACATCCTGTTCACTCTCAAGGAGACTGGTTTATTCAGCTGTTTCGAGATTACACTTTTATAAAGAGTGGTGATGTTCAAATTCTGGAGAATGAGAAGCAATGGGACAGACATTTGAACAACTGTGACATGGTTCACCTGGCATTTACCCATAACATAAAGGCAACTGAAAAGAAGGGGAGCAAAGCCATAGCAATGTGCCATCAGAGGGATCTCAAAAACACTGCCAAAAAAGTATGTTTAACATCATGAGAGAGGCAAAATTTCAACATTTCTCAACCACTAGTTTTGATGTCAAAAGTGCTTCACCCATTAAATGTCTTCCTGTCATGCAGTTGTTAAGGGTGCAGAATCCCTGCTACAAAATGCCATCAGTCACATGTTTAAAAAAAAAAGTTAATTGTACAAGTACTGTGAGATCACCATGATGTACAAAGAGACTAAAAACAGAAAGGAATGGTGCAGTAATTCTTAGAGCATTCATTTGCTAGCAGCTGTGACAGATTCTTCTTATACTGCCCTTTGCTCTAGCATAATGCTTTCTCTGTCATTTGAGAAGGTGCATAAGTATTACTCATTAACATTGCTTTCCAAAACATGATGCTTTCCAAAACATGGAGTCCACTCTCACTCCCTTCCCCCCTCCCCTTCTGTAGCTGGAATTGCATAAGAATGACCTAAGTTCCTGGATAATGTGCTTCAAGTATATGTTGCACCTGTTATGCCTGTTTGGACCTAGCTTTTAGCCCGAGGTCCTTCAGCCACAAACAATGCATGGGTAGACAACCTCCTCCTCTTCCACTACCTTTTTAAAATGTGGAAGAATATGGTGAAATAACTTTACTTGAAATAACGTTATTACCATCATCATCATCTGGTTGATTGACATTTTTGAGGTCTCAAGCCTGAAAGGACTTCAGCATGTGTTGTTTTGTGTGAACTCTTGTTAATGTGACTTCAGTAACAATACTGTTATTATGTGTTTTAGGCTATAGTCCTATGCAATAATGAACATTTTTTTAGGAGTAAATGCCACTGAATTCTGTGGGACTTTAAATAGTCCTACAGACTTTAAATAGAGTAAATATGTATAGACTAGAGCAGGGGTCTCCCAACATTTTGGCCAGAGGGCCGCATAAAATACCTGGCACGGTGCTGAGGGCCAGAAAAAAAATTAAATGTAAAATTTATATAAATAAATTAGAGATGCAACTTAGATGAGTGAATAAATGAATCAATGGGCTCATTCATTCAAACTCTCCGGCCCTTAGAACACCCTCCAGATGCAACCAGAACACAGTTCAAGTCATGTTTGGCCAAGTGGGCCAGAAGCTTTCAGGGGACAAGAGGCTGGCCATGGGATGGATTGAGGTTGGCTGTGAGCCGCATCTGGCCCCTGGGCCGGGGTTTGGAGACCCATGGGCTAGAGCAGGGGTGTCCAAAGTTTTTTGGCAGGAGGGCCACGTCAGCTCTCTGACATTGTGTCGGGGGCCGGGGGAAAAATAATTAATTTACATTTAAAATTTGAATAAATTTACATAAGTTTACATAAATGAATATATTAAAGATGAACTTATATGAATGAATTAAGGTCTTGCAGTAGCTCAAGGCCTATAAAAGGCCTTGCACAAAGCAAGGCTGGCCTTTCCTTTGCTGCTGCTACTGCATCACAGATATGAAACAACAAACAGTGGAGGGAGCCCTCATCTCACAGCTCACACTAGAGGTCAAACAGTTGCCCTCATACTGAGAGCAGTTGTGCCGGGTCAGTGTGGGCTCCAACAAATCTCTGGAGGGCCAGAGGCTCATTGGAGACTGGAGGCTCCCCGAGGGCCGCATTGAGAGGCCTCGAGGGCCGCAAGTGGCCCCAGGGCCGTGGTTTGGGCACCCCTGGACTAGAGCATGAAAAATCTGTGAAGGCCTGAAATTCATAAAGGCACAAGTAAAGAAGTTTGGACACTGTCAGTCATTGTGGGCTGATACTGTCTGACTGCTCTGCCCACGGCATGCTTAGAAGTGAGGGTGTGCCTGTCCTGCCCCATCCCACTTGGAGGTGGTGTGGGGACAGAATGACTGAACTCCCTTTAATTGCACAGTTCCACTGCTACTTTCAAGCTGTATTGGAAACTGTGCAGTATAGGACTGTTGAAGATTCTTTCCTCCTCCAAAAAAAAAAAAATGGGTATGGGGGAGTGCAACCCTGGGATCCACCAAACAGAGTCACAACCTGGTGCTAAATACTATCAGGAGCAGGGCCAGTTGCAAAATCTGAAACATACACTTAACCACATTGGCAACTGCTACTTCTAAGGGGAGTATCTAGTGTTCTGCTGTTGTGCCCTGAGCTTAATGGACTGTCCTAGTACTTTTACCTGTTAAGAGGGAAACTTGCAGTAATTCAGGTATAGTTGGATAAAGCTGCAGCTAGGGAAAAAGGTTGGCATGGACAAGATGATGCGTATGTGCAACCTCCTGATTTTAGAAATGGGCTATGGCAAAATGCCAGATGCAAAGGAGGGCACCAGGTTGCAGATCTCTTGTTATCTGGTGTGCTCCCTGGGGCATTTGGTGGGCTGCTGTGAGATACAGGAAGCTGGACTAGATGGGCCTATGGCCTGATCCAGTGGGGCTGTTCTTATGTAAAATGTTGGCCCTGGGGGAAAAGCTTCTTACTCTTCTTTTAATTTCTTTTGCTATTTCAGCTGCTTTACAAAGTTTTTTGTTGAAAAAAGTCCTCACTTAAAGCTGTCAGTTGATTCTTGGAAACTGCAACTTGAAGTGAAATGACTTATAACAAAACCCATTTTACTATAGGTTAATTGGTATATGTAAACATGAGTCACATTCCTACAGCATATTTCACTAAAACATCACCAAAACTTCTAAATGAAGACCCCAAACACTTTTAATATTAAACACTGAAATGAATGTGAGCTTCCCAGACTGGAGAAAACTCACGCAGATGTGGGGAGAACGTATAAACTCCACACAGACAGTAGCCCCAACCAGGAATTTATTTTTTTCCTCATAGACTTTCCTGTGGATTGCCTACAAATCACCCAGGTGGCTCACACAGATTCTCTCTTTTTGTACAGAAAAGGAAAAAATGTTTAATATGTGAGTAACTTTTGAATTAGGTACTGTAAGTGTGGATGGAGGGCAAGTTGAGAGCAGCAACTGGCACTCATTTCCCTCCTACCTGTTTCATCCTTTTTACTGGGTAAACTGAGAATGGTCATCACCCAAACCTAGAGAGCTCTAAGAGGCTGTCTTGGGAAAACCTCCCTCCTGGGTTAAGAGGGGGACCTTCTTAAGGGGGGGTTAAGAGAGGACAGTCTAGGGCACTGGTACTCAAACTTCTCAAGAGTGGGGGCAGGGGGAGGGCAAGGGGAAGGTGGAGCGGGGGTGGGAGGGAGGCAGAGATGGTGGCAGGCAATAGTGGGTACAGATCTGAGGAGACCTATTGGGACTGTCTGGACATTACACGGGAGTAAAAGTTCCCTTACCCCAAGTAGCCCCAGCGCTGCTTCCCAGCCCCATGGGATAAACCAGGAGCCATTTCAGCACCGCTGCAGCCCTGGGCGATGGAAGTACAGGATTGAGCTGCAATTGCAAATCCTTGCAATTTTCCAGAGACTTGCAATTTTCCAGAGACTTTCAAATTTCAACTTTCAAATTCCAGACTTTCAAATTCCAGAAATTTCCAGACACTTGCAATTTTCCAGAGACTCTACCAGAAATATTCTCTTTTGCTGGACCTTTGGAAAATGGGGGTATTCAGGATTGGGAATTAGACTTGGATGACTCGGAAAATGCGCATTTTTGCTGACTCATTGACTTGTGAGTCGCACATGTGGAAGACTTGGAAAAACACTCAAGTCAGGGGCTCGCTGACTCAGCACTCGTCCCCACACATGCTGACTCAAGTCTGCCTGTGTCTGGATGTGCTTGCTTACTGTTTTCGTGGCGTGAAAAACCTTGTGGTGCCCTCATTCCTACCAGGTGAGCAGCAGGGAGGTTCCAAGTGGGAGGCAGGGAAGGGTTAATGTTTCCTTTTGCAGCCGAGTGGGAGGGGGGAGGCAAGAACAGGCTCTCTGATAGGAAGGAAGGAATGGATGATCAGAAGAATAGAATAGAATCCTTTATTGGCATATAAAACAAACAAATCTACAACTATATACATTTGGTCAGCCAGATAACAAATCAACTTCTGGATTACGCAGCTCAGTGAGCTGCTATAGGAAAGTTGCCACAGTATCTGTTATTTCTGCAGAAGAATCAGCTAGGAGGTAGTGTATTTTTGCCACATCTGTTCTCAGTATAGGATTCAGATATCTTTGACGGATCTCAGTGTAGAAGGGGCAACAAATAATAGAATGGACAATGGTCTCAATACAACCCAGCCCACAAGGACATCGCCTTTCAGCATGAGCTATTTTGTGAAATTTCCCAAAAAGGACAGCAGATGGGAGCACATTAAATCTAGCAAGGGAGAAAGGTCTCCTTTTTTGATAAGTGTGCAGTGAGTAAAGATATGAGGCTACTTGACCATACAATATAGGAATCTCCAGACTTAACTCTATTTGCAATCCTATAAAGATCCTGCCTTTCAATGTCAAGAAATCTGCATTTGATTATCATTGGACGCAGAATGGGAGGTTTGGTATTTTCTTTGGCTGAGAGAGGGCAGAAGAAGAAGCCAAGGGGGTTCTCGCCTTACAATTGGCTGCAGTAGCCCAGGGAGGGAGGGAGGCAGGGAAAGGGGGGGGGAGGCAGTTCATAGTGATCATGACTTCCACCGCATGGCATGGTTCCATTGTTACTTGGGCGCAGGAAGCCTCATTGAATGACCAACTGCAGTGGGACAACTTCTGAGTAGAGCTGCCAAGGATTGGGTCATCCTGGTAAACCTTACAGCTGCTGCGCATGACCCTCCTTCCTCTTGCTGCTTTTCTCTTGGCTCTCCCGCAAACTCTCCCACCCCTTCTGCCCCTCTGCCCTGTTTACAGATGGGTGGGGACAGCCGAGGAGTGTTTAAAGAGAAGTTCAGCACAAATGTATGGGTTTTTTAAAGGGGTGGGGGGGTGACTCGACTTGTGTTCTTTAGAATTGTGAAGGGGCGACTTGGAGACTTGGAAAGTGCACCCATTATGACTCTTTTTCGAGTCACAGAGGATTCGAGAGTCGACTCAAGTCAAGCTGTGCTGGACCTTCCCATCCCTGGGGTATATTCAGGTTAACTTTTTAAAGTTAATAGACAAGTCCCTCTTTCCTTCCTGCTCTTGGTGCTTTCAAACATGCTAATCTGCTACATTGTATGATAGTACAACATGCTGCTAGTCTCTCCCAATGTATAGCACAACACAACACCCAACTGAGCAGCCAGTTTCATAGCTTAAGTAAGCCATTTCTGCACAACGTTGCTTATATGTATCCGGGACCAAATGTGTACACCTGTGGACCGGGTGAAGACCAAAGAATGTTCTTATTTTAAACAAGCATAATCAGCCCAAGTTAAAAGGAAACTCAAAGTTATGTTTTGGGTGAACCTTTTCATAAAAACTTTTAATCCCTCTTAGCCATCTTTGATGCACATTTCTTGACAATGTGAAAGAGAAATAGAGTAAAGGACTACCTTCCTCCCACTGCTATAGACAATTCACACCCCAAGTCCTGCAAGGCACATCACAGAGGAACAGCCTTTCCTCACCTAAAAGGGCACCAGTGCACAGTAGAGGCAGGCTGCATTGCCGCACAGTGACACCAACCCTTATGACCTCACAGAGCCATTATTGTTTCTTTGTTTCTTTAGCCCTGAGTGTGTTCTGAAATCAGTGTATACCACTTAGTGAGACTAATCCAATTAGCATCACAATTCTATATACTTGTGTACTTCAGAGTATGGTAAGTCTCACTGTGACCTCATTGTGTTCTCACTGTGGGGCTTATTCACTAGTAAGTGCATTTAGAAGTGCAGCATATGTTTGCTCAACTCCTCCTGCACTTCTTCTGAAGACTGATATAAACTGAATTACCAGGCTGTGGTTTTGGATTTTTTTTTCCCTTCAAATTACCAAACGAAGTGGTTCCCAGAACCAAAGTGGTTCTGCTTAGAAGCTGGGAATCACCTAAGTCTTCTCTGGGGCAGGGTGATGGACTCTAAGCAATCCCCAGGATTGTGCAGCTGCCAGGGATAGAAGGGTTGTTTTTTATTTATTTACTAAACACAGTGCTGGCCTCTGGGGGTGTGTGGGGAGTTCTACAGATGTCTCCGCAGGACTCCCCAAGCCTCAAAATGAATAAAAATCACAATCGGAACCCTCTTCCAGTTTTCAATTGTGAAACTGGAAGTGGGTTCCAATCTTGATTTTTGCTGAGGCTTTGGGAGCCCTGTGGAGGTGTCCGTGGGGCTCCCCATCCCCCCCCAGCACTGGGTTCATGTAAGTAACCCTCCTTCTGTCCTCAGCAGCGGTGCAATCCTGGGGATCACATCACTGCCATCCCCCTTCCTACCCCTTAAGGGGCCAGGGACGAGTGCTTCCCTGGCTGGTGGGTCACTGTCTCTGTAAATAAGCCAGTGCATAGATAGTACATGTTTCAAAAATTAATGACATTTCACTTAAAAGACTTGTTTCTGCATTTGTTTGAAGATGGTCAGCAGAGGACAAAAACAAGACTTCAAGGGGAAGCTAAGAAACTTAAAAGGGATTAAATCACATGTACTGAAGGTCACCCTGACCTACTGGAAACACAGAACCAAAAACAGTGTAGAAATACAGACACAGGCATACAGGTAACAGGCACCCCTGCAGAAGCACAACATAATTAGACATGAACCATAAATAGAGGTGTTTGTTTCTGGTGAGTAGGATAGGATTACGGTCTAAGTCTTAGTGAACACAATGAGTTTACTTCTGAGTAAAATAAATAACACAGTTTTCCAAAACTTCTAACCATAAATATTACAAATGGGGGGAATGGAATCTACCAGGATCTTCTAGTAATATCCAATGGAAATGAGTGAGGCATGTGTAGAAAAGTCTTTAATCAGACTCTGGTCACTATCTCTCATCTCAACAATGCTACATTGGGAACATATGACAGCTTTGGGCTTTGTCTTTGTAAGGCTGCACTCTTTGCTTCTGTTTTCATTCCTTCAAAACTGAGTTTCTGTTCCCTCCCATCATTAACAGAGATGTCACCTTGATATCTCCTTCAGAAACAGAGAGATTTCCAGCTATCTCCTCCTAACCAATAGCTCCCATCAACTGACTGTTCTGGGCTACTAACCAGCAATATACCTAACAAGGACACAGCCAGCCAACATACTAACGATAATAAAAGTTCACTCAGCTTGGAATAGTTTATTTCCTAACACTGAATATGTTCTTTCACCATCCTAATAACCATCCTATTATTAACCACCCTCAAAATCAGGGTGGCTGAAAAGATGGATTTTCCTTCTTTTTGAGGGCATGCTGATTAGTGAAAAAGGAATCTTTCTATCCATAGACCAGTTTTAATGACACCATCAGTTTACTTGGACACCCAACTAGTGAGGAGCATTTTGATGCACATCGCCTCTCATTGCCCATCCAACATTCTGATCAGTCCTGGCATAGTCATGTGAGAGAGAAGAACAATTAAATCATCTCTAACTTCAGCGTTTAAATATAACTTTAAAGTGGTATTTAAACCAAGTGACTAGGGATAGAGTTAATATAAGGATGTTAAGAACCCTGCTGAATCAAACCAATCTAGTTCAGCTTTCTGTATCTCACAGTGGCCCACCAGAGGGAACACACAAAACAACAAGATACCTGTGTCCTGTTGCCACTCCCTTGCACCTGGCATTCTGAGGTAGCCTACTAATTTTCCTCATAAAAAGGAGGACTTTTCCTCACATAAAAAGTGGACAGTAGGATTCCAGCATGCACAGCACCAGTACCAGGGATATCCACTAAAATTAACTGGCAGGAGAGTCAGAACAGCAAAAGGAAATTTTTTTTTTTTTACTCAGCACATAATTAATCTGTGGAACTGCCTGCCACAAGATGTTGTTATGGCATCTGGCATAGATGTCTTTCAAAGGTGACTAAAACAGATTTATGGAGAAAAAAAATCCATCACAGGTTATAAGCCATGATAGCCATATGCAGCCTCTGGATTCTAAAGGTAGCCTATCTCTGAATGCCAGAAACAAGAGAGTGGCAACAGGGTACAGTTATCTTGTCTTATGTGCTCCCAAATGCACCTGGTGGGCTGTTTTGAGATACTGGAAGCTGGACTAGATGGGCCCTTGGTCTGATCCAGCAAGGCTCTTCTTATGTTGTTATACTGCAGAAGACACTTGGATGGAGGAATTTTGTACCATGTTTGGATACTCTAGTAGGGCCCAATCCTATCCAATTTTCCAGCTCCAGTGTAGCCACAATGCAGCCCTGAGGTAAGGGAACAAGTGTACCCATACCTTGAGGAAGCCTCTGTGACTGCCTCTCCACCACAGGATGCAGAGCACTCCCCATTGGTATGGCTGCACCGGCACTGGAAAATTGGATAGGATTGGGCCCGTAGTGGCCTACCACAGCAGAGAATTGAAGGGAAGAAACCCATTCAAAGTAAGGAACCCCCTTTTTGATATTACAACTGTGCTGTGTATGTCATCGATTGTGCTAGAGCTGTGCCATGCATACAGCAAGAAATGTGCCATGCATACAGCAAGCCCACCTTTGCGTGGGTACACAGTGGTGTCAAAAGTGTTCAGAAGAAAACTGGTCTAAATTTCAGGGCTGGGAAGAGACAGCTTACATAGCCTAGTAAACTAAAAGCACACTCCTATGCACATTTACTCCCAAATAAGTTCCACTGTTTCAGGCAGGCTTACTCCCAGGAAAGTGCGTTTAGGATTGCAACCTAAACTGGGATGAAGTCCCTCGGGATCGATTGGTCAATTGTATTATCTTGCCAACTGGCAAGAAGAATTTTACCATGATAACCAACCTGTCAGAAATTTGCATGGGATGAGGGTAAGGAGAGTGAGAAAGAATAGGAATAATATTGGGACAAGAATGTGTTGATGAGCAGAAAGGAATCATTATTTTGAGTCCGTCCTTTTTTCTCCAGGCTATCTATGTAGCCATCCCTGTTGGACTGTGAGCCTTTGGGAGCAGAAGTCCTCTTTTTCCAGGATATGCCCTCTTTTTTTTAGTCTTGTGTCCTGGAAAAGAACTTATATGTCCTCCTTTGTGAGCAGGCAGCGTTGAGCCTTCTTCTAATGAATAAATTATATGTAATAGATTATAAGTAATATAGTTTTAAATTTAATCATAAGCAATATTGTGTTTAGATTAACCACATGATATCAATATAAATGAGTGTTCTTAGCTTTTATTTTGCCATATCCTACATTTTTCTTGGATGTCTTACATTTTGGGGTGCCTGGTCTTCTTTTGCGGTTATGACATCAGGTCACCCTGTTTGGGGGCCGTGTGGCACATGTTCACTGCTGCTCCAAAGCCAAAAGTTAATAAGGCACAGCATCAGAGAATGCAAGGGGCCACCATCTGCACTTGGGAGAAACTAAACTCCTTATCAATCACTCCATAAGATGGTGCAGACAACCCAGCTGCTGCTGCTCCAGGGCCCAGAGAAAGGAATCCCATCCTGGGGCATCGGTAGTTTGGCTTCTCCTTGGGAGCTGTGCAGGGAGAGGTGGTGGGGTCCCTGCCGGACAGAGGCTACAATCCTATGCACACTTTCCTGGGAGCAAGCCCCACTGAACATAATGGGACTTACTTTTGAGTAGACCCGCGTAGAATCGGGCTGTATGGCTTGCAATCCTAACCTAGGAGTAAGCCCCTTTGACTATAATGGAGCTTACTTCTGAGCAGACATGCATAGGTCTGGGCTCTAAGGTTACAATTTCCTGGGAGCAAGCCCCTTTGAAAATAATGGGACTTGCTTTTGAGTAGACCCGCTTAGGATCGGGCTGTGTGGTTTACAATCCTAACCTGGGAGTAAGCCCCTTTGACTATAATGGGGCTTACTTCTGAGTAGACACGCACAGAACTGGGCTCTAAGAGGGAGGGAAGGAAAGAGGGAGGGAGGGAAGGAGCCGGGAACTCTGCGGCTGCCACCGCCCCTTCCCCTCCTCCTGCGGCGGGCAGGACGCCTGCGCTTGGTGCTGCCCCGGAGGGTGGAGGCGCATCCCGGGCGCGAGCGGGCGGCTGAGAACATGAGCGGCCAGCACTGAGTCTCCGCCCGCCCGGCTGGCTAGCGCGCTGCGGGGGAGGACAAAGGACGAGCGCCCGCCGCCGCCTCCTCCGGCGCCATGGGGGAGAGGCTCCGAAGCCAGGCCGGCGTCTCCTCGGCCGCGGCGGCCCCGGCCACCCCCACCTGCTCGCTGCACAACGGGGCGCTGCACAACGGCTTCCACCCGCTGCCCAGCAATGGAGAGGCGCCCCACCCGCTGCTCCTGCGCCAGGACCTGCCCGTGCCCAGCCACGGCTCCCCGGCCAAGAAATGCAGGACGCGCCGGAGGATGGACTCGGGCAGAAGGCACAGGCCGCGTAAGTCGGGCGGGTGGGCGGCTTGCATCGCCTGCACGGTGGGGGGAGCTGCGCCAGCAGGAGCAGGCAGGCAGGCCCCGCTGTGCTTCCTTCTCCTTCCCCGCGCCAGCCCCGGTTGCTCGCAGCCCAAGCCTAGGCGTGTCTACTCAGAAGTAAGTCCCATTATAGTCATTGGGGCTTACTCCCTGGTAAACATGCCTAGGGTTGTCCCCTAGGCACGTCTACTCAGAGGTAAGTCCCATTATAGTCAATGGAGCTTACTCCCAGGTAAGCATGCATAGGGTTGTACCCCTAGAGCCCAATCCTATGCATGCCTACTCAGAAGTAAGTCCCATTATAGTCAGTGGGGCTTACTCCCAGGTAAGCATGCATAGGATTGTCCCCTGACCTGAGCCATCTCTGAAAGGAGGCTGGAGGGAAACCGCTGGGGTCGCAGGTAGGTGCCTTGCCTGCTGCAGCCCACCATAGCTGGCTTGCAGGCTCATTCACGTATGTGCTGTCAGCGTGCAACGCATCCTCACGTGATGAGAAGCAGGGCTTGGACAGCAGTGCGGTTTTTTTTTAGGTTGAAGAAGAGAAGATACAAAAAAAAGCAAAAAGACAGGTGTAATTTTAGTAGCCAGAATGAAGAGAGCGCCTACGGATTGCATGACAGGAAGACATCTGCCCATCCTTGCCTATCTTGCTTCGCCTCCAAACGAGTCCTCCTTGCCTCTGCCCAGTGGCTTGGAGCGCGCGACAGCGTCTTGCCCTACTGCACAACAATCAGTTCATTAAATAGCGTCTCGGGCCAGCCAATGGGGGCACATTCTGGGGGAACACACCCTCTGATCCCATGTAGGCTGGTCCCCCTGTCGACCAATGAGGGGCCTGGGAGGGAGTGGGTTTGTCTTGCTTTCTACACTACTGTGTGCAGAGCGCTGAACAGAAGAGGTTTCCCAATTTGCAGGTTGCATAAATGTGACCTTGTTTGAAAGCTGAGGCCAGTGAGTGGGGATGCAAAAAGGCACACAGGCTTGGATTGTCATTGTCCAGGGAACCTGCTCCTGTGCCCTTTTAATAAGGCAAAATGAAGCTCATAATTGATGAGAAACATTGTAAGTAAATGACATTGACAGTGAAGTAAGGGCAGTTTTCAGCTTGTCACTCATCTGCTTCTTTCTCTCCTTTCTCCTCCTTGGTAACTAAAGCTTTGAGGGAATGAGATGTTTGATCTGGCATTGAGGTTCATGGGGTGAATGTGTAAAGGTCTTTGCCTTTGGGTTGGAGATGCTACTTGATGCTTAGCTGGATCCCTCCCATCCTTGTGATTCTAAGAACTCTTTTTTCCCTTTGGAATTTACATTGCAGAGATAACACTAATCTGAACTTTTCTCATTTTGAAAAGGTATTGCCCTTCTGATCATCCCATGTCTTGCGTTCATGCACATTTGTTTTTGAAATATACACACCTTTCTTGCATAGCAGACTTCAAAGTTCAGCATCCTCTGTTACATGAACAAGAAATGGGTAGTATTGTTTGTAGCTGTGCACAAAAAAGTGGATTTTGGAAATTTTTGGAACAGTTAGATTGACTCTCTGCCCCTGACCATGCTTAGAGCCAATCCTATGCATGCCTTCTCCGAAGTAAGTCCCATTATAGTCAATGTGGCTTACTCCCAGGAAAGTGTGGATAGGATTGCAACCTTAGAAGTCAGATGTACTGAGTTCAGGGGAACTTCTTGCTTTCTAGTATGTTTAGGATTAATTGCATTTGAGCTGTCATGTAGATTGTAATTCCACTGTCTCTTTGATATGCTCTAAGAAAGGTAAACCAGCTTTCTGGACAAATCAGCTTTCTGGTGTGTACATGCACCCTTTGAAAACAAATACTTGGAGTGTATTATTATCTCATTATGTAGTGTCATCATTATGCACAATGAGACCAAGCTAGTGTGAGATCGCTTCTTGTAACCAACTTTAAGCAGCATTTTGAAGTACCCTGAAGAGAAGCAAAGGATAAAATAACCCTTAACACACTTGGTAACTGCTCACAGGTAGTGTCAGGGTGGTGCACTGGATTTAAGAGATTGTAGTTTCAATTCTGCTTTGCACATGGATGTGTTTATGGATATGGCTGCAGAGTTAAATATTAAAAATGGCACTTGTTTGAATATGGATAATCTGCCCTTAACCATTATGATACTGGAATTTGATAAGATGTTTTGTGATTAGGCCTGCAACATGACTTGAAATTGGTTCAGTCATATGCTACGCAAGTATTTTTTTGAAGTATGCAGCTTGAGCCTAAGCATGAATAAGTTTGGCTTATTCACTAAAACTGCAATCTATACACACTTATTTCAAAGTAAGTCCCATTAAACTCAGTGGTCTTACTTCTTAGTAGGCATGCATAGAATTGCACTGTAAAGCTGCAGTTCTAGAAACACTTACCTGGGAGTAAGTCCCAAATGGGATTTACTTCTCCTTGGTAGACATGCATAGGGTTTTGCTGTAAATCTGTTTAGGATTGTCAGCTTAGCCTGACAAAAGAGTTATTAGGGGAAGAACAAAAAGCAGCATTTTCAAAGATGCTGTTTATTCTGAAATAGGAAAGTATGCCTGAGATCAGTCAGATGCAAAAGTTTTCTATGTCTTCTGGAGTAGTGAGCATTGTCAGAGGCATTTTTGGTATGCTTGAGTTATTCTGGTACTAAGCAATAGAATGGATGCGAGTTATTTATGAATGAAAATTCTGTCCTGTCTGCACCCTCATTGTATAGCAGTTTAGGCTTTTCAGATATCAGCGGGTTTCACGGTCTCTAGCAAAATTAGTTATGTGCAGTGCATTCATTTAATTTCTGTAGTTCCTACTTGCAAGCTTCAAACCTGGGACCAGAAAGCAAAGCTGAAAGGAAACTCCTGTTTTGCAGAATTGTTGGTCATGCAACAATTGTGTTTAAGAAAAATAGAAACACTAACTTAAATATCTTGTCTGCAGTGAATGTAAAAGACCAATACAGACATGCCCCTGTATCCATGGTTTCAGTTAACCACGGATACCATGGATATCAGGGACACCTTTTAAAAGGGGAACATTTTCAAAAATTTTTTGTTTTACCAAGATTTTTAAAAACTTCCCCATCTTTCTAAAGGCATCCCCAGTATCCACAGGGAGTCCTGAACGGAACTCCAGTGGATACCGGGGCACACCTGTATATCTTAGCTGCTTATATTAATTGCAGTCTGCATTTGAATGCCAGATGTTTTAAAACGTTTTGCATTACAAAAAATGTAATTTTGGTTTTTGCATTGCAGCTTGAAACCCTGTGGCTTTACACAGTCTTCTCGAAGAAGACAAAATTTTGTATTTTAGTTTTCTTTTTTTAAAGAAAAGCAAAATTGGGAAGAATAATGTAAAAAAGGTTACACAATTCTTAAATTATTTGGAATCCAGCTGAAAAGGACTTCTAAGTTTTGCTGAAGTAAACTTTAGGAACTTTTAAACTTGGGCTCCTTCAATGGATAAAGCACTCATTTTACTGTTTTACTGTTTGTTTAGTTCACCAGGAATTAAATGTATAGGAAATGAGCTTGCACTGAGAAGGTCTGAGTAGAACACAACAGTGAATAATGCAGTATTTCTGGTTTGGTGTGGTTATTAACACTGGCTTTTGAAAGTGCTTGTTAGCTGTGTATGTTAAAGGGCACACTGCAAATTGCATGTGCTAATTGTGCAAAGGCAGCTTACTAATGAAATCTTGTCTTGATAGCACAAGACTTGAAGTTCAAAGGTCTTTAAAGTTTATGAGCTAGCCCCTTGAACAGTTGGATGCAAAATCATGTTTCTCCCTTGTACAGTATAAGCAAGGACACCCTACAATGTGCCTTAGAGAAAAAATATATAAAGAGATGCAGATTGAAGTCCAATCTGAAGTCCAGTGAAACATTGGATCAGTAATGGTCAACTTTTTATGAAAACAAGTTGAGCATGCTTCTCCATTGTATACTGTTGGGATTTCAATTAGTACCTTTAAGTTTTCTTAACATACTTGCAACACAATCCTAACCTGTGCTGGGACTGCCTTATTCCAAGGTGACCTGCAGCAGCCTCCTAACCTGCACTGGATACAGTGTAGGCCACTGCAGTTGGCCCAAGCCTCTTGCAGCCTCCCAGGGGGTGCAGGGAGCCTAGTGCGACCTTCAGCAGGGCTCACCGTAACAGTGAAAGTGGAGCGATCTCACTCGATCTTGCTCCACTTTTACTTTCACTGCTGCAGGGAGCCGTGCTGAAGGTCGCGCCGGGCTCCCCGCACCCCCCAGGGAGGCTGCAGGAGGCTTGGGAGCAAGCCCCTGCAGCCCCCTGAGCAGCGCGATCCTGGGAATCATGTCACTGCCTCCTCCCTGCCTCCAGGTTGTCCCCACACCTTAAGGGGGCAGAGGCCAGGGCCCACAGGCTGGGGAGTCATGACGCCCCAGTTTGAAAAGCCCTGGAATAAGGGGATGTTTTTCCTAGGGACAGCACCAGCCTGTCCTATTGGGCTACTTGGATCTGTGCTAGCTATTTAGCTGGCATAAATTTGAGCAGCTTGTGTAAGGCTGCCCGGGCTGGGGCTGGGGGTTCGAATACAGCGCGGGCTGCCACTGCTGATCCCACATGCCTCCTGCGCCCAGTCTTCCCCCTGCTTCACGCTCTCCCACTCAAAAATGCCCCTCCCCCAAGGTGACTCTCCTGATACCCTCTCCCGCCCTCTGTGCCTCTGGTGCAAATATATCTTCTCTGGCTGGCGCAGGGGCTGGATCCAGTCCTGGTGAACCAGCACAGGCTTTCTTTCTGGCCCAGCTGACTCCCAAGTCAGCACAAACATGCCTTATGGCACATTTGCCACACTTTGGAACGGGCATAGGGGGCCTGCACTGGCTCAAGTGCTGGTTAGCATTGGACTGCCCGTTGCATTGCAGTGTGCAATAGCACTTCTCTGTGTGCACTTTGCCCATCAAAACAAACTCTCTCCTTTTAAAGGTTTATTTGGAAACTGGCTGGCAGCCTCTAGAGGTTACTGGGCGAATAAACAGACTTAATTTAAGAGAAAAGTAGCCTGTGCTATCTGCACTTACGAATGTTTCTTTTTGAGATCAAATGATATAATAAAGTTTGGTATTGCAGGTCAGTTGTATAGTTCTGATTTGTCTTTCCCTGCCCCATCCCTTCTCCCTTCAGCGTCCAAAATGGGGAGTAAACATAATGATGGTAAGGTTTCCCAGGGATACACGATATGTTCAAGATACTGGTGAAACTCTCTATATAAAATTCTCAACATCCTGGATGCAGCACTCCTAAAGACTGCTTTTATGTCTATGTTCCATCATGGCCTTTAAGCTGTTTCTGCCCGACATCGCATACACGTAAGAGGGATCAAATGTGTATACCTGTGGACTGGGAAGAAATGGGTTAAGACCAATCAGAAATGCTGTCTTAAATATAAAATGTCAAATCTACTCTGTGGGCTTTTCCATAAAGTTTGTATCCCTGAATCTTCACCTGAACACAGTGATGGGTTAGATGGTTGAATAGGAACAAATAATGAGACAAGCAACAATATGTCAAAGCCTTTTGGATGGGGCAGGATATAAGTCTCATCAAACAATTCAGTATTCTAGGAAACATTAAAATTACTGTAATGCACTCTGTGTGGGGCTGCCCTTGAAGATAGTTCGGAAGCTGAAGTTAGTGTAGAATGCAGCAGCCTGTAGGGTTACTGGAACGAGGTGGTTTGATTCTATTGGAGTGTTGCTCCTGTGGCTACACTGGCTGCCCATTCAGTTCTGGGCCCAATTCAGGGTGCTGGTCTTGGCATTTAAAGCTCTCCACAGTTTGAGACCAGGTTATCCGAGGCACCACCTTCCCCCATACATTCTGGCCAGCCCTGTTAAGTCATCTGAGGGGGCCATCCTGCAAGTGCCTCCTCTCCCTCAGGTCAGGGAATGGCAGTGAAAGGGAGAGCCTTGTCCGTAGTGGCATGACAACCCAGGGCTGTTGGGAACTGCCCCTTCCCTCATGACTTTTTGGCAAGGGTGCAAAACATTTTTGTTTCATCAGGTATACAGGTGATATGCATTTGGATGTGCTGTGGTTGCTTCTTTGGCCTCTGTGTGTGGCTTGCTGCTATTCTGTTCCTTTTTAGGTGACCTCTCCCAATTGCTTTTACTAATTGTTGCATTTATTGATTTATTTATTGTAAGCCTCATTATTTTTTGTGAAACTTGTAAGCGGCCTTGGATATTTGCCTTGGCAAAGGAAAGGCAGAACATACATTTCTTAAATAAAGTTCTCTCATATTCCAAACTTATCTATACTGGATATGTTCTTATCCTCTGTGAAATGGTTTAGGTTAACTTGCTCAGCACATGTGCACCAGTGGTTCACTTGCATGTGTGAATGACCCATTGCAAATGAAACACAATGGACAAAACTGTCATAACCTCAGAAGTACTGTAATGCTAGTCAATGAAGTGGATTCTTGCAGTCTTCTGGGAGTCATTAAGTGTTGACAAATCAAGTAAATACTTTCATATGTGAACCAGCTCTTACGGATTATTGAATCAAAAAGTGGTATCTTAAGCACCTGTGAAGCATATGAGCAATTCAGGACTGGAAAGAAAAACATCCTGTTCTCATGAGAATGTACTATTTGTATGTTATTTCTGACTTCTCACAGTTTTGGCTATGTGCTAAATCACATGCAGTTCCTTTAAAGTGGTGTGCTGCCAGGATTCATGACCTGATCTTAGTGTGATTTTCCACTCTCTTGGGGTTTTCCTAATTGGGAGTCGTGACCTGGGTCGTCCCACCTGCTCTTGTTTTGGTTTGGCTCCAAATCAGCCATTTTGGAAGCCACTCGCTGGGAGGAAGGGAAGACTCTTCTGGTTTGCGCCAGGCTGGTGTTCTGCTCTGCTGCCTTCTGTGGACCTCGGAACGGCCTGCAGATACCCCGGAAAGTCACCTCTGGTTTGCTTCTGAAAACTGGAGGTGTCTTTCTGATGCTTCTGCAGGTCATTTTGAAGCCTGCAGAGACCAGTAGAGTGGGTTGCTAGCCTAGCATGACCCAGAAGAACCTCCTTTAACCTCCCAGTAAGTCATTCACATGTCACGACCCACCACAAAGGACAAGGTGGGTCACGGCACACAGAAGATTGGGAACCGCTGCTCTATCTTATAAAACTCAAATGTTTAGGTTCTGTAATATGTATAATGTTTTTCTGTATCATAAGCATACATGTTCATATCAAATTCAGTATAAACCCGCAAGCATGTTTTTACTATGATACGGTGCTGAAACTGACTTTGTAGGGTTCTACAGTAGGGCAGAGCCCATGTTGGCAGCTGATATGCAACATCTTGTAGGCCTCGTTAATTACTTCCTGTATAGCAAACTATTTGTTGTGCATGCACAGCCACTAAAGTGGATGGATTAGAATCCTTAAATCTCTTTTGGTATTTTCCAGTGTTTGTATATATCAAAAGAAGCACATTCTTCATTAAAGCAGGCACAATTTTTAGTGTTTATATTTCTATAAACACTATAATATAATATAAAACACTATATTTTTAGTGTTTTATATTATAGGGCAACCAATTGGAAGCTGTGTTAAAGGTAACCTCACATTATCCATAAATGAACTTTCCCCTAGATAGTCCAGCTGTTAGTATCAGGTTACCTAACCCTTGTAATCTTTTAGATAACTTCTGTTTGCTTAGACCTAGTTCTCATTGAGATGGTAAACCTGTGTCTGGCTATATCACTTCACATTGCAGGTGGGAACTTGCACCTTCTCCACTTTAAAAAAAACAAACTACTATATGTAGAGAACTAGATGTTGTTTTGCTCTTTGTAGAATTAAAAAAAATTTTTTTTGCATGAGAAAGCTTCTTATCATGTGAGATCCCACCTGAGGTATAACCAAGACATTGACTGACCACCTCAATCAGAACTAGGCCAGGATATAACTTACCAAACCGGGCCCTTGATTTGATTTAGTGTATTTAATGCCAGATAGGGCATTACTCTAAACCAGCATTTCTCAATGTTTGACCCCTGCCATATCACTTTGCATAGTCTACCTATTGGAAGTACCACGGAAGTAGCTGGTGTTGATGTCATGCAGGTACTTCTGGGTTGGGAGGCCAGATATGAAGCAACAAACACCAGTAAGAAGCTCAGGGTGGACAGGAGGGCTTTTTTTGAGCACCCAAAAAGCATGCTTTGGAGCTCAACCAAGCCAAGCCTGTTAATAATGGATACATGCCTTTTGTTGTGAAGAGTGGGCCATAAAAATTGCTGCCTGCTGTTTTAGTCTTATTTCTATGATAAGAGATGGAGATTCAAAAAGCAAAACACAATAGAGAATGACTATGCTTGGGGTACTGTGCTGGATAACTTAGCCTGTGGCTTGTGAAGTGATGTCTAGCTTTGCAGTAACTGTTAGCAACTGTAGTATAATAGTGGATGTAGAATACATGCATCTACAATGGAGTGGTCAGCCTGGTCTTAGCCATGTAGCTTGAGGATGTACTATCCATCAGCCTAGTCTATCTCTACATTGGTTGTGAAAGCACCCAAAGTGGGAATATAAAAGTGTTTAAAATAATGGTAGCAAACCATAATGTTTAGGTTCCAATGAATCTGATACTTTTTTGAATATTGGAAGAAAAGCATATCATAAACTAGTTATTGGTTGCTAAAATTACTCAACGTATTTTAAAATTGCAGTGATAGTATGTTGCCTGCTTTGCATTAAGTATTATAAAATCTAGTTAAGTAGGTGGTTTTTGGGTGAGATTTCAGCAGCTCTTCTGAAAGGGAGTTAATTGGCTTCCTATCCTGATCATCTGTAATATTTTTGTCTTATTCATTCCCATGTGAATTGTACAAACTGCTTTTTTTTCTGTAGAGGTGAACAAGTGGAGTCTGAACAAACTGCAGTGCCAGTGGTTGTGCCAATTTCTTTTAGCATCTTATCAAGTACTACTCCTGTTAAAAGACGTACTTAGAAAAAAAAAGTTGTCTTACTTGTTTTCTTCAGTTGTGAAATCTGATGTATAGAAAGATTCAAACAGGGAAGTCATTGAGAAGCAGAAATAACCCTGAGTTTATTCTCTAAAAGTTGTAAGCAAATAAAGGAGATCCTTTAAGCCTAATTTGTAGTCATGTTGGCTTCAATTTATGTTACCCCTTGTATTCCTCCACCTGATATCAGTGGAGGAAAACAGCTCATTTAGTGATTGGATCAAGATGGGCTAACAAGCTGTACTCAGATGTGACAATGGAGATCTGTGGCATAGACACAGCATGAACCAATTAGCTTGACTTCAGTACCATCTTTCTTTCTTGTTTGTGTACTATTATTTCTCTGCTGCCCCCATGCGGATTTTAAAACTCTTGTGCCCTTGATAGGTCAGTCATATGACTTCCTCTCCACAGTTCACATTCCTTTGTGTTGGATTAATGATTGAAAGCTGTATAGTACTTAACAGCATTTTTTTGTTGTTGTTGAAGTTTGCAAGTAACCTGCAGTCCATCTCAGGCCTCAGAAAGGGGGGCGGCAAAGAGAAGTGCAGGTCATTTATTCCGTTAACCCCAAATCAAAGAACACACAGCAGCATATAGAACACATCAGCCATCAATGAAAACAAACCCACAAGTCATGGGAGGGGGTGTCCTACTAAACTCTTGGAACTGCTTGAAATAGTCTAAGTAAGTGGCAGGTCACTTGAGTTTCCTCTTCCAGTACTTTCCAGAGGAGACTCATGTACATTTTCCACCTGTAGCAAAAAAGCAGATTCTTAATAAAAGCCGTATTTACACCCCAGCATACCATTAATTCCAGTGGGTATTGCTAGTGTTTGTTCTGCATCTTTTCTAGATTTTGGGAAAGGCCTCCATTTATTTAGTTTGCTACGTAAAACGTTATGAATTTTTTTTTAAAATTGAAGAGCAATGTATAAATATTCTTCCTAATAATTTCCCCTTCTGTGTGGGGAAAGGAAGTGCAATTCACTTTTGCTTCCATCTCATCACTTCTTATAAGAAGCATCCAATGGTCCTTGACTTGCTAGATTGTTTTCATTGGAGAGCTGTGGATCCTATGGCTGTTACCTTTGAAATACAAAGGAGTAAATTTCTTTCATTTTTGCAGTGTATTCATAATGTGATGTCATTTCACTTCAGGGTTATGATTGAGAAAATCCCTACTGTGCCTGGACAACTGGGGTTTTTGAATACAAAAGCTACATGGGCACAGCTGGGTGTGTTTGTATATTTCATTCCAGCAAATGTCCCCTACTTCTTTTCCTTCTCATTTTTCCCAATAAACAGTGAAGCTATGTTTTGAAATTCCTCTGTATTTAAACATCATTGTATGGGGGTGGTGGAGGAATAATGAAGGACAAGTGTGGAAGGTTACACCCTCCAGATTGCATATGGATCTCTCAACTATGGCCATGGATTTCTACAAGTTAGAGCATAACCTCAGGCATTCTGGCTTTTTGTTGTGCCATTTTGATTAGTACAGTAGTTACATGCCACTAACTTATGCTGGTTGTACATTTAGCACTGTACATTTAGTGAATAACCATTGCCAGAAAAACTCTTTTCCTCTGTGTTACAAGTAGGCCCTACTGTTTTGTAACAATATGTTTTGTAATATAATAATCTGCCATCTACAAATAATTAGGTAGGTGTAGTACGTTCACTACTAGTGCGAGTTTCATCTGCCTTGACAAAGACATGTAATTAGTTCTCTGTAGCTTAAAACAGGATTTGTGTAAGTCAATAATGAGATTAGTGTTGTGAGCTACAACATGATATGGACTGCTTGCTTTCACAGCATTCAGTCTGCGTATTGAAAAATGTCTTGTTGGTACTGCCCTGAAACTTGCTGGGGTTTTATTTACAATGTAAAGATGCAAGCCACTCGACTGGTGATGTTACCCACCTGGCCTATCAGGACATTGCTTTTCAGAGCTCCACATGAGCTCTTGACATGAGCTCTTTACTCTTGACATTTCTCTGCGGCATGTTGTCTCCTAGTGTCCTGCACAGTACGGAGATGCTGTTTCACAAATAGCAACTGGAATAGAGCAAAGTACCTTTTTAGTGTGTGAAGAGGTGGCTTTGTGTAAATGCTGTAGAACCTCAAAGATTTGGAGCTGACAGGTCAGCCAAGTGATCAGTCGCTGACAGTGTGAGGCTATGAGGCGATGGCGGCATTCTTTAGCTGGTCAGTATAGGTTGTTTATGATAGGGAAACTGTGCAGGGGCTTTTTCTGGAGGACCTCTTATGGCAGAGGGTTTGTTGCAAGTATGGGAGGGCATACAAAAATGGGAGTAGCAAGGAACCCATGGCTATAAAATTGTCCTTTGATGAGCTTTTTTTTTAAGCTCAAAGCCTGGATTCCATTCAGACCACATGGCTAGATCTTTTGATCTTTATGTGGAATAGGTGAAATCTTACTTAAAAAAAAAATTACCAGTTTAACATGCTTAAAGGAATCTGGATTAGTTTCCCACTCCCTGCTTCTTTACAACAAGTAAAAGTATAATTTAATGTGGAAATGTGATTGCTATGATGGTAAATGGAGTCCCTACATGTTGTTTCTTTAATGAGAAAAGGTAATTCGTGATCTTTGTGTACTAAAGTGTGGCATATATTATATGCTTAGTAGCTGGAAGTTTCGGTCAGCTTGGTTTATCTTCCGTAGATAATGTTGTCTTTGGTTGACAAATCAAGCTGGCTGGGTGTATTTGTTCTATGAATTTTGTGTTGCAAAGGGAGGGAAGGCTTTGCGACACTCTTCAGTGCGTTGACAAATTCTGCTGTGCTTCTTTAAGTAGGACTGGAAAGGGCAGTTGGATCCTTGGAAATTAAAGATGCAAGAGATCAGGTGCTTATCTTTTCAGTTGTAAAAGCAAATGGATTTGGGAGCAACCAGAACTCTTCACAAGTTTTCAAGGAGCTTTTTTTTGGGGGGGGGGGGAGGTGAAGAATGCACTCCATAATGACCTGCTTAAAATTGCAGAGTTCAGTTTTTCGCCAGACTTCGGTTTTTTGCTCACAAAGAAGGAAAAACCATTCTGTTGTTGCCTTCAAATGGTGCAAAAAGATTACATCTCTATCACAGTGGACGGTTATGAATACTTTGCAGCTCAGACTGCTTTATTGTTCTGGACTGAGTTGCTTTGCGGTTGTATGTAGGTTTACTCAGAAGTCAATCTGACAGTGTTCAATGGGACTTACTAGTGGGTGTAGGATGTGTGGTCTTAAACAATGGGGTCCACATCCTATGTGGAAGCTGCTGAAAAGTGCCCCATAGTGGCACTGCTCCATGCGCTGCAGTGCATTTACTGCTGAAAGGTCATTATGCTCCTGTGTCCTGGTCGGTGCATGTAGCATTTGTGTGCTGTGTGGCCACCACCTGGAATCTATGCTTTTGTGGTATACAGATCAGTGGTGAGCACCATTTAAAAATCTATGCCATTTTGTGGGGTAGTAGCATGGGTGTGTACTTGCCACAAACTTCTGCATAGATTGTTTAATAGCCCTCAGTTTTAAGGTAGAGTAGTGAATAATCATAGTTCATTTGAATAGCTATTCATAAGTCAGCTGGGGAGTAAATAATACGAATGGACTGTACAGTACCGGTGGCATTTTTGTCTTCTAATAAGAGGCTTGAATTTCCATTCAGTTTCCTGCCAAATTAGGAGCAACTGTTCTGGACTGTGATGTTCCTCACACCCATGCAGCAGTTGTGTTGGTTCCAAAAATAGAAGCAGAGGAACTATTTTTGGAGTGTTGTTTTCCAGAGGAGGGGCACAGAGAAAGAGATTAATCCAGGAAGTGTTGCTAACTTGTCCCCATCTTTTTCTTTTTTCCTCGCTCATTCTATCCACTAATGGTAAGAATCAAATAAAAGATTGTAGTCATAATATGTGAAGATCAAGATTTGTGTAAGATCTGTGCCATGATTTGAGGTGGTTTTCTAAGAAGAAATGTGTAACTTGTATATCTGTGCTCCGAGAGAACACATGATTTAAGGCAGGTGTGGGAAAACAGTTTCATGAGCTGTGAAGGTGGTGTTGGCATCGTCATTTTTTAATGGGAATAGTGAGTGGGCTGCATCTTAGAACACAGATCCCTGCTTGCTTTCTCACATAACATAAAACATTCCTATTGCCTTTCTTCCATGGACAGGAGCATGGGAGCATCTCGTACAAAATTAAAGTGGAAACTGCTACTGGGACTGTTTCCCATTGCTGGCATTTCTGAGAAAAGCCCCATATATACCATGACATGCCTTATTTAATTTTAGTTCATGGGTGTGTTGGCACTTCACAGTGGAACATTAACAGAAAAGAAAGATGAAGTTTATAATCTAAATTTTGATCGGGTGAGAGATGACATGGAAAAGGAAGACACATATGTCATGAGGAATGGAAACAACCAAACTTTGTTGACACAGCCCTGTAGATGTGACAGAAGGCGGTCATGACAGCAGGGAGGGATGTCAGAAACCTAGGGATATCTTTTATTTCTGGCTAACTCATTAGTTCTACACTGATTTACTATTGTTAGACACAGTTAAATCAACTATACACTGGATATGCATGTATTCAGTGGTAAATTCAAATACATTTGCTTAACCTTCCCTAATTTTTTTTAACTGTTTGACCTAAGTTGATAAACATTGTTATTGCTTTTAGGAGAAACTGAAAAAAGTCAATGAAAATTACCTTGCTTTTTAACCATTAATCTAAGTGGAACTTCACCCCTTCCTGGGAAACTGGTCTCACTATTTAATTGGTCATCCCTACTGAAATGGCACCCACATGAAACATCACTTAAAATGAAGAAAGAGTCTTTTTCTAATTTGGGTTTTTAGCTTGACAGGTATGTTGCCCTTTCAAATGAAGACTGAAGATGACCAGTCTAATTTTATGGCCTTAGAACCCAGTCATTATCAACTTTCCAGCACTGATGCAGCTGCAGTGCAGCTTCAAGGGAACTGAGGTGGCCTCCAAGGCTGCTTCCACCCCACCCCAGGATGCATTGCACACCCCACTGGCACCTCTGTGTTGGCGCTGGAAAGTTAGTTATCATTGGGCTGTTAGTTAAACTACATCTTCAAAAGTGTTTGTAAGTGTAACATGTTTTAGACATTCATATAGTAAGCCATTCATATGTTTTCTGTTTGTTCCCTCCCCTCCCCACCTCCAGCATTCCCATGGTTTGGCATGGATATTGGTGGAACGCTCGTTAAACTTGTGTACTTTGAACCAAAAGACATTACTGCTGAAGAGGAGCAGGAGGAAGTGGAGAACCTCAAAAGCATCAGGAAGTATTTGACTTCCAATACAGCTTATGGTAAAACTGGAATTCGAGATGTCCACCTTGAACTGAAAAACTTGACCATGTGTGGACGCAAAGGGAACCTTCACTTCATCCGGTTTCCGAGCTGTGCTATGCACAGGTTCATACAGATGGGCAGCGAAAAGAACTTCTCAAGCTTGCACACCACACTTTGTGCCACAGGAGGAGGAGCGTACAAATTTGAAGAAGATTTTCGAACGGTATGTTGAAATTACACATAGCTCTGGTTAGGAAGCTGTTTCTCCCTACAGTAGTACTGCCCAGTCGAGGAGAGGAGAGTGTGTGTGAGCCAGAGTGATGATGTCATTGTCTATTTTTGTCTCCCCAAACCAGCAAACCTGTTTTTAAGCTTAAATAATTAACTGAGAAGAGCTGTCTATAGTAGGCTATAGTGAGAGAGGAGAGGCCAGTTGATCTGTTCTTGCAGTATCATGTTAACCAGTGGGTCATACCAAGCACTTTTTTCCTTCTGATCTGAATGTTGGTTGTCCAATCTACTGGCATTGCACAAATGCAGGACTCAGCAACTTTTAACACACACCTCATTGAATGCTGCCACCAGCTATAGCCTGCCAACAAGGCAACTGCTTGTTTTCACAGTCACAAGGAAACGCAGGTGGGTTTTGTGGGCTTGGTGGTTCACAGGTTTTTCAGGCCTGGATTAATGTCGACAGAACAGTTACATTTGTTGTTGCTACAGAAAGTATGGGGCATGTTTGGTCCTCTGTTGTCAAACTGTGGCAGCCTATTCTCATGTTAAGGTCTGCAGAAAATTACTCATTTCTTTAATACAAACATTGCTACTCTGCTGGGGGCCACAGGTCCTATCTGCTCATCCTCCTATTGAGAAGCACATTTTATATTGCCTTCCATTGAACTGTGTAATGTAATCCATATTTCAACCACAGTTGTGCCCCCTTATCTGCAGGGGTTCTGTTCTGGAACCCCCCACGGATACCTGAAACCATGGATATGGGTGAATACCTGTCCTGGGAGGCCACCTCGCCCCTGGAGGGACCTCTGAGCTCAGCAGAGCCCAAGGGCATCTGCTGAGCTTGGAATGAGCTCTAAAGGTTTTTTGTTTTTGTTTTTTTAAAAGCAACTCTGGTTTCCCAGAGAAACGGAAAGTGACGTTTTTAATGTCTTATAAGTTATTGGGAGGCCCAGGAAAGCCCTCTAGGGGCTTTGCTCCCCTTGCTTCCAGAGGGGCATCGTGCGGGTGTGCACACGCTGGGGAGGCCCAGACCCGATCTGCGGATAAGTGAAGCCATGGATTTAGGATCTGCAGATACGTATATGTGTACTTGAACTGAATCTACTCCCAGGCCTACAATATATTGGAGAAGGAAACAACAGGAAAGATAGAGGAGGGTAATCAACTTGTTGAGGTCAAAACAGAGGCAAGTTATTAATAGATATTTACATCCATTTTGGAACATGCTGCTCTTCCTTTGCCAGGCTGGTGGTGGTGCACTGGTTTTATAGCAGATGATGGGACCAGAATGCCCGTCCTTTGCTTCTGCAATCACAGACCAATCCTGCAATCACAGTCTTATCCTCTTGCTTCCTCTTGTGTTTATCCTCCCGTGGATTGTAAAAGTTCTGCCCTAGTTGAAGATTTTGAAGTCCTTGGGGCAGGATTCTGGGAGTCCTGAACTTTAGTCTTCTAGCTTCATTGTTAACTTTGTTTATGGCCCTCTTTCACCACTTCTTCTAAAGTTTTGGGTTTTTTCTTGACAGTTGATTTACTTGCTTTTATAACATGGATACTAAAACACAGAGAACTAAAACAATAGTTTTACTATGTCTACTATCTGAAGCCTTTCCGTTTTGATAGCAAACCTGCCGCTTCAGGCGCCCACATCATGGGGGAATGGCAGGGTATAAATGGATTTTAAAAAATAGTCTGTTAAGAGTGGCAGTATGGAAGGTCAAGCTGTACCTGGGTCCTGCTATGGTGTGGTATTGGTTAAATCTTGTTAAGATCTGCATAAATGCACCTTTATCCAGTATTGTTGTAAATGAAACATAAAGCTAGGCTAGGTCTAAAGCATGCAGTAGAAAATTATGTTGATGCTGTTGATTTTTAAAGCTTAGTTTCATGACACATGAATTGTTGCATTTTAAGGCAGTTGTATGTCTGGCTTCATAGGAGAGAAGTATGAGAAGGCCGTGAACTGTTTTATAAGTCATTTTCAATAAATATTGTAGAATTGATCATACAAAACTGCCTACCATGAGTCTTTCTAGCCCAGTATTATCTATTCTGGCAGTAGTTCTCCTGGGCCTTGGACTGCAGTGTATCCCATCACCTACTTCCTTTTAACTGGAAGTACCAGGGATTGAATCTGCTCTATTTACATGTAAGGTATGTGATCTACCGCTGAGCTATTAACCTGCCCAAGGATTCTTCTATATTACCTGACCATGCCCTCCTTCCCTGAGCAGTGAGAAGTTCAAGGGATGCAGTACTACCTAGGTTCTGGCTTCATTTGGAGGAGAGATCACTGGACCCATATACAATAGTTTCTTTGTAACATTTGTTTTATTCACAGATGTACAGGAAGATAGGTCATCTTATGCTCTCAGGTAGTGGTTAATTGGGGTCGTGCCAAGCCCTTATGCCTTCCTCTGCTTTCTAGGGAAATCTTACTCACAGTGCATAGGTACCACCTTACACACCTTGCCTTGCCATACCACCAGCATCATAAGCATTTTGTAAGATTATAAGTTGTCTTAATGCCAAATGGAAGGCACAGAATTGTTGAATTGTTATTAGAATTTGTTTTTTTAAACTCTTCTTTCATAACTTATTTGGAGAGAAAGAAGATGTAATTGCACACACATTCTTTATGTTTGAAGTTGTGCCTTTTGCCAGAAGGGAGGCTAGGAATTGTGTCAAAGCAATAGGTTTTCACAATAATTGTTCTTTAAAATGTTGTGTTTTTTAGGAAGACAATATTTCCTAGCAACAAAAAATGAAGAAAAACCACCACGTATCTGTATCTGCTGAGGCAGTTTGATGCGTTGCAGAGATCATGGGCCTAGGTGCCCAGACTTGGCAATCTTAGGGAGCAAGGCAGAAAAAAGGTTTGAAAAGCAAACTCAGATGGGCTAGGGGCATTCTGAGCTGCAGCCAGTTTGGAGGAGGGAAGCAAAGTATGGTTGCCATGGTTGCTTTCCGTGGGGAAGGGGTTCTCTGAGATGCTGCCTAGAGGGTGATGGACCAGAAGACTGTCTGATACCTATCCTGGATGTTCATTGACACACTGGTTTTTTGGATAGATGGTAGAGAGTGCTTGACACATTATTGGCAAGTTCATGAGTGACTACAGCAAAGTTGATGGTTGGACGAAGAACACAAGGAGCCTATGATCCAGTTTTTAATATTTTAAATTCTCATAGGGAAGCATAGAGACTCTTGTGGGGTGAACCCCTTGAGGACCTTTCTTTTGTGTCTTGATGGCCCTTGATGGCTCATCCCTGGTTTGGAATGAGCATTTCTATTGTTTTTCACCCTACAGAGGTTGAAAAACACCCTACAGGGGGTGAAAAACAAATGCTTGACTTACTCTGCAGGCCATGATCTTATTCAGCATGCACCTCTTGATTGGATTTGATCATGGCATTGGTGAAAGCAGCTAGGGATAGGGACTTTTCCTTTGTGTAGATTATGTCCTATGTTTCCCCGCCCCTCTCAGTCAAGAAGCTCTTAGGATGTGCCTTTGTTTACAGTAGAAATCTGCTAAGCAAGCAGTGGCCAGGCATGGAATTTTGGCAAAGGAAGGCTTCTCCCAAGTAATCCAGCTTGTATGGGAATTGTTCTGATGAACCAAAATGTTGGCCATCCTTGAGCCCTGTGGAATCTGAAACCTCTTGCCACCTGTCCATTTAAAATACCACAAGACTAGTCTACATCATGCTCTATTGGCATGTAGTACCACATACATATACAAACAAATGTGTCACGCAGCCATCTAAAGAGAACTTGTCTGGCAATACATCTGTTCCTTCTCCCAAATGATTAGTTTTAGTAAGATTTGTGTTGCAATACAATGAATTGAGAAATGAGAGGTTGACTCTCATTCAACTGTTTCATTAGTGCACTTTATATGGGTGTAGCTGTGTAGCTTTACAGCTATGAATACACTTTTAACCCAGGGATTCAGTCCAGTCCCCAGAGTCCATCTATCTGCTTCTCAGCAAAATTCTATTCCCAAGAAGGCCCCTTATTATATACCTCAGCTGCTATCTCTTGTGTCAGTAAACTGCTTATTCCTGCATCTCACATGAACAACAAAGAAGATCGAATTCTCTCCTTGCATACCTCCAGTTGCTCAACTCTTGACTGGCATATATAAGTGAAGACAGGAGAAAGCGAAAATGCAGTGCTCAGGTGCATGAGGAGAGAACAAGACCCAGTCTCATGGTAGTCGTACTAGGAAGGAAAGGATTGGAAACCCTTTTCTTGTGAGGAAGTTGGCAGTATCTATGTTACCGGCACTCTATCTTGTAACTCAACTGAATTATGATCTCTTAAAACTTAGCTGTTGTTAACTAATGTGCCAGCACACCTTACGTTTTGAAGTGCAGTTTTTTCAGTTCTGCCTCATAGAAGAGTTCATTGCAACTTGAACACTTCTTGCGTTATCAGTTTTGTACCTCTTCTTCTCTTGGACTGGTACGACCTGTTTCTAGGCATTATGCAGGTCTAAGGTCATACTTTAAGCCTTTCTTCAGTATTGAAGTGCTGCCAGTTGTATACATGTTGATAATTAAATTATCAACAGCTACATGCTAGAAATTTCCTGCAGGACTTTGCAGTCTTGTTTTGAAACGAATACTTTTGTTTGGATCTTAAATTGGTTTCAAGATGGAATAGCTTTCCATAGTTATTTTATATATGTTTCATTGATCTCACTATCCTTGCTATTCAAACGGGCTCTACAGAATTTTGAAATAATATAAAAACCTATTTGACCAGAAGTAGAGTGGGATGAGCATACACACCGGGAACTGTCATCTTGCTTTCAGAACACTTTTACAGCCCAATCCTGGGCTGCCATGGTGTGCCAAAATGACTACTGCAGCATCCTGAGCACACTGGGCAGTTGTCAGAGGCTCCTCAGGAGAAGGGGACATTTGTCCCCTTACCCCGCATAAGGTTAGTAGCCCTACAATGGGGTTACTCAACTCTGCACCGGCTATTAAGCCAGCACAGAGTAATTGAGTTCCGTGTCTGGCCAAGAGGACCAAGAACTGAGCTCCACTGGTCCCACCCCTTCCCACCCCACTCCCTCCCCCCCACACCTTCCCCTGCCCCGGAACACCTACCCCCACGCCCCCACTTACTTCTTTGCCACATGGAGCTCCAGGCCGCAGTCACCTGTGCTCTGCCTGATGCTGGCTCAGCATGGGCCTTCGCTGAACCAGCACCTGCATTGGTTGGGCAGTACATGTCACAGGTGTGCCTTATGACATGTTTTCAACACTATGTGCCAGTGGTGAACTGGTGCACGTGGGTCGTCAGCATGCCATTAGTTCTCTGAAAAATTATAATGCCAGGATTATTGATCCTAAACAGAGCAGCAGTGAAGAGTCTTTTGAAGACCTTGACCTGAACCTCACATGCATAGCACATGGTGACTTTGTGATATGTTTGTTGTCAGGCTGTAAACAAGTTTGACTTGAAACTTCCTGCGCAAATAGCTTTTTATTACTTTAGCAATGACTTGTGCAACTCGAACAGTACAAAGTACTCCAGCAGAACATGTTGACCCCTCTTAGGTTTTCATGTTGTATCAATGAGTGTTCATTTATTAACTTCTCTTCCAGATTGCTGACCTACAGCTCCATAAGCTAGATGAGTTGGACTGCTTGATCCAGGGCCTGCTTTATGTGGATTCCGTTGGTTTCAATGGCCAGCCAGAGTGCTATTATTTTGAAAACCCCTCTGATCCTGAACGATGCCAGAAAAAGCCTTATTGCCTTGATAATCCGTATCCTATGTTGCTGGTTAACATAGGCTCCGGGGTCAGCATCTTAGCGGTCTATTCCAAGGACAACTATAAGAGAGTTACGGGGACCAGGTGAATATACTATCTGAAAAAAACCACTTCTCTCTGCAGAGATAAAATGCCATCCTGTCTGGATCAGAGCCTCTGAATCCCTGTTGCAGTGGACTGCTTTAAAATCCAATAAAATCTGTTTTAACCTTCCCAAGGAGATGTGAGTCAAAGAGAAAAGGGCCTCTGAAATAGGAAGTCAAGGTCTATAGGGGCCATGGCTGACTCTGGGATTTGAACCCTGGTTTTTTTCCAACCTAATCCACTGAATCACACTGGCTAATATGCATGAGTTGTAGGGAAAAGGAAAGCTTTTAGGGAGTGACTAAAAAGGTGACTACCTCACTTAGCATATAGAACATATAGAATTGTCAGTCACTACAAGTGGGTAAGCTGACCTTAGAGATCTGCAATGGTGTCACTAGGGGTGTATGGGCTGCACCGGGTGATGCGTGCGGGGGTGTGTGTGTGACACCACTAGTGACCAAAATAGCAGTTTCTAGGAAAATACCATCGTTATATACCATTTGATGCGTGATTTACAGCAGAATGCAATAAAAAAACCAGAATGAAATATCTCCATTCTATCAAAAGTTATGGCCAAAAAAACAGAAAACAAAAATGCAAGTGTCTTATGTAACAACATACATTTCTTTAGTTCAGAATGGACCAATGAGACTGATTGTTCAAACAGTCAATGAGATGTTATTATGACAAGGCATGGAATAAGGTGTTAGTAAGGTGACACCCTTGGGAGGTGGGTGACACCACTAGTGACCAAAATAGCTAAAATCACAGTTTGTAGGATTTATACCATCATGTTATATATAAATCGGTGTGTAATTTCATTCAGAATGCAATGAAACAAACTGTGTTGAAATATCTATGTTCTACCAAAAGGTATAGCCAAAAAAAACCTGTGGGGCGGAGCGATGGTACATCACCACATCCACCATCCAGGTTGTTGCCCCACCCACTGCATGGGAGGAGGTCCATGGGGGTGTGTGACGCACTGGCCTCCTGCACAGGTTGATGCAAATCCTAGTGACACCACTGGAGATCTGTGTCTAAAAATAGTCAAGATCATGTTATTTTGCTTAGCAATACCAACAACGTATTACTTTGCCTTATTTTATAAACTCTGTATTAAAGTACTTTGACAGAGGCATAAAAGATGTGTATCTTTTTCTGCCTGTGGAAGCCACAGGCTTGTTTTATTAAGCAAGTGAAACATTTACTAGTTTTTATTATGATGAGAGGGAATGTAATCCAATGGCCAGCACTGACTAATTGATTTGAAACAATCTTTCTTTAGGGTCTATTAGACTGAATTTTTAATTAGCTAGCTCTATGCAAAGTAGTGTAAGGAGATGGGGGGGGGAAAACACACATCTGGCAGGTACTGTACACACAAGTCCATCTGAATAGGTACAGAGTATTCCCACTCCAATGTTCAACTGCATCCTCTTTTATACCACCAAAGTTAAGGATTAGGGTTTCCTTTCAGAACATACCACAGGATATCCAGACTTTAAAAAAAAAAAAGAAATTAGGCACTGGCCATACCTTCTTTGGCACTGTTGTCTCAATACAATCTACATTTCAGAGGACAATATTTTCAAACTGCTAGCTAATTGTGGTACTTCTCTAGTGCTGCTAAATGTTACAGTGTTGCTCCATACTTGACAATACTTACTTCAGCCACTATTCAGGGAGCATAGTCAATTTGGAAGCTCATTTTTACTTATTGAGGTGTTTCTCTTAAGCAAATAGACTGAATAAAACACATTCAGCAGTTTTATTTAGATATATTGTTTGTTACTTGGGATATTTCAAGTAATGTTTATTTCTTTCTCATTTTGCAACTTTTCCCCCTTGTCATGCTAATAATGTGCCCCACTTATTTATGCATAACATTTGTGTCTTCATTATAGAGATGGTCGGCCCTCATTGTCCCATGGGTCCCGTTTCTGGAACCCCCATGGATACTGAAATCTGCGGATGTTTGATTGCATGGATTTTGGGCCACCTGGACTCTCCGGTTGGGTCTGGAGGCCCTTCTGAGGGCTGAAAACCATGACTCCTGCAGCTGTGCTTCTGAGGGCTGAAAACCACTACGGGTGGGGCCTCGGGGGATCCGCTCTTGGACCCGCCACAGATACTGAAAGTCATGAATAAGTGAATTTTCCTTTTTTGACCCCTTATGCCCTCCCAAGGGGACTGGAGCTGTGCTTCGATCCCCTCTGGAGGACTTTCTGAAGCCCGGACAGGCAGTACTTGTCCACCTGCTGCCTCTTTGGGCTTCAGAATGGCCTGCAGAGGTGAAAAAATACCACTTCTGGTTTTCCTTGGGAAACCAGAAGTGGTGTCTTTTATCTCTACACGCCATTCTGAAGCCCAAAGAGGCAGCAGGCGGATGTGGGCTACCTGTCCAGACTTCAGTGAGCTCTCTAGAGGGACTGGAGCTCAGCTTCGGAGGGTCCGGGTGGGGCCTGAATCTGGCTCAGTGCAAGACCCATTTTGAGCCAGATTCGTAGATACAGGATCAGCCGATACAGCGGCCCCACTTGTACTTCAGCTGAAAACCAGAAGTTGTTGTTTTTGGCTCTCAGATGGGCCTCTGGAGCTGACCAGAGCTCTGGTTGGGTCTGAGAGCTACGGGTCGCCCATCTCACAGGAACCCATGGATATTCAAATTCATTGCACACACTGACATGTGAAAGTGTGGATCTGCAAATTTAGCCTGATTTGCACAATAGTTATCTTTATTGAGGGAAAGAATGGCAAAAATTGAGTCTATAACATACATATATTTCTGCCTGCTCCTTCACCACACAAATAAAACTGGTAACTGAATGGCTGTATGAACTGGCTTATAGTGTGACCATAGAAGGTCTTCACTGGCATAACTCCAAGCAGCCAAGTAATGACTTGAGTATCACCCTGGCTATCACATTTGAGTACATCAGGATGGAGCTACACACTCACACCTTTATCCATTTGTAGTGGAGCTGCAATGCAGAGGAACTTAAGGCTTGTTCAGAGAATCTGGGCAGTTGTAAGGTGGTGAGTGAAATAATTTCTCCCCTCTTCCTAGTCTTGGTGGTGGTACATTCCTGGGCCTGTGTTGTTTGTTGACTGGCTGTGAGACTTTTGAAGAAGCTCTGGAAATGGCAGCTAAAGGAGATAGCACCAACGTAGATAAACTGGTGAAAGATATCTATGGAGGAGATTATGAACGGTTTGGCCTTCAAGGATCTGCTGTAGCATCCAGGTACATTGCAACTTGTGACGTTGTCTGCAGTTAGGGTTGTAGTCTATGGTAGTCTCTTACCATGTGTTTTGTGAGTGTCCTGTGGTGCCTTAAAAGCTATCAAATATATGTGATATGAACGGTCACAGGTAAGATATTACTTTGCCAAGAACGTCCTTTACTTCCTTTCATATGCAATGGACATATGGAAATTTTGGGGAGGAATGTGCATATGTGCATATAAGACCAGTGGGCTCAAAAGTATCTTTTTTGCAAGATGAGATTTGAAAAATCATCCTGAAAGCAGAGATACTGCATGAATTAGTCAACTGAGGGTCAAATCCTATCCAAATTTTCAGCACTGATGTAGCTGAGCTAATGGGGCACACACTGCATTTTGCAGTGGATGCAGTGGTAAGGGAACAAATGTTCCCTTACCTCATGGCTGCATTGCAGCTGCATCGATGCTGGAAAGTTCTGGGCTCTGAATCATCACATGTATCTTGAAAGTCATTTTTCAACTTGCCAGAGTTAGGCCCAGGCATAACTCACTACATTTATAGGTCTCTAGGCATAGTAGAGAAATAATACTTAAACCATTGTTAGCACTAACCATATTTTGTTTAAACTTTGGTAAGGTTCCAGACATATAGTAAAACCATGGTTTAGCTTGCTGAGCACACCCTGCCCTGTGAAAGAGTCACCTGTGAACCCATGCAAAACGACTAGAGCAGTGATTTCCAAACTGTGGGTCCAAGATCCACCAGTGGGCTGTGACCTAGTTTTTGGTGGTTCATGAAACAGACAGGGCAGTTTAGGCTATGTGCATCGAGAATTAAACAAGCTGCTAGTTGGGGGGAGAGCACTGCTGCCCAATCACCATTATAGCTGTACCCCTTGGCATTTATAAACCAGGCAGCAACTTCTAAGACCTCTAAAAAGTTTGAGAAGCACTGGACTAGAGGCATTGGAAACTGCCTTAGCATGTAACCATAGTTTGCAAAACCATTTCAGACCACGGTATCACATTTGGGTTACAGCAGTCTTTCAGGGCTTAGGCATTTAGGGCATTACATGCAAGTAAACCCCAACCGCTCTGTTTTCTTCAGGAGGCTGAAAATTTGAACTGAAAATGTAGTGGGGAGAGAAGGTGCCCAGGCAGAGGAAGGCAGAATGGGAGAGTGGATCAGGCCCAGGTGGGGGGTACAATCCTCCACCATATCCTAACCCCTTCCTGGCCCTCCTGGTGTAACACCTAGCTTCCTGGATTTATGCCAGTTAATGCAGCCTGGCTGTGCTGGTGCAGGTTATGATTCGACTGTTAGTGAAGGGTGTTTTCTTAGAGTGCAGATGTGGTGGGTAGGAAAGTGGTTAAGTACCCACTCCCCTTCTCTGCTCTAGATTGCAGCCCCTGCACCATTTTTCCTGAAAATAAATGATCATTGAAGTTTAGATTGCATATGCTTGTGTTTAATTTAGTCAGCATAATGGGTACAGCAGACAAACTATAATTCAGTGTTATATTTGTGTAGGACCTTAATGTCTAAGGGCCCAGTCCTATCCAACTTTCCAGCTCTGGTGCAGCTGCAATGCAGCCTCGAGATAAGGGAACAAATTTTCCCATACCTTGAGGAGGCCTCTGACTGCCTCCCTACCATAGGATGCAGCACACACCCATTGGCATGGCTGCACTGGCACTAGAAAACTGGATAGGATTGGGCCCTAAGTCAGGGGTGTCAAACATAAGACCTGCAGGCTGAATGTGGCCCCCAGGAGCAATTTATCTGCCCCCCATTACAATTTGGCTCACCCAGCTTGGTAATTGGGTTCTCTTATATCTTGAAAATATGAGCTAGATTTGTACCTTCTCTGTTCTGTCATTTGCAGCTAATGAGTTACAAAGTGAGAACAAAGTGCTTATTTCTGGCCATCATCTGCTTAATGATGTCACTTCCTGCTTAATGATATCACTTCCAGCCCTTTGGAGGCACCATAAATGCTAACTTCAGCCCTCTGTATGAAACAAGTTTGATGTCCCTGGTCTAAGTATTATTAACTTCAGTTAGTGAATATATACATGTTGTATCTCTGCTCTCAGGACAAGTTGCTTTTATCTCTTAATCTTACCTTTTGAAAAAAGGTTTCCCATCACTATTGTGTATATGTATAATATCCAACACCACTCCATTACAAAATAAACATGTTTCTCTATCAGGTGTCATAGGAACCATTTATAGAATACTTGTTCACTGGTAAACACAACATAAAGAAGAACTTTCAATTTAAAATGCAATAGTTCTGTTGAGAAGTTACGTTAGCTCACTGTGAACTACCGAAGGTTTGTGTCAACACAGTCCTAACTTATTTTTCAGCACTGATGCAGCTGTGCCAACACACAGCATTTTGCAGTTGGTAGGCAGTCACAGAGGCCTCCTCAAGGTAAGGGAATGTTTGTTCCCTTACCTAAGGGGTGCATTGAAGCTGCATCAGTGCTGGAAAGTTGGTTAAGATTGGGCTGCCAGTTTGTGTTCTTGTCTTGCATCAAGCATTTCGCAGCAAGCTCCCTTGCATCTAGCACCTGAATCAAGCACTTTGCACACAATACATCCCAGACAAACTGTTTACAAACATATTTTTAGAAACTTTGGCCTTTGTGAAAAACATAACAAAGATCACAACTTCTGGTATTTTCATGCAGCTTTGCCCACATGATGACCAAGGAAAAGAGAGATTCCATCAGTAAAGAGGATCTAGCAAGAGCAACTTTAGTCACCATCACCAACAACATTGGCTCCATTGCTCGGATGTGTGCACTGAATGAGGTAAGAGTATGTTTATTTATATCTTGAAGTTGTATTGTGGATTCTCTTTTTGTATGATTAAAGTGAACAGCTGATTATTCTCAATGTGCTCTGTTCATTTGCTTGCAAGAGATTTTACCCATGTATGAAACCACATGCTCCTAAACATCTTATACTTGAGTCTCCACTGTTGATTCTTGTTTTTGTTCAGGGCTTTCTTGTCAAAGTTGCCATCTGATTTACCCTTATCTCTTAAGCCACCAGTATTAACATTGTGAGTCTATAGACTGTACTCATTTGGTGGGTTTCATAGTATTACTTTTTATGTTTGGCTCATTGGATTGAATGTGTCTTCATCACTTTATGCTGTACTGTTGGTCATCCAATCCAGTGTTTTGGAATCTTTGGGTGTTAATTAAATTCATTTCTGCATTAAATGGTGCAGGGCCACCTACCACAAGAAGAGGAACTATATGCCTCTTACAGCCCAATCCTAACCAACTTTCTAGGGCCAATGCAACTATGGCCCCAGGCACATGCTGCATTCTGTGGTGGGGTTGGCAGTCATGGAGGCCTTCTCAATTGTTCTTTTACATTTGTTCAGTTACCTTGGGGCTGCATTGTGTCTACTCTGGTGCTGGAAAGTGGGTTAGGATTGGGCTGTTTGAGCTATGTTTGAGCCATAGCACACAAGAAAAATTTACAGCTTTAATTACATTTATAGCTGGCCACTGACAGGCAGCTTGAAGGTGTATATTATTAATTCCCCATCTACAAAAGGTGCTAGTGCAGTCTATTGCAGACTTGAACATGGGGAAAACCAGATTCAAACCCATGTTTAGCCATTAAAATTAGTGGGTAGTTTGGGACATGTCACCATCAGCCTAATCTGTTTCACAGGCTGTATAAGAGGCTTAAACATGAGACCAGAACCAGATTTTGTGGGAGATGTGTGGCTGCTGCAGAGCAGTTTTCTCCACCTCCTGCTTTCCGCTGGTAAGAACTAGTAATACAACATGTGATATACAGTTGCCATGCTGTGTGTTTCCCTTTCTCTCTCCACTTCATTGGCTGCTGCCTGCAGAGGACTCCATGTTGTGCATTTTCTATTAGACGTTGTCAGGAGAAAGAGGAGGACAAGATGTGGGGCAGGTTGTTTTTCCTGTAGCAACTATCTGTCTGCCATGACCTAGTTTTGCTTTAGAAGTTCGGTGAAAGGGCAGGATTCCAAACAACTGTAATACTTGTTTCAATGCGCTGGTGACCAAGAATGCTTTCTAATTTTCCTGAATGTTGTAAACTTAATGTTTGCATAGGTTTATCATTGAAAGCCTCTTCACTCATGAATAGTTTTGTCCTCTTTGCTTTCAGCTTCTTTACAGTGTTGCCTTGTGGCATGGAGTTCAAGCAGCATTGTACAGGGCTATCAAAGCATAGAGAATTAACTGCCATGAGCATCATAGGCTGCCTTTCATAGGAAGAGACTCACCACTGCTAATGACGTGATAAAGTTTTTTTTTTTTTAAGTTGATTGAATTGTGTGCATAAACTCAGAAAGGAAGACATGAATACATACTAATAGTTATGTTTCTGGATGTATTTTGATAATGCTCTTCTTCCAACAAACTGCAGCTTCTGTTATTATCTCTGACAGCAAAAAATACTTGCACCTGCATCATGATTGTCCTCTGAGCACAGCCACAGTTTGTAGAGGACTTTAATTCAGAAGATTATGGCTAAATTCAGACCATCTTCCAAACCATAGTTTGGAAGATTAGGAATGAGCTGAAGGCTCACACACACATCATCTTCCCCTCAGACGTGTGGTTGAATTTTCAGTTGGCAGTTTGGTGCTAACAACAGTTTGCTATGATTTGTCTGAATCAGCAAATTGTAGTTAACTGCTTGCCCCCCCAAACCAGAATTGGAAACCCGGGCTGTGGTTTCCAGTTGTGATTTGGTGAGCAAGAGCTAACCGTTTGTCTACCAGTCTGGATGTTGTTACAGACGGTGTTTAGTGCTAAACTGAAAGTGAAGCAACGTGTGAAAGGGAGTATGTGAACTTGCTGCTTGTTTCCAGTCTTCTAAATCATGATATTGGAGGATTGTTTAGGACTCGCACACAAAACCACAGTCTGTTCTATGATGGCTGCAGGGGCCTCCCATGAAAGGAGAACCAAGAAGAACAGATATCCAGTACCACTAATTGCCTTCAGAGAATCCTCCTTCACTGAGATTCTGCCTCTATTAAGCAAAGGAAGTGGCAGAAACTGTCCCCTTCTCCTACCCTTCCCCCTCCAAAAGATGAAAAAATATGACTGAAGTGTATCTTTTGACTATCAAGGAGCACTTAGCTGTGCTTATACTGTGGTTGGAATCCTTAAAGTACGTAATCTTGAAATAGAAATTTCTATTTCAGTTAGCCTAACAAATGTGTTGAGAAGCTGGTGTAGTACATAGTGAAGAGCATAAACTATGACCCTGAAAGTCCCGGCTCCAATCTGTCCTATCTTGGATTTGTTACCTGGCCTTTGGCAACCATTGTTTCTTATCCTCAACTTCTCATCTGCGTGGTGGTTGTGGTGGGGTTGATGAGGATAATTCTAGCCCCATTTACAGGATTGTTAAATCCTGCTGATATATTGTGTGTGAGGTGCAATGAACACTTCTGAAAAGTGCTGTGTAAATGCTGAGTACTCTGAGTGCTTCCTTATTTTACTGAGAACAAGATTGGGTGGGAGGGGAACACTGTGTTATCAGGCAAGGCGGAATTCAGATATGTTTGATTAGCATTGGCCCTTATCATGCTGGCACCTTGAAGATATGTAGGTAAAAATAACTTTCAGTGATTAATAAGCATTAACTTTTTTTTTTAAATCACCAACTTCAGGGGTGTTAATTAGATTGCTAGCTTTGAGGCTAAAACTGCACTATTGAAATAAAGTGTTTTTTTACTGCTATAAATAGTATGATCTTGAACATCTTGTGTGCATGTTGTTTCCAAAGGTAGTTAAGTCCAGTCATGTTAAATGCTGATGGAAATTATGCAGGCTGAACAAAACAAAGAAGCTGTCTTCCTGGTTCAAGACCAGATTGGTTTAAAAACAATTATGAAATGATGTTTGTTCCTAGATAAATTTGTTAAGTAGTAGTGCAGATTCATGAAAGAGTATTGTGTCCAGTTCTGGTTGCCACATTTCAAAAAAGATGTAGTGGAACTGGAAAAGGTGCTGAAGAAAGCAAGCTGATTAGTGGGCTGAGCCTCTCTGTTATGAGGAAAGGTTTTGGGGGCTCTTTAGAAAAGACTAAAGGCACCTGAAGGGGGCATGACTGAAACATAAAATAATGCACGTTATAGATAGTTGATATAGGGAATATCTTTTTCCTCTCACATAATACTAGAACCAGGAGACACCCGCTAAAATAGTCTGGCAGGGGAGCTAGAAGGGGCCTTTCTGAGGCCCATGGAGGCCTCGCACAGCCTTAACGGGCCTCAGAAAGGCCTCCGGAGGTCCTAGAAAGACACTTCTGTTTTTTGCCGAAAAACCAGAAGTGCCCTTCTAGGACCTCCGGAGGTTATTTTGAGGCCCATGGAGGCTGCGCATGACCTCCACAGGCCTCAGAACAGCTCCCGACACGACCGGAGCAAGGCTCTGGTCATGTTCAGAGCTGGGTGGACCCCGAATTTCTCGTGACTTGGTTTCACACAAAGTTTGGTATTCACATGGGTTCCAGGAACGGAACCCTCGCAAATTACGAAGTTCCACCTGTGAACATCTTTAAGGCTAGTAATTTGTGTGGATATATTTTAAAGTCTGTAATATGATGGTACAATAATGACTGCTTAGGAAATACACCTCTAGGTTAAAGGTAAAGCAAAGTAAAAATGACACTCCTATTGAAAATAATATATAGAAGGGTAGTAGTACTATATAATTCCTTCATATTTCCAGAAATTCGTTTACAGAAGTATGTTACCTCAGGGTATTATCCTCTCTAAATAAGAGTTTTGGGTTGTCTTTCTGATGCTCTTTTAAAAAAAAAATTGAGAGTCAGGGCTGAATGAACACTGTAGCTGTGAATGCAATGGAAAAAGTTGATTGAAAATGGCACTTAGTTAATGGTATAAATATTGACTTGTTTTACTTAAATTTTGCAGAACATTGACAGGGTGGTGTTTGTAGGAAACTTCTTGAGAATCAACATGGTCTCCATGAAATTGCTAGCATATGCCTTGGACTATTGGTCAAAGGGACAACTCAAAGCTCTCTTTCTGGAACACGAGGTAAAGTTTATTGAAAAGAAGACACAATATTAACTTTGCCCTTTAAAAATCAGAATTCCTAATCTACTAGTGCATTCCCACATGGGTTGCACAAAAATCTTCTCCAACTTCCAAAGCATGTGTGACAAGAAACATCAAAACTCAAGTACAGAATGAGATAATTCATTTGAATTTATTTTTCACATTTTTATACCTCCCTTCCTCCAAGGAGCTCAGGGTTGTGTACATAATTCTTCCCTTCCTTTTGTTTTCCCTTCCTTTTGTCCTCACAACAGCCCTGTGAGGTAGGTGAGACCAAGAGATAGTGACTGGCTCAAGGTCCGTTTCCAGGCCAGGAAGCTTGACTCAGCTGAACTAACGTGTTCCAGTGGCTTCATTGGCTGCCCATTTGTTTCTGGGCCCAATTCAGGGTGCTGGTACTTGCCTTTAAAGTCCTTTATGGCCTGGGACTATGGTATCTGAGGGACCGCCTACTCCTATATCATTCTGTTCACTTTCTTAGGTCATCAGAGGAAGCTCTGTTGAGAGTGCTGCTGCCTGGAGAAGTGAGGGGTGTGGTAGCAAGAGGCAGGGCCTTTTCATGTGTGGTACCACTTTTATTGAACTCACTACCAGAACATCTAAAATCTTCCCCTTCAATAGAGAGCTTCTGGCGAGGCTTAAAAACATTTTTATTCACATCAGCTTTTGGGGATGGGTAAGGGTGAATACTCCTGGTTGTCTTATGTAACTGGTTTTTATTGTGTATTCACATGTTTTTAGTTGGTTGTGTATTGCTTTTTTTAACCTGTCACCACCTATGGGTTTTTAGAATTACTGTATTACTGCTGTGCTGGTTTTAAATGATCTATATTTTAACTGGTTTTTATCATCATTTTATGCTGTGTTTCATGCATTATGTTTTGTAAACCGCCTTGAGCTTTTGGAAAGGCAGGATATAACAGACTGACTGACTGACTGACTGACTGACTGACTGACAAAACTGTATAAGAGAGAATGAGATGTTCCAGGAAGAGATTTTTTTTGTAATTTGTTTTGAAGAAAAAGATTACATAGATGATTTTTTTGTATTGTGGGATTAAAAAATAGAGGACCATTTTAACAATGGCAAATATTTAGTAGTCAGAGATAATGAAAATACAAGATTCTCTCTCAGTTGTGAACCTCCCATTCAGTCTACGGGGAAAATGTCCCAGGCATGAACCTCTAGGACCCCATGGAAGCCTCTCTGAGGCTCCTAACAGGGTTGAATACTGTGCTTCTTGTTTCCTGGAAGCACACTTAATAGCGTTGGGGAACCTTCAAGAGGTTTCCCCGACACAGGCAAAGGTTTTGCGAGGTTCCGTGAGTCTCAGGTGAGTGGGGAGGCTGATTTCTACACAGGGGGCAGCAACAGCACGCGGGGGCACCATCATGGACCGGGGCAGGGGGCCGGGGGCAGGGGGAAGTCCACCACTGGGACTGCCCTACTGGGGCAGGGGGGCTGGGGAAGTCCACCACTGTTCTCTCTAGGAAGGAAGAGAATTCAGCTCTGATTTTAGTTTATCTGTATTCCAGCTGTGATTTGGAGGCCATTTCAGATCATTTTAAATGTAGTAGATCATTCTAAACCCACTACATGGTAGATCATTTGTCTATAACAACTTGCCATGTAGGTTAAGGTAGAGAGCACTACATCACTTACTTTTATATTGTTTTTTTAATGGATCATGAATTGAGTGTTAACTGCCTTGGGTGCCCTTCGGGGAGAAAGGCAGAGTATAAATCAAATAAATAATAATGATGAGGCATGACAAACAGTTCATCACTTAGTAATAATCTTCATGTGCTGTGATTTGAAGTACTTTCCATGTTGACAACTGAAATCTATGCGATGACCCTGGAGCAGCTGAGACAACAATAATAAGCAATCTAGAGCAGAAAGTTAAGCATATGTCTTAATTCTGAAAACTCCTTAGGGTATATTATGGCATATTAGTATTTAGCTAGATACCTTTCTGGCTACTGATGCGATTTCCAGAAGCCTTTCTCTACTTACGTAGGGCTTGTAAAATGGAATACAGCCTTCTCCAAAATAATCTGGAGGTGGAGTAATTGCTTTCGCTTCTGTGGAAGTGAAATGCAGGCAAGTTCACTACCTATTCATATTGTGATGTTTAGAGCAGTGGTTCTCATACATTTAGCACCAGGACAGAATGAGAATCTGTCGGGACCCACTGGAAGTGATGTCATGACCGGAAGTGACATCATCAAGCAGGGAAATTTTTAACTATCCTAGGCTGCAATCCTACCCACGCTTACCCAGGAGTAAGTTTCCTTTACTATCATTGTTAAAAGAATATACATAGTAGTTTGTTAAAAGTACAGGTCTATAACATTTCCCCAAATGTAGTCGTATATCATGGTAGCATCAAGTCTAGTATATTAAAAATAAAAGATTGAAATGAATGGGGACCCACCTGAAATTGTCTCACGACCCACCTAGTGGGTCCCAACCCACAGTTTGAGAAACACTGGTTTAGAGGGTTCAAACTAATCTACCAAATAAAGTCTACTGTATCAAGATCCTTTGTTGGCATCCTTCAGTCTCAGAAGACTATGGTGTCACGCTCTGAATGGTGGTTCTGGAACAGAGTGTCCTCTCCAGTGTGTGAAGCCTGGGTAAAGTAGGTGTGGAGGATAGGCTGTTACCCATGCAGCAAATCCCCCCTCTCCACGTCGCTGAAATGGTCCAATGGAAAGACAGAGGCCAATACGGTTGGTTCCAGCGGCGTCACAGGAGTTGCCAGAACGTGACTGTGTTCAGCCATGAACTGCCTCAGGGACTCCGGCTCCGGATTTTGCCTCGAGGTTGACTCCTGAAGCCTTTTCCATAACTGGATGTAGCCACAAGGCAGTGGAGGTTTGGGATCAGAGTTTTCCTTCCCTCAGATGAGCTGCCTTCCCAGGCTGACGAGTCCCATCTACCCGGTGGCTGTTTAGTTGCCTCTTACGACAAGTACAGCCAAACTGAGGGCCTATTCTTATCCCCAGCCCCCAGGGGAAGATCAAGATCCTTACGGCATCCAAATGTAGGGATGTGATCAAAGAGATGTTCTGGTAATTCTGTACTACTCTATGTACGTGTAGAGTAGGTGAAGTACTTAATCATTTACTGATCTCTTAGTTATTGTTCTTTTTTTAATTAAGTGCTGAACTTAACAGGAACAACCCATTCTGTGCTCGGTATCCTTATCTGTCGAAGTTGTTGAACATTTTGACTGTTGCTGAACTCAAATGACTAACTTTTCCTGTTTGCAATTATTTTGAAGGGCTACTTTGGCGCTGTAGGGGCCCTTCTAGAATTGCTTAAAATGGCAGATGATTAATGAGGAAGACCCCAAGAGCTGGAAACCTATGAAAGCTGCTGTGAGAGTGACAGCTGCTAGAAGAATGGGAAAGAAGCCATGATGGAAGTTCTACCTGCTGGATTTGTAAATAATAATTCAAACTCCTTTTAGTTGATTTTTTTAAACTGTAGAGTTGGAAGTCAGCTTCAGAATTCATACAAGGAATCTTCAAAAAAAGGCATTTTTATCTATATACAACTTTTTAAAGACAAAAAATGTGCAATGTTGCCAAACGGCATATTTTATGGATTGTGTCTTAAAAAGTGGATACGGTGTGGAAAAAGGACCTAAGATGTGAGACACTGGTTTTATTATTATTATTATTATTATTATTGTTATTAATATTATTATTATTAATATTATTATTAATATTTTTCTTCTGGGGTTTACTGATCTAGTGTGGTAATTCTTCATTTAGTAATTGCTCTAGGAGATTTTTTTAAAAAAATCTTTTTCATGACGTTTCATGATTTGCTGTTGGTTTCAAATGAAACTGCCAAACTGGCATTTAGTGTGAGCACTAAAGTAATGAAATCTTGTTGCCTTCCTTTTCATTATGCTATGTTCCCATTTTCCCCAAACTGATTATCTATGACTACTCAAACTTGCAATAGTAAGAAGTGTGTTGGCGCATGTGACAAACTGGCTTAGGAGATCCAAAGCTTTCCTGATACACCAGCATCTTCTAGAAACTCCTACATCAAGTTAGCGGTTCCTTGCATATCCGAAACTTATCTGCAGATCTGTGAGCTTAAAATGTTTAATTACTGAGTGGGGAAAGATTATGGTTCTAACAAAAATGGCAGAAGAAGTGATAAGCCTGTTTCTGGATATTGCCTCTGTTTCTGAATTGCACCACTTCTGACTGCAGGTGGGCTCACGTGATGGAAAGCTTCTCCAAACAAAACAAGCAATCTCCAGAAGTGGAAAAATTGCATACATGGGGACTTTTTCTTAAAAAATATAGGAGCATTTTTTCCAATCATGTGGTACAATCCAGACACAGATTTTTCCACTTTATTTGCAGTTGTGAAAACTAGATTTTTAAAGAAAGTTTGTTATGATAGGTTAATCACAAATGGAACTTGTACAACACAGCTGTGATACCGTATGAATGACTTCTTTAAAATAAAAATGATGACAATTTTAATTTCAGGAGTGCGTGCGCATGTATGTATGTACTAACTTTTTAAAATTCTTATTGGTATTTGTCACAAGGAATATGTGGCTGAGTGGTATTAAAATGCATAACTCAATTTTTGGAAGTAAATTAATACATTGGTCAACTAGAAAATTAAGGACTCTGCAAAGAGTAGTTTTTTTTTTTTTGCTAAATTATTCTCTACTTTGTGGACTGGTATTGGAAGGACAGTTCTGCTATCACATCATGTATGGAGTCCATCAAAGGGACAGTATAAGTTTAGGGGAACAAAGGTTCTCTGATAAATTGGTTTCTTTGTTTGGAACACAGTACTTGATTTCTTTATCTTGAAAACTTAAAAAAAAATTGGTACTAACTGTTCACTTACCCGGCTAAAATAAAATCCTGTTTCTGTTGTAATGGTTTTTTAATGCATTTGTGGTCTTCATTCTCCTGAACTTATTTCTGCTTCTTCCTAAAAATTAAGAATGCCATTTAGCATTTTGGGATTTTTTTTAAGGTTTGAAGGAGGAGCTTTTACAGAAATCTAATAGATGAAGGCATCAGCTGTTCAAGCCACAGAATGTGGCTAATCTAGTTCCTTCCTACCCAGCCATTCATACCTGAATCTTCACCATTATACCTAAAGACATTTATAACAAAATCGTATCTAAGTTACACTCACCCCTCCAACAAAAAAACCCCTTCATGTTTGAAGGAAAAGATGAGAGTATTTATGATCAGATAGGACCATCTCCATCTATTTCCTGCAACTATTTTTGTATAACAGTAATGCCTTGGCAACCATGGCGGTTCCATTCCCAGAAGCCCGCGGATGCCAGAATCCACAGATATTGAAATCCGTGGGTCAGGCGCCCCATATTCACACGAACGTAACCAGAATTGTGCTCCAGTCGCATCCAGAGAGCCTTCTGAGGGCTGGGGAAGCTTTCCTAACCATTGGAAGGCGTTCTAAGGCCTCTGGAAGGCCTTCTAAGGGTTGGGAAGGCTGCAGACAGCTTTCCTGGCCCTTAGAAAGCCCTCCAGATGCGACCAGAGCACTGCTCCAGTCACGGTCAGAGGGACCAAGTCCAGCTAAACCGGCAGGTTCAGAACCCACGGTTATATAAAGTCATGGGTTCCAAATCCACGGATAAGCAGTCTCGGACCTGCACCTGTTGTGCTGCTTGTATCAACAGTCCCAGGCTCCATGTTCTTCAGGAATCAAATCTTTTTTTTTTAACTGAAAAGAATGTGACTGGATTTTGAGCTCTCTTGATTCTTGAAAAAGCTTTGAAAAAGATCACAACAGTGGTAAGGTTCTGGAAACTGAGCAAGAATAACAAGCTGTCTGATCACAAACATATGGAAATCTACCATATAACCTGACATTTTTTAAAGTTGCCTTTTCCCTACATTCATGTGGCTAGCTTGTTTGTAAGCCGCAAGTACTCTAGACCAGGGGTGTCAAAGATAAGGCCCGCGGGCCGGATCCGGCCTGCAGAGCCATTTTGGGCGGCCCCTGAGCTTTGGTGGAGTTCTGGGGCTGTCCCACCCCTGCTCACTCCAACCGCGAGCATAGCTCTGCAGCCGAAGAGAGTTCCCAGGGCTGGAGCAGCCATGCGCAGCATCCCTGGCCCTTGGTCGGCTGCGAGCCGGCCTCGCCCGTGGCTGGAAGGGGCAACTGAGGGCTGGAGCACCCGCGCGCAGTGACCCCAGTCCTCGGTCCTTCCTCCGGGCGCGAGCAGGGCTCACCCGCAGCTGGAGAGAGTTCCGAGGACTGGAGCAGCCGCACAGCAGGCCTCGCCCACGGCTGGAAGTGGTGACTGAGTGCTGGAGCAGCTGTGCACAGCGTCCCCGGTCCTCCATCCTCCCTCCAGGCGCGAGCAGGGCTTGCCTGCGGCCAGAAGGGTGACTGAGAGCTGGAGCACCTGCGCGCGGCATCTCCAGCCTTCAGTTCTCCCTCCAGCCATGGCCAGAGCTCTCCCGGGCTTTGGTCATGGCCAGAGGGAGTCTGGGAGCGGGAGACGCTGAGCATGGCTTCTCTGGCCCTGACTAGTGGAAGGTAGGTGGGGGCTGGGGGGCGACTGGGAGGCTTGGCTGGCTGGCGGGCAGGGGATGCTTGGTGGTAGAATGGGGTCTGGTGTGGGGTGAGGCAGGGGATGGTTGGTGGTAGAATGGAGTCTAGTGTGGGGTGAGGCAGGGGATGGTAGAATGGGGTCTGGTGTGGGGTGAGGCAGGGGATGGTTGGTGGTAGAATGGGGTCTAGTGTGGGGTGAGGCAGGGGATGGTAGAAGTGTCTGGTGTGGGGTGAGGCAGGGGGCGGTTGGTGGTAGAATGGGGTCTGGTGTGGGGTGAGGTAGCAGAGAGTGGGGGAAGCCTCAGCTTTTTTTAAAAAACAGGAAGTGATGTCACAAGTGACACCACTTCCTGTGTTCAGGTAACTTCCGTGTGCCAAAGTTGGAGTTCGGCCCTCAGCATGTGCCATGAATCCAGTGTGGCCCCCAGGATGAAATGAGTTTGACACCCCTGCTCTAGACCATTTTGGAACACAGTGTACGAAGCTGCAGTACTGGAGCAAGTCTGCCCATATTAACACACTCGTATCCCAATGCATCCCCAATGCAACAAGGAGAAAATAGTGACTGGATATGCAGTCACTTTTGGACCAAGGAAAGTGAGCCCCTTGGTTTAAGAAGCTCATTGGGTATATCGTGTAGGGTGGCAACTTTCTTGAATGTAGTGATCCCAGAGTGAAATCTGGATCTAAAGTACATGTTCAGGACACAACTTTCTTCCTCAGTCTCAAAGTCCAACTTAAATCCCATGCATGTTTGCAAAGAGGCTAGAAAGGGAGTAAAACAAACTAATTGCTGAAATATTGGTGAATTTCAGTTCATAATTCTGGGCATGAATTGTTCCCTGCAATCATTTTAGGGTGTGGGTGGGTGGGTACAGTGCTATATTTGACAGGAGACCCCTTGCTGAAGCAAGCTGCCATTTACAGTACTCGTGTCTGCGGAGACATCCCCTCTCCCAGTTATTTTCTCAAGCTGTTGCTTAGCAGCTGTCAACTGTTGCTTGGAAACTGGCAAGGGATTCTGAGGGAGAAGGTTTCAGTTTATGTGAGAAGAAGAAACCCAGGAGGGAAACAGTTCATTGGAAAATGTGGATGAGAAGCCTTTATGTCTAAGTCCTGACAGAATTGGGAGAACCTGTGTGAGAGGAGACCTGATGGAGAAGTATGAGAGAGACCCTGAAATGCGCACATCTGCACATCCAGGACTCTAAAGATGGCAACAGACATATTGCAGAGAAGAGGTGCCTCATCTCAGCTTTGCCTGGAAGCATAAAGAGCAAGGCTTGGCTTTATACTGGGGGCCTGGGACACTGGAGCTGCTGTGTGGGGTGAGGTCAGGGAGACTTGGGTTCAGATTGCCCCCACTCATTAAACTCATTAACTTTGGTCTCATTGTCATTACTCAGCCCATCTCGACAGACTTTGTGTGAAGAATAAAATGAGATGGGCTGAGTGAGCCATGCCATCCTGAGCTGACAAGGGAAAGGGTGGGATTAAAGAATGTGTTCCTCAGAGAATGAACTATATCTTGCTTGATTTCCTGTCTCCCCAGTCTGTCAAAAATTTGGTAAAAACTTTTCAATGCTCCCTTTATTCTTAAGAGTCCTGAGTGGCCTCTGCTTGGAAGTGGACCACAATCTATCAATTGCCCTTAGCTATGGCTATAACTGAAACAATTGCATATGCTTCACGTTGTCTCATGGCTCTATATTCTCTTCCCCTACCTTGTTGTCTGTGTCAATACCTAAATTGTAAGCCCCTTTGGGCAGGTATCTAACCCTTCACCCTGGGTTATATATGCATAGCAATTCTCATAATAGTTTAAAATCCTATTTTGTTCCCTCTTTGTGATAAAGCCTGCTAGTGATACTGTTGCTTTTTTGGAAGATCCCTCTGCCATAGACTATCCAGGTCAAGTCTGTTCCAGTGCTAGGTGGAGTGGATAAAGGTAATATTCTTTTAACATATAAGAAGCTGGAAGGGCAAGCTAGCAATCCACTGGCATAGAACTGAAGAAGTATGACTAACCATGCAAATGGTGGGGACTATATTTTTCTTTTGTAGGGTTTTCCCTGCGTACATTCTCAGAAGCCTCTGCTTGATGGCACTCAGTTGATGGTGCTCAGTTACGTATTTCTGACAGATCATAACAGACCAGTGCCAAAAGCTGCTACAGACAGACTAGTTCACTTCAGTTTGCATAGACGGACATCTCAAAATCTATTCCCTCAGAAAGTACATGTAGAAAGCAGCAATGGCATCCCTGTTCCCCTGGCATGCCTTGTTTTCACCAGTAGATGGCACTGTTATAAAATGAAATAAATTGGAAATCATACATTCTAAGGCTTTCTTGGTCAATGTAGTTATCTTTTTAATTAAAATTGTCCAGGTTTTGACACTACAGTCCATTAAAATCTTGACTAAAGTTTTGCCCATACCTGCAATGAGCATTCTCAAAGAATGACAGAACACAGACACTTCAACTGTCCTTCAAGGTTTAAAAATACAGGCACTCCAACTGTCCTGTAGATGTTCATAGAAAGCAGCATACTTCACACTCACTCATCTGGACATAAAGGGGAATCTGACCATTCTGCTCCCATGTTCTGAAGGTGCAAAATTCCTGTGCATTTTAATGTGGGAATCCAAGCATTACTTATACTCAATGTTTCTTCTTTTCATATTTTGCTTATGTTTCTGGATTTCAGTTGCTTCCCTGTATATCCAGGTTTGGTATTATATTGAAAACCTTTGGTTTGGATATGATATGCTGATGATGCTTTTGCGATTTGGGATGGAGGTGAGATGGAACTCGCCCCATTCCTGCAACACCTTAATGCCATCCATCCTTCCCTAAGGTTTACTAAGGAGTTGGAGAAAGGAGGGGGCGCTACCATTCTTATTCATTAGGTATGTGGGCAGGAGGTCTGGTCTAGAGGGTAGAGTCACCATTAAGCCTGAAGATTTAACATCTGAAGGTTGCCAGTTTAAGACCATTGGAAGCCTCCGTGAACTGTGAGACCTGGATAACTGACGAGTTGAGCCAAACCCTTTTGGGTAAGAATCAAAGGAAGCTGGCTGAAGCTCTTTCTGTGAGAGGAAAGAAAGCTGTCAGCATGGGAGGCAGCCTGCAGCCAGAACATTTACCAGACCGTGAGGAGATCCATCTGGAATGTAGATCATTCTTGAAAGACAAAACTTATTTGTGATTGTAAAAACCCCCTTGGGGAGTTAGAAAAATCCTGCCTGTGTAAACCGCTTTGAATAAAGCCAAAAGAGTAATCCAGGGGCCAGAAAGGCCGTATATACGTACCTGTTGTTGTTATTAATCATAAAGAAGACAAGACCTTGGGCCACTGAGTTTACAGGAAGCCCACACACACAGACAGGTAGGTACATCACGCATGGAATCCCCAGAAGACAGGACTCATTAACATGCTTATGACACGAGCTAAAGTATCTCAGAACCCCAGTATTTGCAGGAGGAATGTGAACATGTCAGATACACTTTGCATTAAAATGGATACTCCCAACAAGTAATCAGGAGGGCATTAATTCTAAGCCATTATAACATCTCAAGTGGAAGAGCAGCTTGGACATAGAACAAAAGTATTTCTGCCTTATAGTAAAGGTGTAACACACCATATTGGTAAAATTCTGAAGCAAGCAAATGTGACGCAGATTTTTAAGTCACCATTAAAAGTACAATGGGCTTTGCATTCAGTTAAAGATCCTAGACACCCCATTGACAGGGCAGGAGTATAATGTATTCCATGCAGCTGCAGAAAAGTTTACATTGGAACCACCAAAAGGACTATAAAAACTGGATTAAAGAACATGAAAAACACTGCCGACTGGGGCAACTGGAAAAATTGGCAGTGGCAATTTTGCAATAGGAACAGGTCACCAAATCAGATTCAAGCAGATGTAAGTTTTATCCAGGGATAAACAATACCATACCTGGGTATACAGGGAAGCAATTGAGATCCAGAAACATCAGCAAAATGTAAATAGAAAAGAAGAAACATTGAGTATAAGTAATGCTTGCCTCCCCTCATTAAAAAGCACAAGAATTTTGTACTTTAAGAATACGGGGCAACAGAGGGTTGTAGAATGGTCAGATTCCCCTTTAAGTCTGGATAAGTGAGTGCGAAGTGTTCTGCTTTCTATGAACATCTAAAGAACAGTTGGAGTGTCTGTTTATTTTTAAATCTTGTGTTCTCTCATGCTTTGAGAATGCCCGTCACAGGTATGGGCAAAATGTCTTAATGGACTGTGGTCTCAAAACCAGGACAATTTTAATTTAAAAATTGTAATAAATCTTTTGAATAAATACAGGGGCAGGGAAATAGTTTTGTTTGATTCCCAAAGTTTTAAAATTACATCAAACACAGCTCACATGGAGAGCATGCATTAAAAAAGCAACTGCTCCTGCCCAACTCATTTCCCTTGTTTTTCTAACAATCTTTGCTGATAACTTCTTTTGATAGGAATGTGACAGATAACACAAGTCTAACAATTTCAATGAGTGCTTGCTTTGGCAAACACTAATCTGCACTACAAATAATTTCCTAAGTAATGCCTGTCTGTGTCATTTTGAAGAACCTATGCTGTGCAAACCATCCAATTCATTTTCTACTGGCCGAATCTGAGAATTGGCATACGCATCAGTCATGGTGGTTCTTTCCTCCCATGATTGACTTTGCTTCACTTTATGCACATACTGTGCACAGGCTGCAAAGCAAATCTAAACTGGAAGATATAGAGAAAGGTTTCAGTTGTGGGGCAGTGCAATCCTATGTTTCCCAGCACCTGCTGGAGCAGTGGCACCAAAGTGGCTACTATGGTCGCACCAGGAAGCTGCCAGGAGTCTCCTCGGTGGGAAGGAACTTTTGCCCCCTTCCCCAAGGAAAGCCCTGGCAATGGGTCTCCTCGTATCTGTGCCAACTATCTTGCCAGCACAGAAATGAAAGCTTCTGTTGGGCCTTCTGGCCCAACACAGAGTTCAGGATCCAGAGGAGCAGGGCTCTGCCAGTTCTATCCCCCTCCTGACCCAGTTCCTCTCCCCCCACCCCGCCCTTGTTCTGTCCTCCCCCACCTCCTAGAGACCACACTGCCACCTGGTGGTCTCACTTACCCCTGGCAGTGGCGCAGCCTTCTGCTGGCGTTGGGTCCCGGGCCGGACTGGTGTGGGCCCAGCGCCACTCCCTACTCTCCAGGTGCGCCACTCCCTACTCTCCATGCTTTATGGCACATTTATGGCACCTAGCCCTGGCACTAGAGCTCAATGCCAGAGCTGGGAAGGTTCAGGATTGGGGCCTAAGTGTGCTATAATGTGAATTTACAGGCATGTTAGCCACATAATTTGCAAAGTCAATGTAGGAATGAGTGAAACTTTAGTTATCCTGCTTAGTCAATCTTATTCATTTGACCTACAGAGAAGTTAAAAATTGGCCCAACAGTTCCAGACTTGTCTATTCTAGACTTGTGTTATTTATAACCCACCAGACCAAACTCAGCCTCCAAACCCTGCATAGCAGTGACACAATAAGCCTGTCTTGCTGTTTGTCTGAGATTACCAAGAACAGGGGACCTATGTTTTGGTATGTACACATTTTGTGTAGCCCTGGGGCAGAGGCTTCAGAACTGTAAAACAATATTTAAAAAAAATTAATATATGTTATAGTGAGGTGTATATCATGCATTTCAATGTGTAAGTGTACCCAAGGGCTTGTTTTTGAAGAAAGTTTGGGTGCAATCCTAACCAATTTTCTAGCACTGGCATAGCTGTTCCAGTGGGGCATGTACTGCATCCTGCAGTTAGGGGGCAATTATGGAGGCCTCCTCAAGGTATGGCAATGTTTGTTCCTTTACCTCGAAGTTACATTGCCCTTATGTCAATGCGGGAAAATGGGTTAGGATTGCGCCCTTAGTTGTGATTAAGTACCACCATTGGAATCAATGGTTAGGGTTCAATTCGAATTAGGAATACTAAATTTCGTGCAACCCAAAATGACTCACAAGGTATGAAATGTATTACTAAAAAAAAAGCAAGCAGAAATAAAAAGCAATGACAGTGCAAAATTAAAAGACCCTAACTAAACAATGCCCACTGAAAGAAAAGTTTTCAATGCATGCTTAAAAGCAAGGAGTGAAGGCACATCTTCTGGGGGAAGGGGATTTTGTTAAGTGTGTGGCACAATGAAAAGGCCCTCTCAGCTCCACGAGTGGGTCCTCTGATGGTGTGGGAACAACAAGGAAAGTCTCAAAAGGAAGTGATTTCTGATATCCAGGTCTGGTTCATGACTCTGGTTCCAGGTCATATGAAGGCCAAAGGCAACACCTTGAATTGAAGCTGAAAACAAATTGGTAGGCTGCCTAGGCAGTACCATTGACAAAAGATGGGCATATTATGGCCTGTCTTGTTTGGTTAGTCTCCTCCCTGTAGTATGCAGGCAGATTCTTCAGTTAAGCCAGTCGTCTGTTAAGTTCTCAAGTAAAGTCAAGTTCTTCAGTTGGTAAGTTCAGTTCTTCAGTTAAGGTTTCTTGGTTAACCCATTTTTGCCCGGCCCACCGGTGTACACATTTGGTCCCTGTGACATATGTGCAACATTGGGCAGAAATAGCTTAAGCAAGAAAAACCTGTGCTTCAATTGCTTCTAATGGAAAATGAAGGTAATGGCCATGTTGGGGGGGGGGGGATGTTGTGGGTCTTATTTTTAAAGGGTTTCGCATATCCATGGTTTCCATATCCATTGGGGGGCCTGGAATGGAACCCCTGTGGATACAGGGGGGTGCCTGTAAGTAGGTGCTCTCTAGGCTTCACTATTATCCTCCCATCCAGGAGCACCCTCAAGCAACAAACCTGCTGCTCCTGGGATTCTTTTAGGTGGAATTAAGAACTAAACAAATAAGATTTACTCTTTATTGTTACATACAGCCTCCATTCATTTCAGTGAGGCTCCCTTGTACTCTTCTGCTTGCTCTCCATTCTGTCAGCCATTGTGTAGTTTGCCCTCAACACAAGGCTATGGGACCACCTTAATAAATTAGACATGCCTTTATACAGTCATATTTCACTGGAAATGTGAACTAGACATCTCATGTGCACATGCAAGAACAATTTTGCATGAGGTATCTATCAAAATAATTGCAATGGAATGACATTTCCTGAACATTTTAGCAGATTGCATGCTAGACAAGTGAAAGCAATGGCCCTGAGGCAGCAAAGTGAAACTAACTGGAAAGATGAGAATCTACAACAAGACCCAACAATTCTGTTGCCATGAAGTGAATGAACCTGCCATTAAACGTGCAGGTTATAAATCAATGGTTAATCTGCCCTTTCTATCATGAATTAGTGCATTCCTAAAACAATTTTTTTTCAATGTACAAAAGTATGTTATTTCAGTATGGGTTAAATATAGCTTCCCTTTCATGCTGCTATTGTTTAAATAGCAGAACAGTGTAGACTTTGCCTGTACTGGAGATGCATCCCCAGAACCTCCCATGGGAAGCTGCCTAGTTTGAAAATTCATTTGCTTTTTGGCTGTCCCGACAATCTGTTCCCTCTAAAAGTGAAACTAAATCCCCCAGATAGAAACATTATGTCTCCCTTCTACCTTTCAAAAAGTTCCTAGAGATTCTCAAAAATTTTTCCAGATTTTTTTTTTTATAGGAAGACCAGAGGCAACACTTAACGTTATCTTTCTCTGTCCTTTTCTTCAGGTTAATGATTGCATTCAAAAGATTTCATGTCACATTGCTTTCTATTGCATTTCATTTTATCTTAAACCTTAACCATAATATTGGCACCAAGATCGCTGCCTGGAATACCAAACGAATAGGAGTAAGCCCCATCAGATTGCATGCTATCCCAAGTTACGCTAATTAGTGCAACTGAACTGCATGTAGGTGCCCAGTTGCATTGTTTCACTTGATGGCAAAACTGGTTCCAGGCCCTTGCCCGTAAAGAGCAAGACAAGAAGAGGCAGCATAACTCAGAATTTTGTGTTCAATGGGGTTTGTATTCAAATTTGGGCCACTTGAGGTTATGCTTGGGATTCAGCCAGGCCTGATTGCTGATCTGAGCTCAATTCAAGGTGCAGTTTCTCACCCTTTCAGCTCTAAATGCCCAGGGATAAGGGACAGCGTCTTTCTACCCATTCTACCTATTCGCCCATTCCATTCAACATCAGAAGTCCTGTTCTGTGTCTCAGCACCCTCTGATGGGGTACTGAGGTTAGACAGATGGGCAAGAAAACAGAGCCTTATTGGTTGCTGCACCTTAAAGCCCACTGAAGGTTGTCTTCAATGCTTGTCTTTTGGCACATGCTCAGAACTTGGCTTTTTAGGAGGGCTTTAGGAGATGTTTGTAATGTTCTTTTCAGCTGCTGCTTTTATTTTGGGTCTTTTTTTCTCTTGAGTTATTGTTTTTCATATTCTTGTTTTATAGGGGTTTTATATCTTATTTCTTAACAGCCTTGAATGTCAAACATTCAATAAAAGGAATTAAATAAATCCTTAAATGTAAGTGGGCTGCAATCCTAACCACACTTCCTTGAGAGTACAGTCCATTGAACAAAATAGGACTTCCTTTTGAATAGACCTGGTTAGGATTGTGCCCAAAGTAAGTAATCACCAAAGGAACAAGGCAAGAGATCATTTTCTTTTACTGCAAAGTTTTTAAATTAGATCAAACACATTCCACATTGGGAGTGTGCATGAAAAAAAAAATCACCTGGCCTGAATCATTTACCTTCTTTGTTTTCTTGAAATGTTTGCTAATAACTTTCTTTGACAGGAAGGTTACAGGTAATGTAAATCTGTGTTAACAACGCATGTTTGTTTTGGCTCATGCTAATCTGGATTAACAAATAACTTCCCAGGTGATACCTGCCTGAGTCATTTTGAAGTACCTGTGATGTGCAGCCAATGTGCTGCTTCATTTTCCACTGTTCACATCTGGGAATCTGCACATACATCATTCCTGGGAGTTCTTCCCTCCCCTCCCCCTTTGATTTGCTTTGGATAGATTCACAGGGTGAACTCCAACAATCTTCATGATGAGAAGTGGCACTGAAAATAAAGTGGAAACTAATATGCACTATAATGTGGTGAGACCACAGACTCAGTTTCTTTCAGAGACATTTACAATGGGATTGGTGTGGTTGACAATCAACTATGCCAATGAGCCACTTGCAGGCAACAGTGATAAGCTCAATACCCTAAAACTTAGCCTTGGCAAATTATAATGCATCACAGTAGCCAGAAAAGATTCGTTAAAACCAATAGTAATTTTCAACAAGTGTGACACTATGGTCAGGGTTGTTGGGAAGCTGTTTTGTTGGTTGCTTTCTTTGATCTTTTGTTGTTTGCTTTGTCTTGTAATTCTAGATTGTGTGAACCAGTAATGTAATTGGAGCACAGTGAAAGGGGCACCAGCTCTTGGCAAAACTTGAATACAGGCTCAAAATGGGCATCGAAGACCATGTAATATATTGACTTTGGAATTATGTAAACGTTCCCTTGTTCAGAGGCTCAGGGAGGGCAGCAGTTCAGGCAGAGTGGCACCATGCAACCTTTCACTTGCCCTGTGCAAGCAACCTCACAGGGGAAAGCCCATTCTACTATTCAACAGAGCCAGTGGAAGAGGAGAAAACTCAAGGCATGAAGCAGCAGGTGGTTTATGTGACAGTTTCTCTGAACAGGAGCTGTCTGTCTGAGCACCACACCTGTGAAAGGTCCATACCCATTCTTAACTCATCTTATTATGAGACCCTTCCTTGGTAGCACTGGAATGATTCATTGCAGGCGCCCTGGTGTGGACTGTGTAGTTACTCAGGGTTGAAAGGAAGGCTCTCTTAACATGCTCAGAGGCACTCATCTTTATTATGCTTTGGCATGTTCCAGGACTGAATCCTGGCATTCAGAACAGATTCTGAACCATAGTATTGGGCTGCTGGTGGTGCCCAAATTAAGCCCCAACTGAGGGCCAAATCTCATCCAACTTTCCAGCACGGGTGCAGCCGGCACCATGGGGCGTGTGCTGCATCCTATGGTAGGGGGGCAATCACAGGGTCCTGCTCCAGGTAAGGGAATGTTTGCTCCCTTTCCTTGGGGCTGCATTGCTGCAGCCCCAGCATGGGAAAGTGGGATAGCATTGCGCCCTCAGTCAGGAGCGTGCCTTTGGCTCTGCATGATAACGAAGAAGGAGCCCTTCCAATGACGAAACAACTCCATAGAGACTTACTCCGGAATAAAAGTGGTTTAGGGGCGAGCGGGATGGGCTGCAAACCTCCTTGGCGAGCAAGTCCTGCGGAACTCACGGTCACTTGATTCTGAGTGAGCACACTCAGCCCCTCGCCCCGCGCGTTGCCAAAGTCTCCTCCTCCTCTCCCCTGCCTGCCTGCCCCACTGCGCCCGGATTAGCGAGCCAGTTGCTCCCCAGGCTGCTCTGCCAGCAAATCCCGGCGGTTCACAGTGCCCCAAATAAACCCGGGGGTGGGGGGGGGAGGAGGGCGCCTTTGTAATCCGATTCCAGGGACCGGGGGGGGCACTTCCCGGCTGGTGCCTTGGATTCCACCGCACAGGCAATCCGCACCGGCCAGCGGCAGTTGTGGACTTTGCAGGCAGCTCCGAGGAGGAGCTTGCAGGCTCTGTGTGTGACCCCGACGCCCTCCGCCCCCTCCCCACCAGGACAGATCGGAGCTGCCGGAGGGGGGCAGGCAGACCTGCAGCGGCACAGCCCACCACGAAGAGGCGGCGGCGGCGGCTCACCTGAGGTAGGTGACACCGCTCCCCGACCCACAGCAAGCAAGCAGGGGTCTGAAAAGGCGAGGTTGCAACGCGAGGACGGAGTGTGCAGCTGGTGCCTTTGTCTGGCTGTCGCAGGCAGCCCCCAGGTGCCTTAGAGGGCGGCGAGGCAGGCGGAAGTTCAACAGGTGCCTCTTTCCCCAAGCGAGAGTGTGCGCTGCACCTGCAGGACTTCTGGCTGCTCGAGGCAGAAACATCTGTCGGGCGCGAGGAAAGAGAGGGATCCAGCTGTCATTGAGCTGAACAGCACCCATTGGTTGAGAGTGGAAGCTGTCCGGGTGATGGAGGATACGTAAAGGAAGAGGGAGGAGAAGAAAATAAGGGGGGGGGGGTTGCTGGGTGTAAGGTTACCTCTCCGGAGCAGGGGTAAGCAGTGGAGCGCTAGCTGCTCAGGCCAGCATGATCCCCCATCCCAAGTTGCCTTCCCTCTAGATACATCCCAGAGGGAGAGAAGCAGGCAAGGAAGACATGATTCACTGAGATGCTACAGGCAGCAAGAACTTGGCTGGAGCCTGTGTGGAGATGAAAGAACAAAACGGGCTGAGCAGGGGTCGCCCAGTGGCAAGGAGAGGGTTAAAGGGCTCCTTGAATGCGCCCCCCACTCCGTGAGTGGGTCAGTCAGTAGGTGGAGCAGGGGCGCCTTTGCTCAATGGGAAATATGCACCCTGTGAAAAATGAGTTGCTGAACTGGGATCTAGAAGGAGTTCTGGATCCCAGCAGGGAGCTCTCCAGGGACCTCCAAGTGGTGAGAAAGCAGGTCTTGATTCTTACAGGATGGATTGGAGTTGGTGGGTGATTCTTCCATGGGTCTTCACACTATTTGTATTCCCAGCCATGCCCCGCACAGACTTACAGCCCAATCCTATCCACACTTTCCCGTGAGTAAGCCCCATTGACACTAATGGGACTTACTTCTGAGTAGACATGCATAGGATTGGGCGCCTAGGAACCACTACCAGAGGAGTTAAGGAATAACAAATCCTCCTTGCCCTGTAACCCACCTCATTTACCTGTCATCAGAATGCTTAGAGGGGCTTGTTGGTTTTTCCTTTCCAAATGCATTTTGGGCTCAATAGACTTGAATCCAGAATGTGATTGGGAACACAGATCCAAAGGTTAATTTGTTCCAGATGACTTAATAAAAAGTGCAAGCAAGCAGACTTCTCTGTGGTGTTTCTGCTACCTACGTGGGCTACACCACAAATGCAGGAGCCCAGGCTATATGCCTAGTTAACTAATCTAGAATAACTAGCCCTCTGATTCCACAGTCCCTTTCAGGTCTACCCTTTTGGGAAAGTGAGGTTTCTGGTCCGCAGTAGTGACAAGAAAGTTTGTATGTGAGCAAGGGCACATCCTATCCGACTTTCCAGTGCTGATGCACCTTGAGGGGGCCTTTGTGACTGCCCCCCATCACCTGTCAATAGGGTTGCCGGATCTCAACCAGGAGAACATGCCCATCTCTTTGATCTTTCTGAGACAGCTGCTACACTTCCTTGCTTGTCCCCTTTCTTCCAGTCCCTGGAGCTGGAATTCTGCTTACTAAAGCAGGTGGGGAAAGTCAAGTCAGGGGAGGAGGGAGTGGGCGGGTAGTGCAGCAGTAGCAGCTGCATCAGCTCCTGCTGCCTTGAAATTTAGGCAGAACCTCTGAGTTGAGATTTAGTGACCCTAGTTAATGTGAGACGTGTGTGTATACACATACACAAGTCAGGATTGTAAAGGATAAAAACATCCATCGGTTTACTGGGGGTTCTACTTTAGAGACTGCAATCTTGGCTGCTCTCCTGTGCACACTTGCGTATGGGAGTCAACTCCATTGAACCCAGAGAGAATTATTCTCCAGTAACCATTCAGAGGGTAGGTGTTAATACTGGCTTTATTTCTTTGGGGTATGAGGGTGTTGCCCTTTGTCATAAGGGCATGAGGAGATAAAGATATGATTCCTTGTCTGATGTGTGGGGTTTGATTTTCATCTCTATTTGGCATTTTCATAGTCTAACACATGATCGGAAACACCCCACCTAGAAAGCACTACAATGGGAGCCTTGCTTGTTTCTAACCAGTAGAGCCAATGGGAGCTTCCCTCCAGAAGCAAATATTCTCTTCTGACCGCCACTGTCCTCTCCACTTTACTTTCTCATCCCCTTCTTCTTTTACAATCCAGAAAGGGAAGGAATGGAGGAGGAGCAGTGGAGGTGAGTGGCTGGATAGAAGTGGGTGACCCCTGCCAGTCTGTTCCCTGAAGAGACCATCTCAGTCGGCCTCACAAATGGGCCAGTCCTGGGCCTAGCTTAGCTCCTGTTTACATGTTTGTTTTTTTTAAAAGAGTCATATTGTCTAGTTTGGACCCCTGAATGTCTTACTCATTCTTCCCACCATTGGCCACCAGTTTCCTTCCCTCAAATCATTTGTGTTATGGTGGGACTGAATGGAACTACTGTACTTATTCATTTATAGCTCATCTTTCCACGTGAAATGATTTTCAGGGCAGTGTGCAGGAAAAGAAAAGGACAACAATAAAAATAATAACAAAACAATCCGCCATGGAATTTAAAACTATAGTTATTAAAAAATTTCTGCTGCAGGCCTGAGAAAATAAAATGGTGCTGTAAAGATCTGGGCGTGGGCCAAGTGACACAACATTCTCAAGGCAGAGGTGCCGCTATATTGGTTGAACTCACAAGACTTATATACAGTATATGACTTCCAAACCTTCCTATATTGGCAACAGTCCACTTATTTTCAGTGAAATGTTGGCACCCGTTGATGTCAGTGGAACCATAAATACCCCATCAACAGGTATTTGGACTTGCAGCTTGGAGAAACATCTATTTTTTCAGTAGCTATTAATTTGCTTCCAACAGTTTATTTATGGACCACTTTTGCCCAACTCCCATTTGTTGCTGTGAAGTTTCCAGGAGGTTGTGCCTATTACACTTTCTTCTTCTTCTCTTTTGTACTGTGATGAATTCATTACTCAGAAGGTGGACTGGTAATGAAATATTCCAGAGGCACTGAAGTGCCTTTACATGGAAGCTTGGAGAACATTGATGTTATTGTATTAACAAGCAGACTGGAGCGGCCACATTGAGCTTCTAGCCCTGCAATTGTTCCCTGCTGAGCTAGTGAAGGAACATTTCCTTGAACGCCTGCAAATTCCTAGGACAACAAGAAACTTAATGAAGTGTGGCAGGATTAAGGGCTGCTTTATGCCCTTATTATACTGTATGTAACACCATTCTTTATATAATCATTAATTCTTTGCTACATTTTATTTTGTCAATTGTTCTGAAAAGACATCAAGTGTCATGGTACTTATTTATTTAAAATTATTTTTAAATATGACCTAATGTGTTAACACTTTTTTCTCTTGAGGTTTTTTATGATAGATGATGGTCTGCCATAGTTTTGGGGGTAAAAGTTACATTCTAATTCTATTTAAGTCAACCATTAACATTTGATTAAAATAGGACTCTTAAAAATATTTTTTGTAAGTATGTTTCCATGTACCACTTTTGCAAGTTTTACCATTTCAACCAGAAGTGACCTCCTCTGCCAGATCCTATTCTCCATGTCGGGCTGAAAAGCCCAACATGGAGGTTCTTAAGTCTGCCGGCAAAATACCCGGAGCAGACTTAAGACCCATTGCTGGGCCTGTGCCCTTCCCCCCAGGAGACCTCCAATAGCTTCCTGTCGCCCACAGGATACAAGGCTTGCCATTTTGGCACCACAGTTCCTCTGGGTGCCATGGCCATTAGGATTGGGTTGCCCAACCCAGAAGACCATATACATGGACATAAACAACACCTGCTAGGGCATCAGTTCCTCCAGTCCAGGGGTGCCCAAACCCCAGTCCTGGGGCCACTTGCGGCCCTCGAGGACTCCCAATGCGGCCCTCAGGGAGACCCCAGCCTCCAATGAGCCTCTGGCCCTCCGGAAACTTGCTGGAGCCTGCACTGGCCCAACGCAACTGCTGTCAGCGTGAGGGCAACTATTTGACCTCTCTCGTTAGCTGTGGGATGAGGGCTCCCTCCACCGCTTGCTGTTTCACGTCTGTGATGCAGTAGTGGCAGCAAAGAAAAGGCCAGCCTTGCTTTGTGCAAGGCCTTTTATAGACCCTCATTCATTCATATAAGTTCCACCTCTAGTATATTAATTTATGTAAACTTAAGTGGCTTTTCTTATTTTCAGTTCCTTGTGAATCCTCTCGAGAGAAGGGCTTTTATGTTAGCCCAGTTAAATATTTTCCCCTCTGCAGTGCTGAATGGCCGCTACACCCTGGTACCTTTCGACCAGAGGCATTGTAATCGGTGTGGCATTGAGCCTGACTCTGTCACCCATTTTCTCTGCATCTGCCCTGCGTTCAGTAAGCTCCATTGCTCTATCTTAGGCCCTGTTCTTTCCAGTTATTCTGGCCCCTCCCACCTTCTGGCAGCATTCCTTTTACATGATTTTTCGCAAGAAACTACGATTCTTGTTGCAGAGTTTCTTGCAAATGTTCTTACTTTTAACAGTTCTAGACAGCCCTGACTGGTGTTTCTGGGCGAGTAATCTCTCATGTGGTTTGTTTTTGTGTATGGGTGTATGTTTATTTGTTGCTGTGTTTTTTTGTGACTCTTTACGTATTTTGTATGTTTCCTAGTACTTTTTATTCTATGCCAATAAAGGTTGCTGAAACTGTAAACTTAAGTAAATTTATTCAAATTTTAAATGTAAATTAATTATTTCTTTCCTCGGCCCCCAACACAGTGTCAGAGAGATGATGTGGCCCTCCTGCCACAAACTTTGGACACCCCTGCTCGAGTCCATGTCCTGCTGTTATCATGTGATGCTTATAAGAACTAGTCCCAGCATGCCTGGCCAGTTGAAAAGGGTTTTAAAACTCTGGAGTGGATTCTTGGGACAAGCGTGAAGACATTTTGAACAAGCAGATACACTTCTGAAATCGATGGAAAGGACATGGAAACTGTCAGCACTCCTGTGAGATCTATGGAACTCACTAGCCTCCTCCAATACTTAAGCAAAGGCCCAGAAAGTGCTGCATCTACACTGAAGGGACAAAGCTGAAGCATATAGCAAGCCAAGGACCACGGTGCTGAGAGTGTTGGTTTCACTGGATAACATTAGGGCTTAGGTAACATTCAGCTCCAACCTACTTATCCCATGTAGTTGGTTTTTTTTTAATTCTTCTTTTTTAATGTATTTTTATGTATTTTTGTATTAATGTCATTTTTTTCTTTTTAATATCATTATAAATAAAATATATATTTCCCCCCAAACCAGAAGCAGCTTTAGATAGGAGATAAGGGCTTTTTACAGCAGCTGCAGAGATCAGAGGGGCCTATGAGCCTCCAAGACCCTACACGAGGCCAGCGCTGCCCCCCAGGTAAACAAAAAAGCCCCTTGGCAGCAACAGTGCTGCAACTACTGCAGCGCCATCACTACCATCAGAGCAAGGGGAAATGCCCTGCTTCCGATTCCCCTGGTGGGTTGCGACCCACCAGTTTGGGAACCAGGGGATCTGAGCTAGGAGATCCCAAACACTATATTTACAGAGTATTGCTATTATTGCTATCCCCAGACTCTGTTATTAGTTTAAGTGAAGGAAGCTCTGTTGAATTATATTAGAATCTTGCTCATTCATTAGTAATGCTTAGAAAAAACTTGCAGAATAGTGCTATTAGCCTGATATATCAAAAGCACTTCCTATGTGATTTTTTAAAAAGCTGTATCAATGTGAAATAACTCATTAAAACAATCTGTATTTTACAACTTACACTCAAATCTCGTCAATGCCTAGTTTGAGAGGCAACAAACATGCCCTGCCAGAACTTTTGGTTTTCACTGATGGGATTAAAGCTATAGTCTCTTCTGCCTAGTCTGGTTTTAACTATGAGAAGGTAATCCCATCATTTTGTCCCTAACTGCTACCACCTTGTGACATGCCCTGGCTTGTTTTACAATGGAAAAACATACCAATATACAGTACTTCACATGAAGCATTTTATTTCAGATTTTATTTTATGCTTTCATTCGTTTTGACATCGTTACACAAGAAATGATTTATAACCTTTATTCCATTTGAAACACTGCTTCAGCAGCTTGCTTGGGGTTCTAAATATTTCTTCTAGCATTTTATTTTACATTTACATGTTTATTCATCTTTTAATTCTGGCACTAGGTAAGAAAGGACATTTTTACCTCGCAATCCTAACTTGCGCTGGAACAGGCAGGCTAGCAGGCCTGTGCTGTATCCAGCGCAAGTTTGGGGCCAACTGTGGCTCAACCAGGGGCAAGGGGAAACTTTTCCCTCTATCCGGGGGAGAGCCACAATGGCTCCAATAGGTCTACTTGGATCTGCACTACTTGGATCTTGCTGGCTTATGCTTCACCTTCCTTCTCCAGGGAGAAGCATTGTAATGCCTGAACATCTAGAGGAGTCTCCCAAAATTTGAAGAATATGCTTAAATTTTTTTTATGCACTTCATACACACCTCTGAAATTTGTGCTTCCTTCCCAGAACTAGTTACCTATTTTAGAATGTTCTCTGCTGAAATTTCTTCCATCAAGCTGTGTCATATCTGGGAGATTTTGTTGTCTGCAAATCTACTTGTAGCACATTTGCCACCATTTAGTCTATTCCAGATCTACTCATGGTAAACAAACCTTGGATGAAGAAAACAACTTATCAAAAAAACTAGAGATGATACAGCTGGGCCATTGCTTTGGTATGAGAAGTGGGCTGGTGAGTTCCATAGGCCTCATGGGAGTCATGTGCTGATAGTCTCTATGTTCTTTTACCAGGTTCAAAACTGTCCACATAAAATGACTTCTTTCACAAGCCTATCCTAAAAATTCACCTTAAGGTTAAAAACCTTTTCCAGCTAGTCAGGCATGCTCTTAGAAGTGTCACATGATACACAACAACAGGGCATGGATGGGGAAATGATACCCTAGCAGGTATCATTTATGTCCATGTCATTGGTCTTGTGGATCTAAAACCCCTTTCTATTGCTCTAGGCCAGCCATTTTCAACCGCTGTGCCGTGGCACACTGGTGTGCCGTGAGTGGTCCACAGGTGTGCCACAGGAATTTGGTGGAAGGTCATTTATTAATAGGGCCAATAGGAGATGTGAGCCCCCACTGGGAGCATGGTGTGCCTTGTCAATTGTCAAAAACCTGGTGGTGTGCCTTGACCATTTTAGTGCCTTGTCAGTGTGCCGTGAGATGGAAAAGGCTGAAAATCACTGCTCTAGGCTGACAGGATGAGTCCATGATGTCCTGTCAGTCATGGAAAAGAAGGGTATGACATACTAATCAGCATAATTTCCAGTCAGGTGGATCTGCAAATTTTGTACTATTGGTGCACTAGGGCTAGGAGTCCCTGGAAATCTGGGACTAAGGTGGGAGGGGTGGAAACTGTGCTCTCTGGTTTAATTTCCAGCTGCGGTTACTGAGAGCAGGCTTATGGAGACTTGGGGAGAGGGGCGGAAATGACATCCTATGAACAAGGTTTTCCATCATGAATATCTCAAGGGCATCATTTCTGGTTATGTGAGATTATTTTGATAAAAGGTAGGTCCCAGAACTACGACTTGTATAGTGTGAAGCATCTTGCATGAACAGGAAGCTCCTTGCTTCTGTGGTAGATTTCCAAATATGGCTGTTCATGAGGGGTGTGTGGGAAAGTTAACGAGAAGCAGACTTCAGTGAAAACATTTTAAAAAACATGATTGCTGCAGTCATGAGACAATGGAAAAGATCCACAGAATTATTTTCTTTTGCTATTAAATAAATAATAGAACAAAGTCAACAGCAGTAGCCGTAAGCTATTTGGCCTTGTTCTTTTGCTTCTGCTGAGTTTCCAAACCGCCTGTCCTGCTTAATTTCTGGAAACAACATTATTTGCATCTTCCACGTAGTCTCATTTTCTCAGCAGAAATGAATGTTTTCTCTTGGTGAGCATCAGTTTGTGCTTATCAGCATTCTATTTGATTTAAGGATAAAAACAGCACATTCTTTAGTTTAAGAGCAGAGTTAAGGGATTTACAAATTGTCTTATGCTACAAAAAGCAATGAAATGGTAAATTAGAGTACAGTAAACATAGTGCATGGTCTGTTTCTGTGCTCCATACTTCCCTTGGCCTTTTTGCCACTGTCTTCTTCCTAACGTTGATAGCATTTCATGTAAATTATCTCAGTAATCCTTACGTCAATTGGATAAGATCAGATATTATTATTTTGATCGCCATATTTTCCTTGTCTTTATTATCATCAAGGTTTGTCTTACAGTTGATCAAGTATGTTAGGCATAGAGTGTACTCCATTGCAGGTGTTCCCATATCACCAAGGGGACTACAGCTGAGACAGAGTAACTTATGGCTACTTTGGAGTGGAGTTCATAGTGTTTATTATAGACTGCAGATCAACTGAATCCATGGCAGAGATCTTCATACAGAGCATTGCCTGCCCAGACATGAAGCGACCTGATGTAGCCTGCATTGCTTGCAGATGGTGGGGTGCGGGAGGTGTGGTTATTTGGGATGCCATTCACTCTGAATATGCCCTAACCACTACCTTCCCCTCCCCCAGCCTGCTATGTATGCAAGTCACAGTGATTCGCTTCCATTCTGGGGTGTGGCCTGAAAGCTGCAAGGCATTCTGAAGCATGACACAGTTTCTGTGGCCGATATAGCAGGTCATGGTGGTAAAAAGTTTGAGAACCACAGATCTATAGAATGGGATGCTCCCAAAATTAAAGAACCCAAAATTAAATGCAACAATAACAAAAAGTTGATCCAATTATTTTAAAAAATTACGCTAATCAATGATTTTTAACAATAAACCCTAGTAAAGCCTTTCAAGTCAGTTAAAAAAAAAAAGACATCCAAATGTAACCAATTTTAGGTCACACTTTATTTGACTCCTATCTTCAGCAGTAGCTATAATAGAATATACACTTCATTATCTTCAGACCATATTCATGAAGAGCTATCCATGCATTCTCCACCCACATAAATGTATCTTTTCAAATGAGTCTTCAAAATAGTAAGACCTCCAGGCTAAAGCATTAGGAATATTTTGGATATACTGGGAGTCTACTCACAAGCTTCAGTGCTAGTAGGGCATATTATCAGCAAGATTCACCAGTTGTATTTCTGATGAAGCAGCATGGGCTTGCCATTCCTGGTGCCACAATTCATGTTGACTTTTTCTGGGATGGCTTCTGTGCCTAGAAGGTCCACACCAAATGTTTAAAAACCCACAAGGTAATAGGAATTTTCCATAGAATACATGCATGTTAGGAAGAAATACTCACATGGATTTCTTTATCCTGTGAGCTTTGTGCCACGGAATATCCAGGTATCTCTTTCACACTCATCCCCCTCTTAATCCATGAGTTTGCAGGCTCCCACTAGGATTTTCAAATGTGTGGGTGCAAAACCCATGTGGATTTCAATATCCCTGAGTTTGGTAGGTGAGATAGCATCCTAGACTATCCTCTTGTGCAGCCCTTCCTTGCCACAGCTCCTCCTCTGGGCTTTAAAAGGCAGCTGTCTCCACTCCCTCACTTGTGAGTAGGAGAGAAAGTCACAAAAGTGGAGATAGTTTAAATTGTTGATTTGAGAACTTTGGCCTTTTGATCTGAAAATGTTGATTTTGCTTGAGAAAGAGGGAAGTGATATTCCTGTGCCTGAAACTACTCAAGGCACTCCTCCCTGCAGTTGGGAGCTTCCTTGCTGTTGGAAGAGCACTTCGTAGACTGAGAAGCAGTGAACAGCTTTAATAAACATTTTGCAGAAGAACTTGGTCCAGATGGTTCTTTCTAAAAATCACAGAAATGAGTAGTTCCACTACATTTCTGGCAAGCTGAGGGATCAGGGATACCACTTGGACCTGGAAGCAAAATTGCTGAGGAGTAATTATGAGCTGGAGAATGAGGACAAGAGTCAATCTGGGCACTCAAGGACAGCCATACTCTTCTTTGACCACCGGTCCTTGATCAGTTCCTCTGTGTGGACCATGGGGTGGTTGTACCCTGCCTCAGCAGCTTGGAGTGGTACAGTGGACGCAGGGGAAGAACCAGGCAGTGAGGAAGAAGTGGTCCTTGACCTGTTGCCCATCAACCCTGAAGAGTCCACTTTCCTGCTGTGAGGACCATCTGCTCTTTGATTACCCTTCCCAATAGGCATCCAAGGATAGGTAAAGGTTCTCTGTCCCATGTGGAGGACAGTTTCAAAAAAACTGGGAGGATGGGCACTAGGGAAAGTGCAGGGAAGCCTTTTGGGCATCAATCAAATAGTACCAAAGGCCTGTGGGGGGAGGGTGCCTTTCCTGACCTAGGCATTCATCACTGCAAGGATTGGGCAAGGACAGCATGATCAGCTATTCAAAGCTGTTTTCTCCTTTGCAGAAGTTGAGCAACAGAGGCTTCAGATGATCCTGGCAAAGTAGATGTGGCATCTGAGGACTTGACAGAAGCTACAGCATATGAAAATCTCCTGAGAACTCCTCCAGGCTTACTGAGAGATGAACAAGAAGCTCACAGAAACCCAAACCACCTCCAGGACAGGGAGTCCCAGGAGTGGGATGTGAGAGGACAGCAGCCTGCCAGAGCAAGCTCTCTACAACTGACTATCCTGCAACAAATGCTGACCACCTTCCTGGAAAGACGGACTGCTGTGATGGAGGCCTTCCCTGGCAGGACTGACCGCCCACAACCTGAGAGGAGGAAGCACAAGAAGGGCATGTCACTAGGCATGTGACACTCCTTCCTTCTTTGTTGATGTAAGTAAATGTTTTCTGTGTCTGTGTAAATAGCTGCTTCTGAAGACTGTTTCTGGATTCTTCATTGAAATGAGTACAGTTAATATGTAGTTTTGTGAAGCCTTGTTTGTTTAAAAAAAAAAAAATCTTTGTTTGAACCACTATCTACTCCAGCCTCTGAGTACTGAAGTGGCCACGGTCTCCCAACATTGGCATGTATCTTATTCAGCCACTAGAGGTGCTGAATGCAATGCAGTGGAGTGGAATAATTTATTTCCATGCTGGGAAACCAGTAAGAGCATCTTTTGAGCTATATTTAGCTCTAAGACACTGGGAAACCTTGAGGCCCAGATAAAAACCACCAGAGGGTTGGATGTGGCCCATGGGCCGGGGTCTGGAGACCCCTGCTTTAGGATGTGTTTTCTGTGTATACTTCAGATCCCTTCAGATCTGAAGGCCTTAGGAGTGGACCTCAACAAGTGGGAAACCCTGGCCTCTGAGCGGCCTGCTTGGAGGCAGGCTGTGCAACATGGCCTTTCCCAGTTTGAAGAGACACTTGGCCAACAGTCTGAGGCTAAGAAGCAAAGAAGGAAGGCCCGTAGCCAGGGAGACAGACCAGGGACAGACTGCACTTGCTCCCAGTGTGGAAGGGATTGTCACTCCCGAATCGGCCTTTTCAGCCACACTAGACGCTGTTCCAGAACCACCTTTCAGAGCGCGATACCATAGTCTTTCGAGACTGAAGGTTGCCAACCTCTGTGTATACTGTAAGATCACTGTTTATCAAAAGCTACCTCAGAAGCAGTGGTCAGTAGATGGGGTACTTGTTTGTCACGCAACAGCACAAATATATTATTTTCAATGAAACTTTGAAATATGGGCATAGGGGATACCCCTCATGTTTATTTCAGAACTCAATTATGTGGGAGGGAGGTTATGACTTACTAAAGGAACAACATGGGAAAGCTTCCCATGTGACCATCTTGTCTTCACTGGATTCTCTCTGTCATCACAACTCATTCTGTGTGATCTGCCTCATCTTGTCTTTAAGAAAAGATCTTGCTTCATTGACTTCTTGGTCAACAGCCACATCTCTTCTGTGGTAGTAGTCAGATGGTGGTGGGTGCAGGGCACAGTACCGAGCAATCAGCATTCACTTGCAATGAATGTCCTGTCAGTCCTGAAACTTAGAATGGTTGATCACTACCACCACCCAAGACCAAGGAAAACCAGGCAGAAGAAAGCTGCCTTGGGAAAACGTGTTTCCCAGTGTAATGGAGATCCCCTGAATTCCTGCAGACGATAACTATGGTAGGTGGTCAACTGTCTCCCTCCTGAGCGACCTGAGACCAGGCAGGTAAAATAGTAAAATAAAAGAAAGTTTATTAGAAGAGTTTAAAATTACACAAATGATGGAGCCCCAGCACAGGTAAGTCAGAGAATGGGTGGGTGGAACAGGAAGCGGAGGAAGGGAGAGGAGACTGGGGCAGGGAAGCGCTGGATCAAAGCCAGGAGGGGAGCAGCATCTGCGGCGGCATTGCCACCAATATCTTATCCCCCTTCCCAGCTTCTATTCCCTGATTTGGATCCACTTGGACTTGTACCAGTGAAGTAGCTGGTGCAAGTTCAAGTAGACCCAGTGGGTCTGTGAGGGGTTACCCTGTCTTCATGGCTTGAAGGGCAGCTGGGTGGAGCAGGAAGCAGAGGAATGGAGAGGAGACCGAAGCATGGCTGCATCAGTGCATGGGGAGTTAGGTAGGATTATGCTGTTAGAAATCATGCAAAAAATGTTGTTTGTCACTACAGAGCAAAGATATTCATGCTCTACCAGAGAAATATAAAAAGTTCCAGCAAACAAAACAAGACAGGGAGAAAACAATTAAAAGGCTTAGAAAATGATTTAGGTTTTGCAAAGTGACCTGAGGCTGAGTCGTAAATTTGGCAAAGCAACAAAGTCATGCAAAAGAGGCATCACTGTGCATCCCAGCAAGAGTCCATTTCCTGTAGGAGTAAGTGCTGTGTCTTTGGATAACATTTCAAAATCCAGTGTAAGACAATGCAAGTTTCTCAGAGCCTGGAAGAAAAGTTTTTGAGTTTGTTTGGGATGTAGGTGAAGAAACTAAATAAACAGTAAACAGAACTTGGGAGCCAGTATATAGGAATGAAATTTTGGGGGTTGTTGGGGGGGAAAGGTAGGGTAAAGAACTTCAAAAATTAAGGCCCCAATGCTATCAGGACCTTGGGCTACCAGAACTAATGTTCTGGCAGCACAAGGCTCTTTACAGTGGCATGAAAAGCCAGCGGCATGCTTCCAGGTTGCTGCCACAAATGGCCAGCGGCACATGCAGCAGCTCTCAAACCGTCCGCTCGTGCTAGTGGCAGAGGCATGTTGGGGGCATGAAGGAAGAGGGTAGCAGGAGTTTTGAGGTGAGGAGGGCAGGGAGGGAGGGCTGCATCTTTGCAGCACCAGTGTGCGCCAGGGTCCCATCCCCTCATTCCCAGGCCACTTTGCCCCTTTTCTTTCCTTGGACTTATGCCAGAAAAATGGCAGGTGTAGGTCCAAGGAAACCCAGAGGTGATCAGGCAGCCTACTAGGAGGTAAGTCAAAAATATTTTTACTTACCTCCTGCTGGCTGACTGCTCCCCCCCCCTGCCCCAGTTTGGATGTAGCATGTACTCTGTCTAAGTGGTTGAATTGGTATCAATGTGGGATAGGAATGGGCAGTTAGGATCGTTCCAATTTTGTATTTTACTGGTGAATCAATATAGTGGACTCAGGAGAATGGTATTTGGTGGGCCACTGTGAGATACAGGAAGCTGGATTAGATGGGCCTATGGCCTGATCCAGCGAGGCTGTTCTTATGTTCTTATGAGGAAAGTTGGGATGAAGATATAAATGGTAGGAATAAAATAGTGGGTTTTTTTTTTACTCATCTTGCAAGCTCATATTTTATATTCTAGTCTATTTGATAGTGACAAATCTCAAAATGTCCTTACTGAGCCTGATTATTTAATTACTCAGAGGTTCATGAAGTGGCTAATCACCTTTTGAATATTTTTTCAGTTTGTACTGTAGTTAGTTTGTAGCATATTTCACCATAATAAATTCATTCGATATTAAAAGGCCATCATACAAATGCCTTCCGATCTTCCTCTTTTTAAAAATGTTCATACTGATTTTCTGCCAAAAGGAAATGAGTACAGATAATATATTCCCATAATGAGAACTTTCTCATGGGAAAGATGCCTCTTTGGTGGTGCAGCTGAGAAGGGGCAAACCTTTAGGGGACTGAAATTGTATCTGATTCATAACTTCTTTCTGCAGGAATTGGAAAGGTCACATGGTCACTCTTGTTATCCTCCTATTGAATGGCCTAACCATTCAGAAATAACAGCTCTTCAAGAAAATATTAGGTTCCTGGTTCTTCTGGGAGTGTGGTGATAATGAAATAATAATGAAAGGATAGATAAGAATGATGTCATCTTGTGTTTAACAAGGATACTATCATTCTTGGCAAGCACATTTCATTCTACATTTTGTGATTCATAGGTTTGTATGACTACAAAACTAAACCACAGGTTGGCAAGGCTCACACTGTTTCATCTAAGAAGGGTGAGGGGTAATGGGAAGTCTATTTCATTGTTTTTATCTTTTATGGAATTAAAGATTTGGAAAGAACCCTATAGGTATCATGTACTGTACCATACTTCAAGGGAGACCTTTTCAAGATCACTTCACTTTAAGGACAAAACCATACATGAAACTGGTTGTTTCCAGCTTCTTTTTAAATACAATTTCTTCCCTTCCCACAACTTTTTCTCCCCCTTCTTTAATCAAAAACTAGATGTTTGTTACATTGCATTCAATTTCAGTTTCTTGCTGACTCTCCAATTGCAAGTTGGCCATCAGCTATCACTTAATGTAATATTTAACCACAAAGACTATTGGAATGCATATAGAGATGATCAGGAATGCAATAAGGTAAAGCAGTGAAGATGTGAATTGTTCAGTCAGATGGTAGGAGACAAAGAAAGTCACAGATCATGTTTGAGAATATAGAAAAGCAGAGCACACAAGAGAACCTGGTGGTTATTCATTCAAGTGGGACCTGTAAGCATAGATCTAATGAACTGACACTGTATCTGGTTCATCCCTAAGATGAGATGATCTTTTAACCTTTTTATCCTACCTTCTAACTCTTCTGCCAAACTTGCAGTGAGTGAGTGAGTGGCTACAGCGTACATTTCCACGTACACCCCACCCAGGAGAAATTCAGAGTCCAGTCCTATGGGCTCTTTCAACATATGGGCCCTGTCTTTCAACATCAGTTTCTACTTTTTCTTCATTTGGGTAAAGCTTCAACTTTTTAAAGGTGTAAAACTATAGCTTCTTACTGGTCCACAGAACTCTGATGTGGCTTACAGGAAGAGGCTGACACTGTAGAAATCAGTACACAGTCCCACATGTTCCATTTCAGTGCTGACATCCATTGAGGCTCAAGATGGGCACTGAGGCCTCATAGTTCCATTTTCCAGCTTGATGTAATCAGAACTGAAGATGTGATCAGGTGGACCTACCTTATACTGGGTAACACCATTGGTCCAGCTAGCACAGGGATGTCAAAGTCATGTCATACTGAGGGACTGAAGTCAGCATTCATGGTGCCTGCTGCGGGCCACAAGTGACATCATTAAGCAGATGATAGGCAGAAATAAACACTTTGTTCTCACATAGAAACTCATTAGCTGCAAATGACAGAAGAAAAAATGTGCAAATCTTGTTCATATATTTGAGATATCCCAATTATTGTGCTGGGAGAGCCCAATTATTATGGGGGCCAGATAAATTGCTTCTGGGGTATGCATTTGGCCGACAGGCCTTATGTTTGATATCCCTGATCTAGCCCAAAACTCTTACAGGCAAACTCTCTCCATTGAGGCAGAGGGCCTTTCCAATTCAGCTGTTGGAGGTCCTTTGAACTGGAGATGCCAGGAAGAGCCATGTGTTGGGCTGGCTACTGAACAGAATAAAGATGGCCCTGCTTTCAAAGGATTTCACAATATACTCGTAAATCACATAAACCAAACAGCAATGCCAGAAATCAGAATCCGTGATGCACAGTTATTCAAGAAATGCCACAATCTTTTCTTAAATTGTTTTGTGCTGGAGGAGCTAGAGAATTTGTTTTTTGAAAACTTTTAATGTCAAAAGAAACTGATTTAATTGGGAAATAATTAGAAATGTGAATTATTCAGCAATCCTTAAATTACCCACCGAGCACAGAGAATGTGCTGACTTTTTCCAGTCATGCCAGTTATCTTTTAACTCATGGAATGTGATCTCTGTTTAAAAAAAACAACAAAAAAAACAAAGCCATTAGTTGTTCAAACAGATCAAAGTTTCATAATGTCTGTAGAAGTCAAGAAAAGCTTGTTGTCTAGATATAAAAGGACAGGAAAAGCAGAGAACATTTTCTTTTAGTCTTTACCTGTTTTATTCTCCTTCATTGCCTTTCAAGCAGTTTGTGTTTCTTTTCCGGGTTGGCGCTGTTCATGCTGCATTGGCTTAGCTTGACGTTTTAAATTAAAACAACTTATGATCAAACTAGACATGATGTTAAATGTATCTCTGAGTCCTGTGCTTGGGATTCTACATCTCTCTTTTCAACTAAGGGCAGCTGCAGGAGGACCACCATCTGAATTGGAACTGAATTGGGACTGAAGTACCAGGGGAAGGGGGGATAATTCTTTCCTCTTTACCATTTTCCCACTGAAAATTGCCCTCCAGAACTGATATTTCAAACACCAGCTTTGGGAGTGTGACATGTGAGGGACCATGTGTGCATGGGAGGAATGGGTTAACAGCTCTAATTACATGGTAATACTGTCGTAATAATATGACATGGTGAACAGAATTAATGGCATATACAATATTTTACTCAAATACATGTGGGACGAAAGAGAATATAAACTATGTCCTCCCCTAGTGCACCCTAGTAAGCATTCAGAGTACACAGTGAGATAAGAAGAAGAAGAGGTAAAGAAGAAGAAGAAGAAGAAGAAGTAGTAGTAGTAGTAGTAGTAGTAGTAGTAGTAGTAGTAGTAGTAGTAGTAGTTTATTCTACTGTTCAAAGTAAAGCAATTGGGGAAGATTTTTGTACCCATTGAGGGCATATGTTCTGCCCTGAAAATGAGATGGTTAGAACAGGGAGGACATTTGGAATCAGCCTTAGCTAGAAAAGGTGCAGTCTTCTTCAGACTGCTCAAAATAGCCAAGGAACCAAGAACATGCTAGGACTACTCAATGAGAGACATTGTGAGGAAAATGTGAAATAAGGAAAAGATTAAAAACCTATCATTTGTAATATTCACGTAATTCAGGGGTGCCCAAACCGTGGCCTGGGGGCCACTTGTGGCCCTCAGGCACCTCCAATCTGGCCCGCGGGGAGCCCCCAATGGCCCTTTGGAGACTTGCTGGAGCCCCCACTGGCCCAGCATAACTACTCTTAGCACAAGGGCTGACTGTTTTACTTCTCATGCAAGGGCTCCCTCCGCTGCTTTCTGTTTCATGTCTGTGAAGCAGCAGCAGTAGCAAAGGAAAGGCCGGCCTTGCTTTGCACAAGGTCTTTTATAGGGCTTGAGCTATCACAAGATCTTCATTCATTCATATAAGTTCCATCTCTAATATATTCATTTATGTAAATTTATTCAAATTTAAATGTAAATTAATTCTTTTTCCTGACCCCCCAACACAGCATCAGGGAGATGATGTGACCCTCATGCCAAAGAGTTTGGACACCCCTGATGTAATTGATCATTACATATTATGAGTAGGTCATGACTACTTAGGAAAACTGGAAGTACTGTTAATGGAGCTCCAGAAGCCCCAGAAGGTTTTTGGAGCGCTTGGGATCATCACATGATGCTGGGTTAGTATTTTTTTTTGGGGGGGGGGGTTGGTGTGTTGCGGGGAGGACAGTATGTTGCACTCCTATGCCCCAGGGCAGCACAGGGGCCAGGTTTGCAACTGTCAAGGCACACCATCTGTTTTTTGACAATTGACAAGGCACATCTCACTGCTGGTGGAGGACTCATAGTCCTCATAGGCCCTACTAATAAATGACCCTCCTCCATACAATGGTACACTGCAGACCACTGGCAGCACACCAATGTGCCACAGCACATTGATTGAAAATCACTGCCCTAAACAATTGATAGCCAATTCCCCCCTTCCTGTAGCCACCCCAGTCACACTCACATATTGGAGGATTTTAGAAAACTGGCTGACTCTATGCAAATCCAGATTCAAGACTCCAGAAGCTTCCTCTTGAAATCTTCCCTCAGGTCTTAATGTCAAAGGCCTTAGGGTCCTCACATTCCTGTGGAATCATCCTGTAAAGACACTACTTAGGGCCAAATCCTATCCAAGTTTCCAGCTCCGGTGCAGCCGCAATGCAGCCCCGAGGTAAGGGAACAAATGCTCCCATACCTTCAGGAGGCCTATGTGACTGTCCCCCCACCACAAGATGCAGCACACGCCCCATTGTTGGCCCTGGAAAATTGAATAGGATGGGGCTCTTAGTAGTCAGAGCCTAGCTCTTCATTCAGATGCAATTTCTGGGAAGACTTCCTTGAGCACTCCCCCCAAAACATCTTCAGTGATTATCAGTTTCTAATTCTTTTCCTGGTCCTTGTGTCTTCTGCCTTTCTTTCCTAGAAAGAGGACCTTGGATCCCAGCAGTACCAGCTAACTTCTGTCACTGGCTGGTCTTCCCTTTTATTTTGCCCCCTTCTGCCTCTGTGACCAATCATAAGACACTCTCTCTCACACCTACTGACCATAGGTCCATAATTAAAAGCCAATGAGGGATTTTAAAATAACCAGTTGGAAGTGGCCACCTGTTGAATAATTAGAACTTCAGGTTTGCAATGCCTTTTGGAGTATCAACATAGTCCTAACACACAAATAACTCCACAGTCCTGTCGCCTTTCAGTAGCAAGTGCATGTTACTGTGACAGTCAAAACTCCGCCTTCTCTCTTACTCAGCACAGCCTGTCAGCAGTAAAGCCCATATACTGTACAATGTTTCCATTTTCTCACAGACTCTACCAGCTCAGCTTAACCTTAGGCTCTGTTTACAAACCGAGTTACCTCTGAACCCTGTTTCTTCACAGCAGGCAAATAATTCCAGCAGATTTTCAGTTTTAAAATGGTGCAGGAGGAAATGGTAAAAAACCCCTTCCATATGTTCCCGATGTGAATTGCTCCCCCTGTCCCCAAGCCTGCTGTTAAGTGTGTGTGTGTGTGTCATGGAGGGAGAGAAGAATAACATCAAGCCTTGAATCAAAGTCTTGTTTAATATTTTGTCTGGTTTGATCGTCAGCAGACAGTGGGAGGAATATATACTAAGGACTTTTAAAGGTACCCCAAGTCTGCCACCTGTCTTGGGTTAGCTCATTCTGCCTAATGGCAGGGTTGGACCTAAATGTAGCTTTATCTTCGGAATAGGTGTCAAATGAAGGTGGATGACATGCTTAGGGTATTGTCTGGTTTAGCTTTATGTGTTCTTATACTGATTGTGGAAGCTGAGAGGTTCTCAATCTGTTGTGTCCATACATTTACTTGTCAATACAGTTCTACATATATCCTTCTGAGAACTATTTACGTTTGTGTCCTTATAGAAATGTGCTTCCATCTCTGCTTTGCTCTGCTGACAAAGACAGATCCAGGTAGCTCTCAGACTCCTTGAGGTAAGCATGTTTTGTGTTTCCACAAATGCTCATTCTGATTATTTTACGTTACATAAATCTAGAAAAGGAAGTGTTATGACTTAAATAGTACTTCTATAAGAATAGATTCGTGTGGCCTTATCAATGCTATATTTTAGATTGAGTTGTCTTTTATTAAGTCATCAGGCCATAACAACCAAAGGCAGAAGCGTTTATGCTAGCCACCTTGTTTTGTGTTGTTTTTGTGTCAAAACACAATTCTCCTTTTCAGCTATTTTCTGTATGTGTTGGGAACACACCTGTATTTTTTTGATCCTGTTCCTAGTACATGATTTCCTTCTATGCCCTTGCAGTCTTTGCCCTCATTTGTCTTACTGCCATGTGAATGCTGTATCTGATGTCACAATGCTATATCAGATGTGACATAATATATTCTTATCAACAAAATCATGTAAGTCACAGCAATATGAGTAAATGAAGCCAAGGGCAGTGAGAGCAAAGTAGAAAAAGGATAATGGGACCATGAAGCAACATCAGACAGGTAACAAAAGAACAGCACACAGTAAAGACCAAATCAGAATGGTCAGCATTATTTTTTTCAGTAACTTCTTCAGCTGCATTGTAAGTGCTATTTTCAAACTGAATATCAAAATGGGAGAATATTCATTATGGCCCTTATACAGGGACATTTTTTAAAAATGCACTAAGCTGGTATCCAAATATTTTTGATTTTCAAAAGTCAAGATGGACTAGAGAAGAGCAATTTGCTTCTTTCTGTTCTCCCAAGGTATTCTGTTCACCACTTAAAAAAAAATTCCCTCTAAAGTCCTACAGAGTGTTTTGCATGATCAGGACCTTCTGATAAATTTGCTTTTAATTTCACTTTAGGTGAAACATTTTGTAACTCCTCTAATAGAAGTGGAAATGGCAGTCACATACGTTTTCACAGAGCTGAGACTGCACAGAGTGAGCACAAGGAGATTTTGAAGTAAGTAGGTTCCAATGGCTCAGTTAATGGAAATTCTGTCAGATTGGTGATTTGTTTTTGCATTGCTGGCTCCACAAAACAATCAAATCTCATCATTTTTACAACATGTTAGTCAATAACCACCGTGTAAAAGGCCTTTTGAAACAACAGACTTCTTAAGTATTCTTCCTCGGATTCTCGTGGTTGAACAACAGGCGTCTTCTACATTTGGATATATATTTGTTTATTACTACCATAAATCCTCTGAAGTACAACAACGGTGGTAGTGAGGGGGGAAAATCAATATCAGCAGGCCTGGCTATATACAATGATAGGCATAATAATTTTCAAATGTTTAAACTGCAAAGAAGACCTGCAGTAAGTGGAAGTCAAGTCCATAGAGAAAGAGTAATATTATTGTACTGATAATGGGTGCTATCCATTACCAGAATAATGCTACACTTAAAGATGCCAGTGGGTTGGGTTGGGTATGTCTATATGTTCAAAAGGAAATAATCTTCTATCTGAGTTGTTTCAGTGCTCTCCCTGAAAGTAGGCAAGAACATGCTCATGTCATGACAATGAAATCAAACTTGTTAGAACACAAGAAATGTGGCAGAAAGATTCATATCAGACATGGGAAAATCAATCCATTTTGTTTTTGAGAATTGCTGGAATTTAAATCAGCCTCCTAGTTCTGTCCTTTTAGGAGGGAGTTCTTCCCCTTTACAACAACAACAACAACAAAAAGTTTCCAATTGGGAGTTGCATCTCCTAAGGCCAGCCCTGATGCCAGCCTGACCTAGTACCCATCTTCAGTGCGTTCTTAACTATTTCTTGCCTCTGTCCTTTGGCTCCATGCTGGCCTTGCCAGAATCAGACACTATAAGTGCAGCCTGCCTTGGCTAAGGCCTGGTGCCTGCTGTTTTCTGCAGATAAAGCTAACATTGAAGGCTTAGGAACAGCCTAGGCTGATTTTTTTTTCCTCATCACCTAGGAAAAAAAGGCACCTGGTGAGTACAATGACCTTGAAGTTCACATTGCATCAGCTGTATGAACTAATAGTTCTGCTATATAGCTGCACAACAATTACTGACTGCTTACGTGAAAAACCATTCTTAACTTTTCTCTGGATAAAACAGTGCAATGGGACCTTTGCTGCTCAATATTCAGTCTCACATCTCCTTGACCTGTTGCATGCCACATTCTATTTTGCTTGCTGGTGCAGTTCTATACCTGCCTTATCTTGCTCTTCACCACTTTTTCCAATGATAAATATGGCAGCTGCCATGATACAGGCAGTATGCACAGGTAAGGCTACCACTATTGTACACTTGCTGTACCAGTGTGGCTATTGTTACTACTCAAAGAACCCTCCTGGTTTTCTACAGTCCTGCAACTGTGAACAAGGCACCCCCAGTTTTCCTTGCTTTGTTGGCAACCTTCAGTCTCAAAAGACTGTACTCTTCCTTGCTTTACTCATCTCTGAATCCTGGTTCCTACTCTCTGGCTCCCACCTTCTGTGGGGTTAAATGAGAAATTCAAAAAGGGGGGGAATCCTGAACATGATGCTCAACAATTCATTTAGTGAGGTAGTAGCCTCAACATATTTTGATTTATTGCTTTGTTCAAGATTAAGATTGTATTCCAATCTAAGCATGTTGCTTCCAAAGGTTCAAGCCAAAAATGAGAGCCCTGCTTGTTTCAGAAAGTAAACACACCAGGCTGGTTGGTAAGAGCAAATGACTGTGGGAGAGCAAGGTGGGAAAAATTCTAGCCATGCAATCATTTGCACCTATTAATTAGATAGGAAAGGCTAGAGGGGGGGATTTCAGTCTGCCAATCCTCAGTGGAGAACAGCCACCATATTCCAAATGTAAAAGAATGCAGGATAGAGAACGAGACCAGGAATCCAAAGAAGTCCATAACTAATCATGCATGTCCAAGGGGACTATGGGTTTGTGTTTCTTGAACAGCAGTCTGCATGCTGCATGGCAAGCTTCTTTTGACACTAAGGGAAGGTTGTAAATCTGTTTGTGACATAGCAGAAGGTATAATGTTCAAAAAGGGTTAAAAAATTCAAAAATTCATGGACAATATGCCAACCCATTGGGAACGTCCAGAGTAGTTATTTTTTTATCTGGTCTAAAGCACTACTGCAGAGTCCCAAAAAGGCTGAAATACCACACAGTATCATGCCTGGGCTCATGCTTAGTTTAATCTGATTTTGCACCGATTTACTTTTTCTAGCTTAGTCCTGATGCCAGTTTCATCAGCAAGCCTCTTTTGAATGAAAGTTTACAGCTATGCTTTTGGGGTGGTGGTGGTCCTATTTCTGAAACTGTCTATGAACTCATATATTGAGAAGATTTCTATATCACCAGGCCACAAGCATGATCTCTCTCTCTCTCTCTCTCTCTCTCTCTCTCGTAAGATGGTGAGCCCTTGGGGCTCTCACACTTCCATCTAGCACCACCATTTCTTTTGGCAACACATCTGTACCTTTAACAACTGCCAACCCCCCCCCCCCCGCAGCCCATTTCTTCCCCAACAGTGAAGACCTTATCCCATCATTTCTTCCAGGTCTGACAAATGCTGCATCTATTGAATTCCTGCCAACACGAAAAAGTTAACGGCCTACACAAAAAGAGGTGGGAATTCTTCCATTGTATTCACATTTTATTCACTAATGGCAAAACGTTTTGCAGCTCCCCTTGAGGTAATACCCAGACTAACTTCACATTAATCTTTATTTTGTTAGCTAATGCCAAACAAGACTATTTAATCTGAAGATTATCAAGGTGTGTCTCCTGTTGTCAAATATAATGAAATGAGATCTCCAAATGACCTTTAAGAAAAAAAAAAACCACCCACAGAATATTCCCAGGTGTCTTGATGTACTTATTCAGAGAGCTGAATTGCATCAGATCAGGGATGGGACTTGAGTCAGGTGACTCGAATCCGAGTCACGAAAACCAGCTGTTTTCCTGATTCATGTACTCCAGTCAACTGCACCAATGACTCAGGAATTGAGTCTGAAGCCACTGACTTGGTACTCCATCCCCACGCATGCAGACTCAAGTCTGTCTGGGTGTGCTTGGTTACTATTTTCACAGTAAGCGTGAAAGACTTTGTGGGGCCTTCATTCAGATCAGGCAAGCAGCAGAGAGGTTCCAGCCAGGAGGCAGGGAAGGGATAATGTTTGCTTTTGCATCTGACGGGGGGGGGGGGAGGCAGGAGTGGGCAGTCTTGCCCATCTCTAAAAGAACCAATGATCATTGGACAAAGGATGGGTGATCTGATTTTTTTCTTTGGCTGAGGTAGGGCAGAAGGAGGAGCCCAAGGTGGTTCTTACCTTGAAATTGGCTGGAAGAGCCCAGGGAAAAAGGAGACGGGGAAGTGGGAGGGGTAGGTTTGTAGTGATCATGCTTTCCAAATGCATGGCTGCTGTGAGCTCCATTGTTATTTGGGGGGAGGAAGCCCCATTGAATGACCGACTGCAGTGGGATTACTTCTGCAAAAGATTGGGTCGTTCTAGTAAGCCTCCCAGCTGCTGCACATGGCCCTCTTCCGTCTTGCCACTTCTGTCCCTGCTTTCTTGCAGTCTGTCCCACCCCCTCCCACCCTGTTTACAGATGGGATGGGACAACAGGAGAAAGTTTAAAGAGAACTCACACACACACACACACACACACACACACACCCTTGGCAGCAGCCCAGGATTTTTCCCTGCTCCTGACATGTGTATCAAAAAGACTTGTGACTCAAGTCATTTTTAGTTGCAAAAATGCTCCAGGTCACTCAGAAAGTGCCCCTATGATGACTTGTTTTCAAGTTGAGTCACGGGAGGGTGGAGACTCATGATTTGACTCGAGTCAAGCTTTGCCCGACTTGCCCATCCCTACATCAGATACATTTTGTATCATAATCATCATTACCTTTACATGGTAGATTTAAACATGGTAGATTTTTACATGATTACATGGTAGATTTAAATTAAAGTTTTAGATGAAGAATTAATATGAGCGAATTCTACTTCATGAAATGGTGAGTTAAGCTTATTTACAGTTAAAACTTTACAGTTTTGTTCATGGTAGGCTTCTACTATGGGTCAGTACATATTTGGGTCAGACAACCTGCAGTGTTTTCTGGAACAACATTTCAAAACCACTGATCTAGGTGTAAGACAGATTCCTCTTAGCAGACGGGACAGATGGAGAGTGGTGCTCTTAAATGACAATGTTTCCTTACTAACTGCGTTTGAGCCACTGTCAAAGTGAATATTCAGTTACTATACTACTTAACGCCCAGTCTATTATCTTGGAATTCTGGTCACTAAACTGTGCATCCAGTTCAAGCCAAACAGTATATGCCGGAGATCTTTCTAATACATCAGCAAAATTCCTGCTACTTCTTCAGACACTCATGAAGTTATTATGAAGCCAACATACTTTAATGCTGATGTGGCTATTAGCCAAGAAGCATTGCAAAATGCACAAGTGCAATGCTTTCTGCTATCACAAGTGTAAACTGAGAGCCACCTAATTGCAGGTGTGCTTTAGGCCTTCTTAAATCCTGTGCTGTCAATAAAAGATACAAGATATAGTAAAGATACAGTAAAAGATGCAGGCATAATACACCCATATTATGCCTGCATATATTTGGATTGCTATATTTTTATGCAGAATGCATAGCCAGGGAGACAGACCAGGGACAGACTGCACTTGCTCCCAGTGTGGAAGGGATTGTCACTCCCGAATTGGCCTTTTCAGCCACACTAGATGCTGTTCCAGAACCACCTTTCAGAGCGCGATACCATAGTCTTTCGAGACTGAAGGTTGCCAACAGTCAGTATATTCAGAATTCTGAATATTTTGGCAAGGTAATGAAGAGCAAGAAAGGAAGTGAACTGTAGGCTTGAGCTTACACTGAATGCTGTGAAGTCCCCTCCTTCCATAAAGTCCTTTTGCCTTTAATGTATCTATGACTGTGTGTGTTCAACTAATACAGTTTCTTTGGAAAAGACAATGCAATGTGAAAAGCTGAACCAGTTCCACTTCTTTGAGGCAGTTATTAAAGGCAATAATCTTTCTCTGGGGAAGGGGTATGAATTTTAGGATTATTTTATGCATGCCACTGAAAGCACTTCTCAGTGTTTCAAATATGATATGCATGTGTGAAAGGCAAACGTGCCTTTAAATAATTTTGCATCAGAGTTTTAAAATGGTTAATGGGCATGAAGGAAGGTTGATTATGAAGCACTGCAATCTCCCTACATTTTTTTGGTAGTACATTTGAGCAGTGAACTCAATGTTCGAGCTATCTGAAGTTTGCTTTTAGTCCTCTATTCATGGTTTCCCCATTTAGTTATATAGTTTTGGGGATGTAAAAAGATTGGAAGTTTGCTAGAAAAGATACTGATTTATAAATGTTAAAATGAATGGTAAAAATGACTAAGTTCTCAGAAAGCAAATTCTTACTTGATTCAACCTGGCTATACAAACCATAATCCCAAGAACCATTGTTCTTAGCTGCTCAGCTAAGCTGCTCAGGCTTGTATATATCAAGTAAGGCATTTGATGTTTAGCAGCGGGTATGTGGCTGCTTAACAGCTGAACATCAAACAGGAATGCAAAAGGTATAGCTTTTTCTAACATGGGTATACAATGTTGGGAAAAACTAAACTGGCTGAGACAGTGGCATTGCTAGGGAGTGCAGTGATGCGGGCTGCACCTGGTGACACGCATGGGGGGGGTAACACCACTGCTCACCAAAAATTTTAAAATCTTTGTATTTTTGAATAATACCATCATGTCATATATCAATTGATGTGTAATTTCATGCAGAATGCAATGTGTGAGGAGCGCCCCGAAATGGGGGGGGTCTCAGGGTGTTGCCTTGCGGGGTGCCGAGGGTCGACTGAATGATCTCATGGGTCCCCTGGGTGGGGTGTCCACCTCCCTGGGGTTCCTTGCAGGGGAAGCCTCAGACCAAGCCAGGGGGAGGGGGTTCACGACACCCTTGTCCTCCTCCCTGGAGGCAGGACCTGAGGCCCTTGGTCTTCAGGCAGGGGCTCCAGCTCCAGCCTCCTGCCTTCCCTCTCCAGAACTGCCTCTCATCACAGGCCTCCCTGCTTTTATCCTCCCCAGCCACACCCTTGGCTCCTCCCCTTCCTCCCTCTCTAGGCTTAAAGGGGCCCTGACCCTGGCCTGCTTCCCTCCTCTTTGGTGGTTAATGGTGACCAGGCCCTGCTCACTGCTCAGGTCAGGTGAGCCCTGGGGGGACGGTCTCTCCCACCCAGCTGCCCTATGTCTTACCTGGTCAGCTGGAGAGGCGGTGGTGGCTCTGTGGCCAGGCAGTTCTGCCCCTGGCCTACAGCCAGGTAAGGCAGGGGTCGGACAAGGGCTCGACCCCTGACACAATGAAACAAACCATGTTGAAATATATCTATGTTATCAAAATTTATAGCCAAAAAACCAGCAGGGTGGGGTGATGGTACATCACTATGCCCGCCCACCTGGGGCGTTGCCATGCCTACTGCATGGGAGGAGATCCATCATAGGGGTGACACACTGGCCTCCTGCACTGATGACACAAACTCTAATGGGCTAAGTTGCTGTCATTAAAAAGAAATTAAAAATGACAATCTGTAGCTTGCTCATGGATTCCTGCTTGCTTTAAGAGCAAATGTGATTTCTTTATGATAACTAGTAAGCAAACAGTAGGTGTCTTTAAATGCTTAGCTTAAATCAGCTATTGAAACTAAGGAATAATGATGGATGTTGATCATCTCTTGAGAATCCCATTTGGCTAAGCGCTGGATAAACATTGCACAGTATTTAAAGTATCATTCTGACTTCTTGTATTCTATATCATTAAAATGCTCATTACTGAAAGTCAAACAAATAATTAGCTCTGCTATAGAAATTTGGAAAAAAATCAGCATTTGAATCAAGAATTGTGGTTGTGTTACATACAGAGCTGGTTCAGACTCTTTTTTCAAAGCTTACTTTCTGTCTTGGAGTACTGAAGAGATATATGAAAGGAGTTAACACATAGTGAAACTTCATGGTATAACAAGTATAAGAACAAAAACCAAAAGCACAAAAAACAACCAACCAAGACAAAACCCTAATAGCAACATTACTGAAATCAGGGCCACAAAGTGTATTAAAAAACTCAAAGTCTCTGTTTGTTCAACATTCCAATGCTGCATTCTTGATCCATCTGCTTGCAGATCACACATAGATGAACATGAAGTTATTTTCACAATACTTGTAAAAGCACACATGCATAAAATCATCCAGGACTGTAATTGAAGTGTTGAAGGAATTGTGGCACTTATTGAAGAAAGCATAATCAGGTGGTTTTCTGCAGGAATGGAAACTCGAGTCAGGTGGCTCGAATCCAAGTCAGAATAATCAGCATTTTTCGCTGACTCGTGTACACTTGAGTAATATGCATGGAAGACTCCACAAAATACTCAAGTCAAGGCCCCCTGACTCGGCACTCGGTCCCCATGCCCCGTTTTTTTCTCCGTGCCTGACACATGTATCAAAAAGACTCATGATTCGAGTGAGTCGTGAAAACGCTCCAGGTGACTTGGAAAGTGCCCCCATTAGAACTCATTTTCAAATCGACTTGTGGGGGTGGAGACTTGTGACTCAACTCGAGTCAAGCCATGCTGGATTGGCCCATCCCTGGTTTTCTGTGGCTAACTGGCTATACACTGCTTAGGGGTTCTAAAATTGTTCTGGGACCAAAATTTTGCTTGTGCATTTTGCACTTATCTATAGTAATCTTGTTATCAAAGGTAGAAGATTATGAATGAGTCCATTCAGATGTTAGTTACTAAGGAGAAATATCAAGCTAGTCACATTTTAAGGCCCATAGGGCCCAATAGTGTGGGTCACTGGCCCAGAAGAGACCTGTGGGGGCCTCCAAAATGGCTCCGATTTGGAGCCATCTGGAAGCAAGGGTGGTTGTGAGGGCCCAGGTTGCAAACCACCAGGCATGGGCTTGTGACCCACTGGTGGGTTATGATCCACATTTTGGGAAGCACTGCTGTGCCATTTCAAATTAAAGTTAATCACAATGATGGTTGGCAACCTTCAGTCTCGAAAGACTATGGTATAAGCCTACAGCACCTGGTATTCCCAGGCGGTCTCCCATCCAAGTACTACCCAGGCCTGACGCTGCTTAGCTTCCAAGATCAGATGAGATTGGGCATGTGCAGGGTAACAAACGTTAATCACAAACACCCTGAATTAGTCATGGAAATGGACCACATTGTCACTCTGTTGGTGTGCCCATCTTATTTGATGGGAGCAAGGTCCAAACAGGGAGATTCAATTAAATACAGAACAACCTGTAATGAGTCAATGTTGCTTTCTTCCAATGGAAGTTGAGATTGTGTTCAAAAGAGCACTGGATTCAGATTTATCCCCAGTACAAGATGGCTGAATAGGCCAATGGTTCCTTGGCAAATATAGTGGTTGTTAGTGGTCCAGAGCACCCTGAAGGACTGGATTTCATTCATACATTACAGCACCTTTGTGGAGGCTGCTGGAAAATGTGTCTTTTGGCAGGAGCTCTGTTCAGGTGGGGCCAAAACATTTTCAAACAAATTACAGGGGGGCCCCATCTGCAGATCCCATATCTGCTGATTCAATTATCCATGGATTGGGTCCACATGTGCCCCCTCAGAAGGCAAGGGAAGCAGAGCTCCCCTTGTTTCTGGAGGGTCCTCTGATCCCTGCAGAGGATGTGGACAGACATCCCCAGCCTCTGCTGGGCTCAGACTGAGCCCTAGAGAGAAAAAGGTCACTTCCGGTTTCTCTGTGAAAGTCCCCCTGGGGCTTCCCCAGACTTCCCAATGCCTTATAAGGCATTAAAAACATCACTTCCTGTTTCATGGATAAACTGGAAGTGTCTTTTTTAAATCTCTAGGGCTTAGTCTGAGCCTGGTGAGGACGTAGACAGATGTTCATGGCTGGGCTCTGGAGGGTAGGGGCGAGTCATTCACCCATATCTGCAGTGTCATTTAACCATGGGGGGTTCCGGAACAGAACCTTGCAGATATGAGGACATGCCTGTACAATGTTTTTTGCCTAATTGCAGGGAGAGTCTCTATGCCAGTGCCACAAATTCCTGGCATATTACTGGTAGCTGTAATAGAGGGGTCAAAACCTCTTTACTGGCCCCAAGTTCAGAACTAATAGAAAAGAAAGAGAACTGAAAACTTCTTCCAAGTTACTTATCACCATTTACCTCAAAATGGCCTCCATTCATTCCTTGAAATGTCATCAGAGACAGCCTGTGATTCTTGTCAGCATGAATATTGTATGTTCAGCTAAGGGATTAGACTGCAGCTGGGCTATTTTAGGTTCCTCTCCAAGGAAAACTGAAACACATACCAGACAGCTTGGCTTATTTGTTTAAAATTTTTTTCTTCATTCAGGAAGGCAGTGTACTTTTTCAACAGAGAAAAGAGCCATTATCATGGCTAACCAGGGGAAGTGCTTCTTCATTTCATTTCTCAATAGAATCAGGATTCTGTACAATTTTTCAAGCAGATGCGTTCATCGGCCTTACGCCACTGCTTTCTAAAACAAGAGATACCAGGTCTCAGACCTGCCTGGAACTCAAGTCCTCTCATCAGCAAGTCTTTTGTGTTCAGGTGAATGGGTGTTGCACTACGATGTTATATAAGTTGATCTGTCATAGCTTTCCTCAGAAATTTGGGAATGGTAGTAGTGAAGGTGCTTGCATTCTGACATAATTTCTAGCTCCTTCCTCAAAGAACTAGGATTCCCAGGGTCCCTGGGGAGAGAGAATGACCATGACAACAATTTTATAGCCTTCTAAAAAATTATTTCTTCAAATAATTGAAGGCCGAGTCCTGCTATTGATGACATGCTTTCATGTTAAACTCTAGATAGCAACTAGTTCTGACAATGCAATCAATCTAGAGCAGGGATCTCCAAACCCCGGCCCAGGGGCCAGATGTGGCCCATGGCAAGCCTCTATCCATCCCATGGCCAACGTCCCCGAAAGTCGCTGGCCCATTCAACTGAACACAACCAGAACTGTGCTCTGATTGTGTCTGGAGGGTGTTCTGAGGGCCAGAAAGGTTGAATTAATTAGCCCATTCATTTATTCACTCATCTAAGTTCCATCTCAAATTTATTTAAATTTTATATTTAAATTTTTTTTCTAGCCCTCCGCACCACACCAGATATTTGATGCGGCCCTCTGGCCAAAAAGTTTGGAGACCCCTGATCTAGAGCAGTGTTTCCCAACCTGGAGGTCACAACCCTCCAGGGCTATTGGAAATACTGCCTTCCCTTTAAGGGGAGTGGAGATGGCCAGGGACAGTGGCGCAACTCTTCCTGGATCATACCACCTCAAAAAAGGTAGTATGATCTTTTAAAAAGCATACCTGGGGGTACTACTGGCCCTCTAGAGCAGGGCCTATGAGAAGACTTTTATCAGGGGGTACGAAGTTTCTTTTGGGCCTCTTCCCAAAGGGGGAGGGGAGCGATGGGGGCAGGCAGAACAGGGGGGGCAAAATAGGGCAGGGGAGGGTACTGACAGCCACAATAGTCTTTGGAGCTCAGGTCTTCTAGGCTTCTTGATGCAGAGCCCAGGTCTACCCAACCATACAGCACTGGCAGCTAGATAAAGTAATATGGAAAACCAAAACACTCCTAAGTCTCTCTAAAATATTTGAAATATAGAAAACCCATTGCAGAAAATTAGCATCATTGTATTTAGGCTCACACTAGAATGGACCAAAATGAACTTCTGCAGCAGCTGTAGCCCCGCCACTGGGTCCTGAGCTTCCACACATTCCTTCATGGTTATGGGATCCACAACCCAAAGAGTGACTGTAGCAGGCTCACAACAGTCACAACAGGTATTGCTTCTGTTTTTGTTAGCCGTCCATGAGGAAGCTGAAGATCAAATGCATCACCCATTGCAGCAACAACAACCGGAGGCTTGCTCCTTTTTTACTCACTCTCAGTAAGCCAGAAGAGGTTTAGTGCAGTGACTACAGCAATAACAGAAGCAATACCTGTTGTGACTGTCTCAAAAAAGTTCACCTTATCAGCTGAAGCCTCTGTTTTGATCCTTTTTATTGGGGGGGGGGGAGGCTGCCTTCTGGAGCATTTGTTGAGCTCCAGTTCCATCAGATCAGGACCATTCTGGTGGCTTCACATTCCCCTTTGCCAGGCCTGACCACCAGCCAAGGCACGTTTGCTTACTCGCGAGTAAACGCAACCGTGAGGCTTAGTTTTGCTTTCCATCGGGCTCAATCCATTTGTCTGCTTGGAGGGAGGGACTTCCTTCTCAGGTGTTTTTGGGGGCTGCATTCATTGGATCAGGACCATTCTGGTGCATTTGGATTCCTCTCAGCCTGCCCTTTCCGCCAGACTAAGACATGTTCGCCTACTTGCAAGTAAACACGCGATACAGCTCAGTTTCACTTTCCTTGCATTTTTTGTTCTCCAGTTTTTTGGCCATACCTTTTGGTAGAAAGGAGATATTGCACTCTGGCCTTTTGCATTGTAGTCTGCTGGAAATTCCGCATCCAGTGATATATAACATGATGCTATTACTCATAACCACAGTGATTTTAGCGTGTCACCCCCCCCAGTGTGCGTCACCCCCCCTGTGTGCGTCACCTGGTGTGGCCCACACCACCTGTACCCTCCATTGCATGAAAATGCCTGTCCTGCTTAAGCCAGCATCCTTGCCCAAAAGCAACCACTGATAGGAATACAGACTGGTAGCTAATCAAATTCAATGGGGAAAAAATTGTGTATCAAATTAAATCTGGTTTGCAGGAATCAAGGTGCTATATAGTGGAAAGTTTTTCTGATCCCTGCCAAAAGGCCTATGCGGTGCAGACACATTCTGAATCTAAAACTGAAATAGCACATTAGAAAAAGCTTTTTTTCCCAATTAATCAAAGAAATGTCAGTTTCTGAAAATATAATTCTGTACAGCTTGTTGAATAAAATTAGTCTGAGGCATACATCAATCTAGATGTGTCCGTGGTTGTGGAATGGGTGGAGAACCTCTGGGCAGGAAACCAGCAGACAAGTGCAAACTCTGTTGAGGCTGCACTTGAACCTGGTGGGCTGTCTTTGGAATTTTAGCGGTGCCCAGATCTGCAGTGGCTTTAAATTCCAGCTTCTTGATCCTGTCCCTCATTCAAGTAAAACTGGAGAGAAAAGTCTATGAGATTATTTTCAAAGGCACGTATGACAGTTGGGTGCTTAAATGTTATCTATGCCTTTGAAATCCTACCCTAGAGTGCATTGTTTGAGGGAAGTCTTGAAGTGGGGGGTTTTGCCATGGGAAGAAAATGCCATTGTATCTGTCATGAAAGCTGCGCAGGAATCTTCCAATAGGCACAGCTGGAAATTCAACTCATGAGGAGAACTGTGGAGGTGGGGGTGCATTGGTAATATGCAGAGGGACCTGATGTCCCTTTTTTCCAGGATATGTTCTGTTTTTCAGTCTCGGGTCCTGGAAAAGAACTTAAATGTTCTCTTTTTCCCTGTGAGCAGGCAGCGCATAGTCTTCTTGCAATTAATAAATTATGGGTGCAATCCTAACTTGCCCTTGGGATGGCGCAAGTTGGCCCAGAACTCACCCTTGGGCCGGCACAGGCCCAGAAGGGTCGCAAATGTGCCATAAAGCACGTTTGCACCTCCTCCAGGGTTGGCTGGGCCGGCGCAGGGATGCGCGCCAGCCTTCAGAGGACGAATCCAGCCTCTGTACTGACTCGAGCAGGGAGGGTCTGAGGTGGGTGGGAAGGAGGTGGGGAGGAGGCGTGAGGGAGGCATTCCAGGGCAGGGGGAGGGTGGTCCTGGGGTGGGCAGGGGAGGAGCGGGAGGTGGGTCAGGGACCTGGCAGATATAACAAATCCTAGCCCCAAGCAAGCTGCTCTGCTCTCCTCGGACTTATGCCACCTCCAGAAGTGGTGCAAGTCCAAGGAGACCCATTGGGGCTGCAGTGTCTTAACCAGGGGTAAGGGGAAGAGTTTCCCTTTGTCTCTGGCTGAGCCACTTTGGACCCCTGTCTTGCTCTGGATTCAGCATAGGCTTACTGGCCTGTCTGTTCCAGTGCAAGATAGGATTGCTCTGCACGTGTAAAAAATTCTATGCTATATAATTTAAATTTAATATTATAATTAATATAATATTTTAAATTTAATAATAAATAATACAGTGTTTAAATTAACCACATGAAATCAATATACAAGTGTTTTTAGCTTTTGTTTTGTCATGTCCTACATTATTTTTCTTGGATGTCCTACATTTTGAGGTGTCTTGTCCTCTTTTGTGGTTATGACATCTGATCACCCTGGTGATATGTGAATATTAACATATCTAAGGCTATGGCTGCAACTCTACAGCTCCTATTTGGAAATTAGTGATGTAAATAAGAATTTCTTCTGAGTAAATATGCATAAACTCAGCTCAGGAATTACTATAATACATATAGATGCATTTTGATGTGCTATATTTGCAGGATTAAACATGGTAGTAATTCTGGTGCTGATAGTGATTCAATATGTTCTTGGTGACATGAATGTAAAGTAAGCTCAGTGGAGTGGCTCTGGATTAAACCGGAGAACAGGGCCCACAGTCAGCTGCTCGCAACAATGCACAGAATTTGTGTGGTGCAATTCTTGGGGTTAAAAATAAAACATTCATTTTAGACAGTAAAGCAGTAGCTGCCATTTGGTGGCGGCATTTTAGAGAACAAAGTAAGAGCGGTTCCCTTTGATCTTTTCTTCACTGTGTTTTTTCTAATTTGTTTCAGATGTCAAATGTTTCGTGTGCCAGGTAACATTCCATCCATACCTTGCCTGTCAACTGGAACTGGTGTTGCAGGCTGACTTGGGACAAGAACAGAGACTTGTCATTATGGCCGTAGCTACCCCAAGGAAAGGTCTACGTGCCTCCCCTCCTGATGGTGGTTGGGGATGGATGATTGTGATTGGCTGCTTCCTTGTTACTATCTGCACTAGAGCTGTCACAAGGTAAAACTACTCTGGTGTGACTATTTGTTGCCTGACTTTTTTTTTGTCATCCCTCCTTTCAGCATGCTAGGAGATGCTGTTGAATGGAAACAAAGGCTGTTAGTTGACTTGTTTAGGCACTTTCCTTTAGTTAAACAGCACCCAAGGTGATGCACAAAACAGCAAAACAAGGAAAAGATCTTGAAAACAATCTTGCTACTGAAACAGAACAATTAAAAATAGGGTCGAAGTTCAACCATCTCTGTTATTCTAGTAGCCATTAAAACAGGTCTGGTTGATTAAAAGGTGAACAAAGCATTAAAAGCTGGTCATAGTAGGCAGTTTTCCTTGGGAAATGGCAATGTTTTCACGGATTGCAAAAATACATCTGTGAAATAGCCACATAAGCTTTCCTATCAAATGTGTAGGTACCACCGCAGAGATGGCAGTTCTCTGCACCCTCACCAACCTCAGGGCTCCTCTATGGAGTACAGGTGATTAGGGAGGTTCAGAGAAGGGAAGATACTCCTTAAGATACATAGCAGAACAGGCCTGCAGTGAAAGTCCTTAATTTTCTCCTGTTTGTGGATTTCTTTTCCTGTTTTGAACTCCTGTAGCCCTCCAGAGGCTTCTGTGCCACTTGAGCATCTTGAAGGTGCTGCTGAGATATCTTGCTGCAGTATCTCTGAAACCCTTTGAAATCAGTGCTGTGGCAAAAAGCCCACATGGCTAAATGATAGGTTGTTCTGTGGATTCACAATCTTCTCCTCTGGTTTCCCCAAGAAGAATAAGTCCTAGCCAGCTCACCTTCTCATATTGGCATGTTCAGCTGATTGAGCATCCCAGTTCACCTGCAAGTAAGGTATAATAGAGCAGGCAGGGATGTCCAGGTAGTCCTAAACCATCAAACTCCCACTTCCTGTTAGTTGACTTCTAGCATGTAGGTTGGTCGCCTGCATATTTGGTTCTTCAGTCAAGGAAGAAAGTTAAGCAAGAAGCACCCATGCTACAAGCACTACAACAATAAACAAAGGTACTTGTAGAGGGCACACGGGGTTGTGCGTGCGGGGGGGGGGGGGAGGTTGCTATTTATACAGTGTTCTCCCATATCTGTGGTTTCCTTATCCATGGGGGGGGGGAGAACCGAACCCTCATGAATTGGAGGCCCACCTGTATTGTGCTATGTTACTCAAATAGGAACTGCAGGAGTACCTCACAGCTGGACAAAGTACAATCAGGGTACACTTTGACTAACTGAAAGAAGGAAAGGGTGCATCCAAATGCAAGGGCTGGGCAAAGTAAAGACTCTCCCTTTTTAGAGTAGACAATGTTTTGTTTTGAAATAGAGATGCCATTGCTGATGAAAGACATCTAGGGTAAACCACAGGAAAGCCTGTCTTGTTTGTGTTGGGTTGCAGAAGTTGGCTTGATCATGTTATCGTCTTTACAAAAACGATATTGTTTCCACAAAGCCACAGAGGAGAGACAGCTCCAGCCAAAAGCCCTGCTGGCTGTGACTGCTAACTGTGAAGGGAACAGAGTTAAGTTGTGGACTGTGGACCAGGATCAATAGACCTTCCAGCTATATTAAATACAAACAATAAAACCTAACTTGAAGGGCCCAGCAAAATGAGTCTCGTGGCTCTAGCAAAATTGGCCGGTATGGAAAGACAGCTCAGAGTTATTTTTCAGTTTAACTTTGGTGGTGAATTTGGTGGTGGACAGGTTGATGAAAGTGTGGACCCAATGTGTGGCGGCAATGAAGAAGGCCAATTCTATGCTTGGGATCATTAGAAAAGGTATTGAGAACAAAAAAGCTAATATTATAATGCCGTTGTACAAATCGATGGTAAGGCCACACCTGGAGTATTGTGTCTAGTTCTGGTCGCCGCATCTCAAAAAGGATATAGTGGAAATGGAAAAGGTGCAAAAGAGAGCGACTAAGATGATTGCTGGGCTGGGGCACCTTCCTTATGAGGAAAGGCTACGGCATTTGGGCCTCTTCAGCCTAGAAAAGAGACGCCTGAGGGGGGACATGATTGAGACATACAAAATTATGCATGGGAAGGATAAAGTGGATAGTGAGATGCTCTTTACACTCTCATATAACACCAGAACCAGGGGACATCAACTAAAATTGAGTGTTGGGAGAGTCAGGACAGACAAAAGAAAATATTTCTTTACTCAGTGTGTGGTTGGTCTGTGGAACTCCTTGCCACAGGATGTGGTGATGGCATCTGGCCTGGATGTCTTTAAAAGGGGATTGGATAAGTTTCTGGAGGAAAAATCCATTAAGGGTTACAAGCCATGATGTGTATGTGCAACCTCCTGATTTTAGAAATGGGCTATGTCAGATGCAAGGGAGGGCACCAGGATGAGGTCTCTTGTTATCAGGTGTGCTCCTTGGGGCATTTGGTGGGCTGCTGTGAGATACAGGAAGCTGGACTAGATGGGCCTATGACCTGATCCTGTGGGGCTGTTCTTACATTCAGTGATGAAAATGTTTCCACGAATGCTGTGTCATGCTAGAGAGGGAACAATAACTTCAGTTGGTCATGAGTTGCAGGCCTCCTGGGAGGACAGTTTCCTGTATCAAAGGCAGTTCTCTTAGGAGGACTCATTTATCTGACTAAGCAGGAAAAAAGCCTGTGTGTTAATATGTCTTTCACAAACATGCTGCAGAGAGCATGCATTGCATAGATAGGCTTCTGATTGGGTGAAATCCAAGTATCAGTGTATAAATATCAGGTTGAACCTATATTTTGCATTTCTCATCCTTCCATGAGAATATCACTTAACAAATATTCATTCTTCTGTACAATGTACCTATATGCAGGCTCTAGGGCTAGAATCTCCACTGTGCTTGAAAAGGTGTGGAGGTATATCTGCAATGGCCCATTTTCAAATGCAGGCTGTCCTTGGCATGGCAGTTATCAAGTGATGAATGCTCGTCATCACTCATCACTTGTGCTATCAGTTTCTGTTGGATCAGCCTCTAATCAGTTTCTGTTGGATTTTGATGAAAAACATCTCTGGAAAGTACCCTTCTTACCCCTGAGCTCTATAAGCACTAACTGATTTTCCATTCAATTTATATGTCTGGCATTTTCTGTTCTAAACATGAATCTGTTTTTATCAGGCTGAAATTCATGTGATGATGTTGTTTTTCAGGTGCATCTCAATTTTTTTCGTGGAGTTCCAAACTTACTTTGCTCAAGATTATGCACGAACAGCTTGGATCCATTCCATAGTAGACTGTGCTACAATGCTATGTGGTGAATATTCCTATCACTTGGGACCTATCAACAACTTTTCACCTATAAGACACAGAGACTCTGGTTAATAGTACAGACTCTGGTTGTGGACTACCTCATTAGAGCATGCATTCCGTCCAAATCTGATGACCCCAAAAGTTTTCATTTACTAGTTGTTTATGATGCACCCTCTGGCTTTGTCAGGCAAGGAGATCTGGTTTGTCCGCTGTGATTCAAAATGCCTGTAAGATACATTTCGGTAATCAGAAAATCATACTGAGATCATGTTGCAGACTCAAGCTCTTCTTTCTTTTGCACAGCCCCCCCCCCCAAGTCTTAACTGAAATGCTTTTTATAGGCCAGTGTTTTCCAAACTTTTTAGTACTAGGACCCACTTTTTAGAATGACAATCTGTTGGGACCCACTAGAAGTGACATCATTAATGTGGAAGTGATGTTATGGCCAGAAGTGACATAATCAATTTAGGCTTCAAATCTAAGCTGTAGTTAGCCAAAGGCCTCATTACACAATGTGCTTGTACTGTTATTTTGCACAGCATGGAATTAAAATATTCCAGCTTGGAAGTCAAAAACAGAATACAGACTTGGATCCTTCTCCAACCACACAGCCTTCCCCATTTCCAGCATCCTATCTTCCCACCAATTCTGAGCACAGCACCATGCCTCTCTCTCAGTAGGAGTGACTATATCCTGAATTTTCAGATCTGTATTTTCAGTGGCAGCTGAGCTAGGTGCTACACAACCTACCTGAAATTGGCTCATGACCCACCTAGTGGATTCTGACCCACAGTTTGAGAAAAATTGATAGGCAAATCATAAACACCATTTCAGTTCCTGGTACTCAAAGGTGCAACTGCATATACTGCACATACTCCTGTTGCAGTTTTGATTTCTGCATATCTGTGACTACATTTACTACTTTCAAATCTCATAGTTCTGCCAAGGAGCTCAGGGCAGTTTACATGGTTCTCGAGCCCCCTCCCCATTTTATCCTCACAACAACCTTGTAAGGTAGGATATGCAGAGTGTGTGTGACTGGTCCCAGGTCCTTAGGATATGAACCTCAGGCATAAGTCCAGCAGTCTGCCCGCTGCACAACACTGCCTCTCAGTTTTTAGACTGTTCATGAAAAAAAATCTACATGAGGACCTGCCTAACATTAACTCAATTCATTTTCATTTAAAGCACCACTTGGAAGTTTTATCAGTAATCATGTCTCCTGTCAAGTGGGTATCATGCTAGGAGGATTGCTAGCATCTTCTGGACTGATCCTGAGTTCCTTTGCTACAAGTCTGGAGCATCTTTATCTATCCCTAGGAGTTCTTACAGGTATGATGATTGCTGATGATATTATTGTTAAGAACATAAGAACATAAGAACAGCCCCACTGGATCAGGCCATAGGCCCATCTAGTCCAGCTTCCTGTATCTCACAGCGGCCCACCAAATGCCCCAGGGAGCACACCAGATAATGTTGTAGAATCTCATTTTTGTACATGCTCTAAGAACATTCCCTGAGAGCCTAATGCCGTCTATTTTTACTCCCTGAATTCAGTGGAACTTGCTGTAGGGTAAGCATGCGTAGGACTGCAGCCTTTGGCAGCAGTTTACACTTACCTGCCAGGGCCAGATTAAACTCATGTGGGGCCTGTAGCATATGTTATAAATGGGCCCTTCCCCTGCCCTCTTGTGCTTAGCCTCCCTGTGCCTCAGAAGGCTTCTGAGCACTTCAGAGAAACACTTACAGTTGCTGTCATACTCCCCTGCAGTTTGAATTATCTGTAGAATTTGGTATCTACAGGGGGTCCGGGAATGGATCAGCTGCAGATACTGCCCACTGCAGAGGGCCCACTGTATTATTCTGTTTCTTAAACACTGAATTTTGAAAAGCTCCCAGATAGGGAATTCCTCTGTTGTTCAAATTTATACATTGAGATTGTATGATTTAACTTGCTTGCTTAATTCACATCAGTTAGAACCAATCAACAGTTAATTCTGCTGATTGCATTGCTTGAGATCCTTTCCAGAGAATTTAGCAATTACAGACGTCATTGTTTTCATTTTCCCTAAAACTGAGGAATGGAATATTTATACAGGAATTGCTGACTTACTAAAAACTACATTGAAGTCCCAGTGATGCAAGCTTAGTGCTGAGACTCCTGCAGTTTAATAACAATTTTGTGAAAATGACTGTATTCAAATGGTGCCAATGGCTTGTTTACTATGGAGAAAAAACATCTATTATTATGGCATGTTTTGGGTCAGTACTCCAGAGTCAATATTTGTCAATCTGTTGTCCATGAATAAGAAGCTATTTGTTACCAATAGCACTTGCAAACTCCCATCAAAACTTGCACGTGGGAATAGATAATCACATCTCTACAGTCTGAGGGTCAGTTTGGTTTAAAGACACCCTAGAAATGGAATAAGTACATTAAAATAAAAAAATCATGATAGTTTAAAACCCCATAGGACATCTAACACAATACTTTCCACTAGAGTCCAATCAGACATTCATCTGTGAGTCATCAAGGGCTAGTTCTGAGATACATGATACCACAACTTGTTGTTAGTTATTTATTAAAAGATTTCTTTCCTGCAACTTTCCCCTCTTGCAAGGGAGGCAAAGAAGGCAGCTTGCAAGAACAACAGTGAAAGCAAATTTACAGCAGAAATCAAACAAAATCTGAATGTTCTATCTTTAGCTAGGCCCAGAATGTAACCAGCCAAGGAAGGCATCCTGACAGAGGAAGTTTCATAACCTGGGCATCTCTAACTCTAGCTTCTAACCTGAGTCCTGTAAATGTTGGTGTCATCTATAAAACTTTGGCCACAGAAAAGGTTAAAACCTTTTCCTAGAACACTTCTCTAAAACCTTGAAATACTGTATGCCAATTCACCAAACAGTATTGAATGATTTTTAGTGCACTAGCTTCTTTCTTTGTCTTCCAGGCCTAGGATTTGCACTTTCTTATTCACCAGCGATCGCAATGGTGGGCAACTATTTCAACAAGAGGAAAGCCCTGGCTTATGGCATCGCTATGTCAGGAAGTGGAATTGGTACCTTCATCCTGGCGCCTGTGGTCCAGCTTCTCATCGAACAGTTTTCATGGCGTGGAGCCTTACTCATCCTGGGAGGCTTTGTGCTAAACCTCTGTGTCTGTGGTGCCTTGATGAGACCGATTGCTCTTAAAACAGATCACCAGAACATGCCTGAATTCGCAGAGCAAGAGTTTGACCCTGTGGTCCAAGAGCAGGACTTAAAGCCGTGGTCTGCCTGTTCCCCTCTGATCAAAGTGTGGTCTCACAAATGTCTGTGCCAGTGCTCTTGGCGGGAATACAACTTCTTACTGATGCCAGACTTTGTGGTGCTTGCTGTGTCTGTCTTGTTTATGGCTTACGGCTGCAGCCCCCTCTTTGTTTACCTGGTGCCTTATGCATTAAGAGCAGGAGTGAGTCATCAGCAGGCGGCTTTCCTCATGTCCATCCTTGGTGTCATTGACATCGTTGGGAACATCACCTTTGGATGGCTCACGGATAGAAGGTAATAATGAAGGGTAGAAGCTGGAGTCCAGAGGCAAGGCCAGCACAAGACCTCATGGTGCCTAACCTAGTAACCCAAGTGTTAGCCTACCCCCCTTACCTGGTGATGTGCCAGCCTCTGCTCCTCCCATTCCCTGGGCTGGAAAAGGAAGAGGGGGACAGAGTAGTGGAGGAAGTGTGGTGGAAAAGAGAGCTCTCCTCCATGCTTCCTCTTCTGTTCTAGCCCTCGCTTTCTTTTCCAATCCAGGGAGTGGAAGGAGGACTATAAGAGGCAAGTGGACAGATGGAGATGGGCACCCTCCACCAATCTGCTGCTTGAGGCAACTGACTCTGTCAGTGTCATGGATGGGCCAGCCCTGCCCAGATTCTAATGGAAGAAGAACACCAGTGTTAAGCTGGCAGATCTTTGGAAAAATAACCATTTCCATTTTCCAAAGAGAGGACCTTTCAGAATATATGCCAGGATTATGGCTTTTCCTTTTTTTCACCTTAATGCTTAACCAATATACAAAGTTTTGGAGAAGTTCCTACTATACTAATAGAGCTTGTCCAAGCTCTATACAGCAGTTACAGCAGGGATAGCTGAACCCAAGGTGCCACATGATGTTGCTGCCCCCCCAACTGAGAGAGAAAAAAATGGAGCTACTTGCTTCACCTCTTCCTGTACTATCCTCTTGACAAAACAGTAAGCGCAGGCAATGCTGGGAAAACCAAGCATGTACCACACTTCTGTTTTATTTAAAGTGACTACAAGAAAAGAACCAGGTAAGTGGCTGGCTTTCACCTCTGGGTTTGCCACTGCCCAGACCAAAACAAACAAACAAACAAAAAACACACCATATGGACAGCAGCCAGCAACCAGTTTCTCTATACTTTCATCTCACTCTTTCCTCATGTTGCCCCCTTAAGTTTAAAAAGGAACCATGCAAGGAAGGAGAGAGTTAAGTGAAGTTGTTTGCCGCTTCCCACATGGTTTTTTCAGCTTGGGCAGTGGTCACTGGCTTCCTGACCTTCTCACTTCTCTCCTTTGTCCTGTGGAGTTTAAAGGGACTTGTCTCTTTAAACATTAAACCTGTTGCGAGGAAGGAGCAAGGTAAGGAAGTGGATCAATGCAGCTCCATTCACAGAGGGCTGGAGGGAGGCAGTGGCCAGGCTAAGAATGAAGGACACCCTGAATCTGCCACTCCCAGTGGCTGCTGCCAATGTGAGCCGCATTGCGCTCTTCATGGGCCAGCCTTGAGTTGCAGTAGGTGCAGAAAGCACCTCGTACATACCTGGTTTGTTGCAAGGAATGTTGAAAAAGAGCAGGCAATTGCAGAGGACTTTAACAGGCCTAAATGGCAAGGTTTGGGGTGGTATGGTAATGCTGCCATTAGCTAGAAACATTCAGTTTTCTAAACCATTTGAACTTTGACTATTGCCTAGGAATGTGGGGACACTGCTTAACTTCCAAGAAGAGGTGCCATGATTCAACCTGGAAGGCCGCCTTGCTCCAGCTTCTTATTAATTCTTATTTTTGTGGCTGTCACTTTTTTTTTTTTAACCAGAGTCCCTCAGACAACTCACAACATTCATCAAATATGTTTGCTTCCAGAGCTAAGTTTGTTGCAAAAACCAGGAATCTTATAGCTTCTCAAAGAATGTTTTTCGTAAGTGGGGCTTTTGTGGACTAGCCCCTGCTTCATCAGACGCATGAAATGTTATCATCATTTGACAGGCAGGGCTGGTTCTGGGACTGAGCATCCTTGAACAACTGGGCCCACAGCCTTTGTGAGGTGGCAGCAGAGTGACTCTCTCAGAGCATGTCCATATTAGCAATTAGTGCCTGTTGAACCCTGGGGCCTTCTTAGCATCTATATAGATAACTGGAGATGGGAGGGGAAAAAATGTAAGCAGTGAGGATAAATAACCATCAATTTCATCAGGTACTTCAGTTATTTCTTTCTTCTATTCTGAATGTGTGGGGAGAGAAGTGCACTTTATACATGTTCAGAGGTGGTTTTCTTTCTTATGTTAATTTCTTCTTCTTTTAAAAGGGAATAGCCACAGATAGGAAGAAGTGATGCTAAGTGGGTGTGGCTAAAGAAAAAGTGTGGCTAGAAGACCCAGCTCCCCACTACTAACACCAGTGATACCGACTGTGTTTCCCCTACTAAACACCAGTGCTGAAGAGGAATTAGTGGCAACTCATGTGCTCCTTCCCTGTCTCCTTGATTCCCCTGCCCCACAGGTGCCTGAAGAAGTATCGTCACGTTTGCTACCTCTTTGCTGTGGGAATGGATGGTCTCTGCTGTCTCTTCCTTCCGGTCCTCCAAAGCTTTCCACTCCTTGTGCCTTTCTCGTTCACCTTTGGGTATTTTGATGGAGCCTACGTAACACTCATCCCGGTGGTGACAGCAGATGTCGTGGGGACTGCTTCGCTATCATCAGCCCTTGGGGTGGTCTACTTTCTTCATGCAATACCATACCTAATTAGCCCACCGGTTGCAGGTCAGTTTGCATGTTCATCTACTATGTACTACTCCATTTGCTGTTTCCATTTCTTCTTATGTGTGTGAATGTAAGTTGACCTATAGCTCAAATCTTTAAAAGGTCTGTAAACTCATAATATATGCAAACCAGGTCCTGGCCTTTGTCCCTTGGCCACACTTTAGAACCCATGATGGGGGCTATGCAGATGACTCAGACTGAGGCTTGCTTGCTTATCAATGGCTTGCAATGAGTTATATGGAGCAAAAAAGAAAAAAAAAATGGGCTGCAATCTGGAACTCCTGGCTGTCTTGATGTGATGGCTTTGACCAGGGACAGATGGTACAAATGGACTGAATACCCCCTGACACCCAAGCAGGACAAGCCCAGTCATGAAACTGGATGGTGCACTTTGCATCAGTTGCAGATGGCAGGGGGTGAGAGGGTGGTGGATTTAGGGTGCCCTTCACCCCAAGTTTGCCACAATCTTCCTCTAGATCACCATGGACATGAGCCACATTGATGTACATACTTCCTTGTTATGCTCCGTCACATGGTTTTTGCAAACCAGGAAGTGTGGGACTTCTGGTTTTATTTAAAGGGACCACATGAACAAAGTTTACAATCTGCTGGAGACTCCAGTTCTGACAGTAGGTTAGAGACCCTACCACAGAGTGACACATTAGTACTAACTGGCACTTTCATTACTTCATGCTTTCCCAGAAGAATATGTTCTAAGACAATGTGTCCTTTTTAAGTGAAGGGAGAGGGGAGGTCAACTGCACAGTACAAGATATTCATTCCTCTTGTGTGATCCATCCTGGACTTTGGTGGATTCAAACATTTTCCATCCAGATATTTTTCCTCAAGATCCATCATCTGCTGAAGCCCTTTTGTGCCTCCTGCCTCCTTTGTGGGTGAGGGTGACACTGAGGGCCTTTTTTGGAGGGATACCTGGCTGACGGAGCTCACTGCCTTGTGAAATTAGACACCCTTCATCCAGCTTGGGGCTCTTCCGCCTGCTAAAAAAAATGAATTTCTCAGCAGAGTTTTCATCTGCCTGGGATCTAACCTTCTGTTTTTATACTGATCCTCTTTTTGCCATGCATGCGGTTTTTTTTTTTTTGGTTTTTTTTTTGCTTTGCAGTATAATTCTTTTGCTGACACTGTATAAGCTTTTATGGTTATACATGAAACCATACATAAAACCATACCAATAATCATAAAAACATGATTATTGTTTGCTCCTCTGAGTGTCCCATATGTATGTGGAAAGGCAATAAATACATTTAAAAAATAAATGCTGTTCAATGCTTGCTCTCCCCCACATTGATTACTAGAGGGCAGCATGTTCATGTAGCAAGGAACATGTACTCCTTGTGTACTTTTCAGCAAGGAAAATGCAGAAAGAGAAATTCAGAGAAAACGACTTTGAAGAAAAAAATATATATCAGTATTGGTATTGGGAGTAATTTAAATAAGGTGGGAGGTGTTTGACAGATCTGAAATATGATATTTTCTGTTTCCCTTTTCGGAATATCCCATGTGTACAAAACACACACTGCATTGTCAGCTGTTAAAAGTCTAAAGACTGTCATATTCATGCCATGCTCCTTTAACATTATGTGTACACTTCTGAGCTAAACATTTAAAAAGCCAGGCTTCTCTACCAAGAAAACCCAAAATTCTCTACCAAGAAAATGAGAATTACTTGGCCCACTTAATTTATGCAAACTAGGCAGAGTGACATAATTTCCAGAATTACTTTTTCAGAAGAGTTGTGTGGTGCAGAGCCGACAGTATCAAACAACAGCTAGAGAACCCCATATTTTCATGAAGCTCACTTGGTGACATTGAGGCAGTTACTCTCTCCACCTCACCTAGTTACTGGGAGCATAAAGTAGGATAACCTTGTATGCCTCCCTCAGCTGAATTGAGGATAAGTCAGATATGAAAGTTAATAATAATAAATAACACAGGCCTACAAAATTGAGGGTCAGAAAAGTTTTTCCCAAACTTTATGGTGATTTGATATGAATTTGGGGTGCCGATTCCAAAAATGGCATCCGTTTTGCCCTGTCATGTCTAGTTTTGGAGACACGGCATAGTCTCATTAGTGAATGGGTTCAAGCAGCTTCCTCATTAGGAAGCCATGGTGTAGGCTTCCTCATGAGGAAGATGCTTGGACCATTCACTGATGAGACTATGCTGTGTCTCCAAAACTAGATGTGACAGGGCAAAACGGATGCCATTTTTGGAATCAGCACCCCAAATATACCCAGGAATTGGTGTAATGTTTAAGGAAGCAAAATGTGTGTTGGCCTGTGTAATCATAGATTCAGCTAGTCATGGGGAAGGACTCAGAGTACTGAAACTGTGTCTTTGGTCACTTGAAATATTGTTCAACTACTTAGGGTTGGTGCCAGGTTCTTCTGGGTCCTAGGGCAGGATGGGGAGCTTCCCTCCCCATGGTGTGTGGGGCCGGGAGCCCAACCGATGATTCATCATGCAGAGTTTCAACTGTGACAGTAGTCAGCTTATACTCCTCCCACCAGCTAATAGCTTTCTCAGAGGCCCTGAAAGAAAGCCAGCCAGCTTGTGGGAAGAGCACACAAAGGAGCTGCTGTTGCTACAGAGTTATGCGCTGATTATGTTTTTTTGTCAGCAGAGATAAGCAACTGATCTCTTATATATGCAACTTGTGCAGCAACTCCTGAAGCTAGATCCACAGGACCCAATCTGTGGCATCCGTCATACACCGGATCGGAGAAGAGTCTTATAGGGAGGGAACTCTGTAAAGAACTAGAATGGATGGTTCAGCTTGATTCAGGCAGCATCTCTCTGCTAAACAGATATAAAAATTAATGTGCACCTTGATGTTTTGTCTTTCCCACAGGCTGGCTTGTGGATACAACTGGCAGCTATACTGCACCATTCCTCCTATGTGGATTTTCCATGATATTCAGTTCAACATTATTATGCTGTGCCAGGCTAGCAAAGAAGGTCAGACGGACTCCCTTGAGGCCAACCGGCAGTGTCAGTGATGCCAAGCAACAAATCTGGGCAAATGGCGCAATTGCTTACTCTGTGACTGGAGAATTAAAGCAAAAAGATGTGGAGATGTTGGCTAGCGAGACAAACAGCTATAGCAAAAGATGACAACATGCAAAGGGGGCCCATCCACTTGATGTACAAAATAACCTTTTGCTAAGATAGATTTTGCTAAGTATCCTACACTACTGAAGATTTTTCACCCCGGTACAAAGAAGGAAATAAGGCACCTTTTCAACTGGAGTTTCCCTGTCTCTTAAACAAACTCAAACGTCCTTGGCTAACAGTAGCAAAGAAGAAAAAAGGAATTTATCTTTTAGAATGTATCTCAGCATTTCTTATTCAGTCCTAGGTTTATGAAGACAAATTGAGCATAATCAAAAAAAGCCTGTAACGAAAGAAAATTGGACATTTAAATGGATGATGAAATTGCATTTAAGATGCTGACACAGCAAGCCTTTTCATGTAGCACATGACTTCTCTTGTACGGAACAGCAAGGGTTAAAAATGGTTAAAAATGTATATTTTCTGTGGTCTTTGAAAATCACTGTTAATAGGTATCGGTGTCATTTGAAAAGAAACTCTGTTAGAGATCAGCATTTTATACTGCAGTTAATCTGATTTTAAATACACTTACTGTATGATTTGCCTACATTTTATAAACAACTGGGATATGACCTTGGAAGACTGATAATTCTCAGAGCTTCAAAGCATCTATCAATAGGTCCGAATATGATAGGGCCAGAAAAGCTGTGCCTACCTGGAAAGTTAGTGGAGACCAAATTTTCGGATTTGAACAATTACATCATAGACCTGATGTTTCAGGCTGTGGTTTCCACACTGGCCTCACAAATACAGAGTAGGTCCAGATTGTACCTTCCAGTGAACATTATTAAGTTCCTGCAGCTTTCTTTCAATTTATAGTTTGGTCTCGTGTATTTAAGTCAGAGAAAGACTGCTTACTATCTTGACTCCTTCATAGGTCACTGTGCGGTTCATACAGGCAACATGGGTGCTTGTTTGACACATAACCATGTGAGTGCAGCTCATGGTATGCTCTTACTTGAGAAACATAATGCAATAGGCACATCCTAATAGCCCTTTAGTAATTGGCAAGGCACACCCCTGATATGTGCATATATGTTAAGCATTTCTGCTTTTCCTAAAAGGCTACCAAATAAGTTTCCAGCTATGTTTCATATGAGGCAGTTCCTTTTAACATGTTTATGATTTTGGTTCTGTTCAGCATTATGTGTATTGATAAACCTGAAGAATTGTCATGATTCATGTTGCTTGCATTCTCACCCAGACGCTCACATTTCTGCTCATCTGCCTTCTCATGGCAAGCGTTCCTTTGCCCTCTGGCAAGGGTGATGAAAGAACAGCAGGTCCCCTTTTTCTGCATGGAATTGGGAAGGGGACTGTCCCCACAGCTGTGTTGATGTTCAGAAGGTGCAGAACAACTACAGGAAAGAGCTTAGCACTTTTCTCCAGTTGTAAACTGGAAAAGTGGTCAGTGTTGGCCATTTTAGTGCTTGACAGCGTAGGCCTGTGGTTCCCAAACTGTGCACCATAATGCCCTGGGCACCACAGCAACTCACAGGAGTGCTGAGGAATATTTTAAATTTCCAAGGGAAACACAGCAACGGAAATCTAGGGGCAATGTGAAAAAATTATCGGGACACCATAGGTGCACCATAAACAGGGAATGTTTGAGAGCCTCTGGCATAGGCAGTTCAGGTGTCTCACCCATCCGGTGCCAGAAGTCCCTGTTTTCCCCTCCAGCTTCAGAGTGAAATATTAGTGCTGGCAATTTTAGCAGGCAGTGACCGAAGAACCTCACCCATCCAGTTCCTAATGAAACCCCAACCCCTGGTGATCAAGGCTAACCAAAATGTGGTGAACTTTGTCCTCTCAAACAGCAATAGATTATTCCAGCAGTAACTGCAATGGAGAAATACTTCCTTTCTGTTCCATACTGCCAACAAAATGAGTAAGCTGTTCCTTTTGGTGTGTCCACAACCACAGAAAAAATACTTTACTGATGGAGTAAACTGCTGCTGTTTCAGGCTTTGTTGCAGTCTATGCACAATTGCTTCATTTGTAACATTCAAGGCTTCCTAATCATTTGCATCCTTGTGGCATGTGCAACAAAACAAGTGATGCAACAATCTGATACCGGGTTTAATTAAGTATTGCTCTGCGCTCACTTTGAAGGTCAGACAATAAACCACAGTTCTTAAATTGTTGGTAGGACTGTCAAAACTAATGGTCCTGCTCTACCTGCACAGGAAAGAATTAGTCTTTGTTTTAGTCATACATCTAATAAACATGTGGAGATGTCTGTGGAATGCTGTCGATAAGCAACTGTCCAGGTGTTTGCTTGTGATTGGAGTACCGCTTCATATGGTAAGCAGTTTGAGCCTTCCATGCAGCTGCAGTAATTTCAAATACATCATCGCAAATGCATTCCATCAGCATGGTTGAAATCTGTGCCTCTGTTTGAGGAGCCACTTACCATACATGACTTCTCACATAAGCTGCACCCAGATGGTTTGTGTTATCCACCATATGGGTGGGTGAAGGGGTATTTATTTCATTATAATACAGTGAACTCAGCCTACTAGAAACAGTTATACTATACAATCCTTTAGCTCTTGATGAACAAAAGATGAACCCAGAAAGCTTGATCTGGTTGTCAGCCTTCTTCAACTCCATAAAACCTCTAATTTGCCTATAGAGACGGAGGTTGGATGTTTTTATTTTAGGATACCTGACTGCATAGACAAGCTGTTGCCAGTTTTTGAAATGCTGATCTTTGACATTTCTATTGTCATTTGAACATTCCAATGTTTTTACAACAGAGCTGCTCTTCAATCTAGTCTTACATCCATAAAACAGAGAGTCTGACTGGTAGATTTTTTATAAATGTCTGGAATTTAATTTAATTTCTCTTCCTTCTTCAGTTTCATCATTGATAAAACAGTGTGACATTTCATTAAACAAAGATCCCAACCAGACTTAACAGGCACAGCTGCTAAAACATACCAGTTTTACCAAATGTTCTACTTAATTACTGTCAGTCTTGTTTATGTTTGAGTAACAACTGTACTGAGGATGCAATCTTAAGAGTGACTTGAGCCAACCCAGGCCTCCTGCACCGGCTCCCGTGTATCGCAAACGTGCTATAAGACACATTTGCACCAACTTGGGAATCAGCTAGACTGGCACGGGTGGCAGAGCTGATCCAGCTCCTGTGCTGGCCAGACAGGGTATGTTTGAGTCAGGCAGTTCAGGGGATAGGAGAGGGTGGTGGAAGGGCATTCCAGGGGTTGGAGGGGGTGTTTTTGGGAAGGTGGAATGGGGGGGGATTGGGCCTGGGGGGTGGGATCAGCAGCACTGAATCCTAACCCCCCCACCTGGGTTGGGCAGCCTTACATGGGCTGCTCAGATTTGCGCCAGCTAAATAACTGGTTTATAACTGCGCATAGGGCAGGCTGGGGCTTGACAAAGAGCAAGGGGAAAAGTATCCCCTTAGCCCAAGGTGACCCAGATGCAGTGCAGGACACTGTGGCCTGGGTGTACCATCGCCAGTTAGGATTGGGCTGCCGATTAGTTTGGTCAATGTGAAATCTTTACCCTTGCTACATTATTATTATTATTATTATTATTATTAACAGTATTTATATACCGCTTTTCAACTGAACGTTCACAAAGCGGTTTACAGAGAAAAATCAAATAATTAAATGGCTCCCTGTCCCAAAAGGGCTCACAATCTAAAAAGATGCAAAAGAATACCAGCAGACAGCCACTAGAACAGACACTGCTGGGGTGAGGTGGGACAGTTACTCTCCCCCTGCTAAAAAAAAAGGAGCACCCACTTTAAAAAGTGCCTCTTACCCAATTAGCAGGGGTTACCAGTTACATTACCAGTCATAGTTCCTTCTTCAAAGACTTTCCAGTGTAACACACAGGTGAGCCCCATTGAAGAGAGCACTGGGGACTAGACAGTTGTTTTGAAGGTCTTTGCAAGGAGGATATTTATTATTTTAGGCATCCTTCAGTTTCGGAAGACTATGGTATTGCGCTCTGAATGGTGGTTCTGGAACAGAATGTCCTCTCCAGAGCGCAAAGCCTGGGTAAAATAGATATGGAGGATAGACTGTTTCCCATGCAGCAAATCCCCCCTCTTCACGTCGCTGGAATGGTCCAACGGAAAGGCAGAAGCCAATATGGTTGGTTCCAGCGACATCGCAGGAGTCAGTGGCATCACTAGGGTTCATGTCACCCGGTACGGGATGCCAGTGCATCACCCCCCATGCAGTGGGCGGGGAATACCCCAGGTGGTGGGCGTGGTGATGTACCATCGCTCCACCCCCACTGTTTTTTTGGCTGTACCTTTTGATAGAACAAAGACAGAACACATCCTGCATGAAATAAGTAATTGCTTTTCTCTCCTTATCTGCTTAGGGCTGAGGTATTCAATTGGGTGCTCCCTAGGGAGGCGTGGCTAGCCCCCAGGGGCGTCTTGAGGCATCTTAGGGAGAGAGGTGGCCACAGCTGCTCAGCTCAGCTGAACTTAGAGTGCCACCTCCCTACTTGCTGCTTTTCTGTGGCTGTGAACAAGGTGGGTGGGGCAGTGTGAGGTGCTGAGGGCATGTGAAACATGGTGGGGGGAGGTGGGAGAGAAGGCTGGTTAGACAGCGGAGGAGGGGTTGCATCTCATCAGGATAGGGCGCACTCCTGGTAGGTTTCAAACTGGGAGGGAAGCCTGACCTAGAGAGAGCAGCGCAGCGCTTTCCTCCGCTTGGGAAGGAGGAAGCCCAGCCTGCTCTTAGTGGGGGGAATAGGCGTGGCATCTGCATGTTGGTGTGTATGTGTGTGAGCATGCCCCTATCAACTTCAGAGGTGAGTTGTAATCTTGCTCTGTGCGGCTGCAATCCTATCCCCATTTTCCTGGGAGTAAGCCCCATTGACTCAAATGGGACTTACTTCCGAGTATACCCACATAGGCTTGGGGTCTGTGTCAGCTTAACCAAGGATCTTCACCTTTCTCTTTTTCCAGTATTATTGTTTTAGTATCAGCTGTTCAAAGACTTTGTTTACTCACCTGCAGCAAAAGTCATTCATTAGATGAGTATATTATAAGTCTGCATTCGAGCACAAGTTTCAATTCCTTAAGTAGCAAGGAGTCCAGTGATACTGGCTAACACATTTATTGTGGCATAAACTTCCATGAGGTGGAGTCCACTTCATCCATTTTAAAGAAAAAAATGCAATAATTGACTGACTAGAACAGTGTGACTAAAACTGACCAGAACACCTGAAATGAGCACCTAAGGATGTGCCTGCACTGGTCCAAAACTACAAGTCAGCTCTCCTTTACCTGCACTTCCATGCACTGCCAGAAGGCTAGGAGCAAACTGTTGGTGTTGTGGCTCTAGTCACAATGCTGGAATCGCTTCTCTTGAAATGAGAACACGTTATCTTAGTCCCACTTCGGATGAATTTTCACGAGAGATTGGGTGACACTGTGAACAGGTGTCGAGACAGGTGTGCCCATAGGCTAGTGCATGAAAAATCTGATATGATGCTGCTATACATGCAAGTTCAACAGGAGAAATTTTCAAGACAGCAGCTACAACTTTACAATTTCAATTTCAGTTTGAAACTTCAAATGTTGAAGACGTGCCATTGAAAGCAACTATTGGTTTCAATAGCTCTTTGCTGTGACCAAAATATTTGATTACGTAGGTGCCAGGATCAGTATCGTTCGGAATATGCCATTCAATTTTAGCAGTGCTCTGTCCCCAGAAACCTTTCTCCCAGATGAACCTAGTGGGGAAAACAAGCATCATAGGTTAAACCGATTACTCCAGCAGTTCCCAAACAATTCAGCACAGGAGGTCTGGTCTAGCCCAAAGATAAGATCTGAAGGTTCGAGGCCACAGGCAGCTCCGTGAATGGCGAGACCTTGAAGCAGCTGACAAGTTGAGTTATTCCACCTGCTCTTTGGTGTGAGCATAGAAGTGTCTTGGCTGCCCTTCAAGTGAGAGATGAAGGAGCTGCTTGTCAGCCAGCGTGGAAGGCAACTGGGGCCAGAAGTGATACCAGACCGTGAAAGATCCATCTGAAATGTTGTGCGGTTCTTGAAAGACAGAACCTTCCTGTTATTGTAAAAATCCCCTCGGGGGTTTAGAGATAGCCTGCCTATGTGAACCGCCTTGAATAAAGTCAGAGGAGTAATAAAGTTAATGGGGGTGACAGCAATCCTAGTGATGCCACTGGTATTAAGGCTGTGTGTATGATATTGTAATTTATTCTATACAGTCTGGTACAGGAGGAGGGTGGCACATCATGAGGGTGGCACAATGAGCTCTCGTACTAACTGATGCAAATCCTAGTGATGCCTCTGCATTTAACAATTAGATTTTCTCTGTAAACAACTTTGTGAACTTTTTTTTTGTTGTCGAAAAGTGGTATATAAATATTCTTAATCATATGCATTTTCTTTGTTCATATCTAATCCCCAGTACTGCAATCAAAAGAATTGATACCGGGAAGAATACCGGGCAAATCTCTCACAAAAACCCTTGACTTCCGACGGGCCGACTTCCCCCAAATGAGGAGGCTAGTTAGAAGGAGGTTGAAAGGGAAGGTAAAAAGAGTCCAGTCTCTCCAGAGTGCATGGAGGCTGCTTAAAACAACAGTAATAGAGGCCCAGCAGAGGTGTATACCACAAAGGAAGAAGGGCTCCACTAAGTCCAGGAGGGTGCCTGCATGGCTAACAAGCCAAGTTAGAGAGGACATAAAGGCAAGGAAGCTTCCTTCCATAAATGGAAGTCTTGCCCTAATGAGGAGAATAAAAAGGAACATAAACTGTGGCAAAAGAAATGTAAGAAGGTGATACGGGAGGCCAAGAGAGACTATGAGGAATGCATGGCCAGCAACATTAAGGGGAATAATAAAAGCTTCTTCAAATACGTTAGAAGCAGGAAACCCGCCAGAGAAGTGGTTGGCCCTCTGGATGGTGAGGGAGGGAAAGGGGAGATAAAAGGAGATTTAGAGATGGCTGAGAAATTGAATGAGTTCTTTGCATCTGTCTTCACGGCAGAAGACGTCGGGCAGATACCGCTGCTCGAACAGCCCCTCCTGACCAAGGAATTAAGTCAGATAGAGGTTGAAAGAGAAGATGTTTCAGACCTCATTGATAAATTAAAGACCAATAAGTCACATGGCATCCACCCAAGAGTTATTAAGGAATTAAAGAATGAAGTTGCTGATCTCTTGACTAAAACATGCAACTTGTCCCTCAAAACGGCCACGGTGCCAGAGGATTGGAGGATAGCAAATGTCATACCCATCTTTAAAAAGGGAAAGAGGGGGGACCCAGGAAACTATAGGCTGGTCAGCCTAACATCTTTACCGGGTAAGATGGTGGAATGCCTCATCAAAGATAGAATCTCAAAACACACAGACGAACAAGCCTTGCTGAGGGAGAATCAGCATGGCTTCTGTAAGGGTAAGTCTTGCCTCACAAACCTTTTAGAATTCTTTGAAAAGGTCAACATGCATGTGGATGTGGGAGAACCCATGGACATTATATATCTGGACTTTCAGAAGGCGTTTGGCACGGTCCCTCACCAAAGGCTACTGAAAAAACTCCACAGTCAGGGAATTAGAGAGCAGGTCCTCTCCTGTATTGAGAACTGGTTGAAGACCAGGAAACAGAGAGTGGGTGTCAATGGGCAATTTTCACAATGGAGGTAGGTGAAAAGTGGTGTGCCCCAAGGATCTGTCCTGGGACCGGTGCTTTTCACCCTCTTCATAAATGACCTGGAGACAGGGTTGAGCAGTGAAGTGGCTAAGTTTGCAGACAACACCAAACTTTTCCGAGTGGTGAAGACCAGAAGTGATTGTCATAGCTCCAGAAGGATCTCTCCAAACTGGCAGAATGGGCAGCAAAATGGCAGATGCGCTTCAATGTCAGTAATTGTAAAGTCATGCACATTGGGGCAAAAAAATCAAAACTTCACATATAGGCTAATGGGTTCTGAGCTGTCTGTGACAGATCAGAAGAGAGATCTTGGGGTGGTGGTGGACAGGTCGATGAAAGTGTCGACCCAATGTGCGGCGGCAGTAAAGAAGGCCAATTCTATGCTTGGGATCATTAGAAAAAGTTGAGACAAAACGGCTAATATTATAATGTTGTTGTACAAATCGATGGTAAGGCCACACCTGGAGTATTGTGTCCAGTTCTGGTCGCCACATCTCAAAAAGGACATAGTGGAAATGGAAAAGGTGCAAAAGAAAGTGACTAAGATGATTACTGAGCTGGGGCACCTTCCTTATGAGGAAAGGCTACGGCGTTTGGGCCTCTTCAGCCTAGAAAAAGGTGCCTAAGGGGGGATGATTGAGACATACAAAATTATGCATGAGAAGGATAAAGTGGATAGAGAGATGCTCTTCAGAACCAGGGGACATCCACTAAAATTGAGTGTTGGGAGGGTTAGGACAGACAAAAGAAAATATTTCTTTACTCAGTGTGTGGTCGGTCTGTGGAACTCCTTGCCACAGGATGTGGTGACGGCATCTGGCCTGGATGCCTTTAAAAGGGGATTGGACAAGTTTCTGGAGGAAAATCCATTACGGGTTATAAGCCATGATGTGTATGTGCAACCTCCTGATTGTAGAAATGGGTTATGTCAGAATGCCAATACAAGGGAGGGCACCAGGCTGCCGGTCTCTTGTTATTTGGTGTGCTCCCTGGGGCATTTGGTGGGCCACTGTGAGATACAGAAAGCTGGACTAGATGGGCCTATGGCCTGATCCAGTGGGGCTGTTCTTATGTTCTTAAGATTCACCCTGGAATTTATCTAGAGGCGCAAAGGGGAATGCAATTACTTTTGGTGGATACTATCGATGTGCCTCTCTTCAAGAGAAATGTGCAGCCTATTGTAGAACAGTGCCACTCACCTGGTGTCCCATGAAGCATCGTTATATAGCACTTGCCAATTTTCTGTAGCATTATTGTATTTTTCTACCGTAAGGAATGTGAAACTGTTCTGAAATAAAAAGGTGTGCAACAAATCAGGAATTAAGCAGCTACATATAACATGGTTATAGAATGAGTTAGTGCACATGCAGGAAGAGCAGATAAGCAATCAGAATGATCTCTTTTCCCCTTGCGTGGCTGATCTATCTGGAGCTTTCACGTACACCTACCCCTACGTCTTGCTCTCCTTTGTTTCTTCCCAGCATTCATTTTCCCATGTTTCTTGCACCTCAGACCTCCATGGGGAGACACGTAACAATAATCAGTGGTGCCAAAGTCTCAGGTTCTTACTTACCATGTTTTCTACAGAATTCCTTGGATTTGCACTGACAAATTTCACTTCAGCAACTTCTCCCTAGATGAAATAATAGAATGTGTTGTGAGACAGTGTACTACAGACCAGAATACAAGAAAGCTGCCATGTTTTGCTCCTTACAGAAGCTCAGCAAAAGGTAGGCAGCAGGTAGTTACTTTCTGTTCAACTAATTAAGAGCCCAGTCCTAGGCATGTCTACTCAGAAGTAAATTCCATTATCATCAATGAAACTTTCTGCAAGGTAAGTATGGATAGGATTGTGGCCTAAGAATGTCTTCTAGAACAGTAGTTCACAAACATTTTAGCACCAGGACCCATTTTTTAAAATGACACGCTCTTGGGACCCATCTGCGTTTACTAGACTTTTAAAAAAAGAGCCCTAGAAAGAAATATTTAAATGTATTTATTTATTTGCAATAATAACCAGAAAGACCCACAAACATTTATCTCCTATATTTACCCATGCTTGCAAACTGCAGGAGCTCAGCTCAGCTGCAGGGTCACTAGCAGCTACAGTATCTGATTCCTGAATAGCTTCAGGGCTTGAGGCAATTACGGTAGTTATCTGATCTTTCCATCACCCTTTGGTGACCCACCAAAAATCAGGTTCACAACCCACCAGTTTGGGAACTACTGTTCTAGAATGTTTACAGAGGATCATTTTCTTAGAGCAATTGGGAGCAACTTAGTACTATGCTGGAGTCTGCAGCCTTTTTGCATCTCTCTTTGTTTTTATTTTTATGTGTGTGTATTGATGGAAACAGGGGGAAGCTGTGTCTTGTAGTGCCACAACAAATGTATTCAGCAGCACCAACAATGTTGCATCAGCAATGTCACTGCACTAGGTCCAAGAACAGGTCATGAAGCAGCTGCTACTACTCTTTATAAATTATATTTTTTCTTTTTCTGTCTTGAACCCAGTTAACTTCCATAAATGTCTCTTGAAGCTCTCCTGAATGTTCTAGAACAGGGGTGTCCAAAGTTTTTGGCAGGAGGGCCACATCATCTCTCTGATACTGTGTTGGGGGCCGGGGAAAAAAGAATTAATTTACATTTAAAATTTGAATAAATTTGAATAAATTTACATAAATGAATATATTAAAGATGAACTTATATGAATGAATGAAGGTCTTGCAATAGCTCAAGGCCTATAAAAGGCCTTGCACAAAGCAAGGCTGGCCTTTCCTTTGCTGCCTCTGCTGCATCACAGACGTGAAACAGCAAGCAGTGGAGGGAGCCCTCATCCCACAGCTCACGCGAGAGGTCCAACAGTTGCCCTCACGCTAAGAGCAGTTGCGTCAGGCCGGTGCGGGCTCCAACAAATCTCTGGAGGGCCAGAGGCTCATTGGAGACTGGGGACTCCCTGATGCCGCATTAAGAGTCCTCGAGGGCTGCAAGTGGCATCCCAGTAAGAAAAACTAATCCATAGCTGGACTGTTATACAATATGTGCTTGGCTGAGTGCATTAGTGTATTTATTTAGCTTTTCTAGTAACAGGCAAATAATCTAACACTAACTGTATAGATTCTACATGTCTCCTGCTCATTGTTCAACACATTATTTTAGCTTTTGAATTTCAAATGAAAAAAATTAAATATATCAGTAGGTTTTATAATTACCATGTAATACTGCATTTACTGCATTAGAAACAGGGGAAGTTTATTTTTTAAAGGAATGAAAATGCAAGGCTTTTCAAAAAAATATTTCAGGATTTTCGTTATCACTAGTTGAATTTCATTTTGTGATTCTGCTCTTGACAATGAGTTGAGTTGAAGTCACAATCTAATTTCAAGTGTAACCTAACATTCATTAAGGCCAAGTGGCCTGTGCTGTATTCAGTGCAGCTTAGGTGAAGGCTGGAGGACACCTCAGGCTAAGGGAATATTTTTCCCCTTACCCTGTGTTGAACCCCAGCCTGCACCGTAGGGCTGCTTGGATCTGTGCCAGCTATTTAGGTGGTACAAATCCAAGCAGCGCAGTAAGGCTGCCCAGCAGGCAAGTGGGTGTTAGGATCCAGCGTGCACTGCCCCCTCCCAGGTCCAACCCACCTCCCATTCCGCCCTCCCCCACCCAAAAATGCCTCTTCCCCACACCCAGAATGCCCTCCCATCACCCTCTCCCATCCCCTACACTGCCCAACACAACCCATCCAGCCAGTGTAAGGGCTAGACCTGGTCCTGGTGAGCTGGCACAGGCCTCCATGATGACTGAGCTGGCTCCCAAGTCAATGCAAATGTGCCTTACAGCATGTTTGTGACAGTCAGGAGTGGCGCAAGGGGCCAGCCCAAGGTTTGAATTGGGCCGCTCATATATTAAGTCATTGAATAACAGCGTGATTCTATGCACGTTTTACTCAAAGAGTGATTCCCAGTATGTCTAGTGGGGCTTAGTCCCAGGAAAGGGTACTTAGGATTGCAGTTTAACAGCCCAATCCTGAGCTGCCCAGGGCACACAGCTGCAATGGCACCGAGAATGGCTCCCACTGCATCCTGCATGTCTTAGCCTGCCACGGGCAGCGCCTCGGGAGAAGGGAACTTTTGTCCCCTTGTCCCAGGTAAGTGAAGCAGCCCCGCAATGGGGCTACTCACTTTACCGCCCACCAAAAGGTCGGCAGTAATGTAAAGGAATTTGTGTAGGGCACTGAGCCCCACACAAACGCCTTGGATCTGGTGGAATGGTGCTCCACAGGACCCACCTCCCTCCCTCTCTTTGGCACGCCTCCTGCCTGCCCTTTCTCCGCCTCCCCATCACGCCTCCTCCCTGCCCTCTCTCCACCTTCTGCCTGCCTCCCCCCTCCCCGTAACGCCTCCTTCCCGCTCCCGCTTACCGTGCCGTGGCTCAGCGGTCCATAAGACCGCCAAGCAGCGGAGGACAGGTGCCTGCCCAGGGCTAGCTCAGCGCCAGCCAGTGCTGGGCTAGCATGGGTGCCTACCCGGCGGTAAGCCTTGCAGACGTGCCTTACGGCATGTTTGCGACAGTGTGCTCTGGCAGAAAGCCAGAGCGCCAAGCTCAGGATTGGGCTCTAAGTTCTCTATTCAAAAATTATATGAAAGTAGCAGCATTTGGTTTCCTTTTAAAAAAATGTACACATACCACCCTGTATGTTTTCTGTACATCTTGTAGCACATCCCCATAATGATGACCAGGTGGCTTTGTATCAATAACAGGAGGCAAAAAGTTTATGTCCGTTATGTTGAAAATGGACGGCTCTGGAGACTTTGGTAAATTCTGAACGGAATCCTGAAAGAAATTTAATTTAATTCAAGGTGAATACTTTCTACTTAAATTTCACCATGGAACAGAGATAGAAAGGGAAGGGATCATGGATCAGTGATAGAATGAATATTTTGAAGGTTGTCACCGGGGATGGGAACTTGAGTCAGGTGACTCGAGTCCAAGTCGCAAAAACAAGTATTTTCTGCTGACTTGTTACATCTGTGTCAGGCATGTCAATGACTCTGGCACTGACTCAAGGCTGAGGCCACTGACTTGGAAATGACTTCTCACACATGCAGACTTGAGTCTGTCTGCATCTGGGTGTGCTTGCTTTCTTTTTTTTGTGTGGCATGAAAGACCTCGTGGGGCCAATCATTCAGCCCGGGTGAGCAGCGGGCACGTTCCCGCCAGGAGTCAGGGAAGGGGTAATGTTTTGGTTTTGCGTCAAGCAGGAGATGGGGGGGGCTCTCTTGTACATCTCTGAAGGAACTGATGATCAGTGGATGAAGGTATTTTCAGTGGACAAGTGAGGGGAGAAGGTGGGGGGGGCATTTCCCAGCTATCCAGGATAAATAGCATGGCATGGCTCCAGCAGGCTTATGGAATGACTGGCTGCAATGGAACCACTTGATTTTTTTCTGTAAACCACTTTGTGAACTTTTTGTTGAAAAGCGGTATATAAATACTGCTATTATTATTATTAAGAGGCGTAAGAGGCGACTTGTCGTAAGAGGCGACTAAACAGCCACCGGGTAGATGGGACTTGTCAGCCTGGGAAGGCAGCTCATCTGAGAGAAGGAAAACTCTGATTCCAAACCTCCACTGCCTTGTGGCTACATCCAGTTATGGAAAAGGCTTCAGGAGTCAACCTCGAGGCAAAATCCGGAGCCGGAGTCCCTGAGGCAGTTCACGGCTGAACACAGTCACGTTCTGGCAACTCCTGCGACGCCGCTGGAACCAACCGTATTGGCCTCTGCCTTTCCATTGGACCATTCCAGCGACGTGGAGAGGGGGAATTTGCTGCATGGGTAACAGCCTATCCTCCATACCTGCTTTACCCAGGCTTTGCGCTCTGGAGAGGACACTCTGTTCCAGAGCCACCATTCGGAGCGTTACTCCATAGTCTTTCAAGACTGAAGGATGCCAACAACTATTATTATTATTATTATTACATCAGAGAAGAACTGCAAATAACTGGGTCATACTGGTAAGCCTCCCAGTTGCTGTGCATGACCCTTCCTGCGCCTGCAGCTTCTGTACCCGCTCTCACACACTTTGTCCCACCCCCTCCTACCTTGTTTACAGATGGGACAGGGACATCAGGGGAATATCAAAGGAGAACTCTGACACACACACACCCAGGCAGCAGTTCAGTTTTTTTTTTTTCCTGTGGCTGACTTTTTTACAGAAAAGATTTGGGATACCTTCTGGGGGCAATGGGACTCAGAACACAGGGGACTCAGAACACCTTCCAGGGGCAATGGGAGTCTGACTCCCATTGTCCCTGGAAGGTGTTCCAAGTCCCAAGGAGGCCACATTCAGCATCCACAGGCCTCAGAATGCCTTCTAAGGTATCCCAGGCCTCAGAAGGCCTTATAAGGGCCTAAAACATCACTTCCGGTGCCCTCCCCCCGAAAGCCAGAACAGACCTTCTAAGGCTTGCTGAAGGCCTTAGAAGGTATTCTGAGGTTCAGGGAGGTCATGCCAGGGAGGCCAGAGGTGACAGGAGCACAGCCTCTGGAGGATTAGCAGGCCCCAAGACTGACAGATTATGAAATTGCTATATGTGGGGAGTCCTGGAACTGTACACCTGCAGACAATGCAGGATGCCCTGTATTTAGAGCAAAGGTTCCAAAACTTTGCAGTGCTGCAGCCCACTTCATCCTCTGTGGTGAACTGCAATCTCACCAAGTCTCCTGGTGGTGCTGGAGACTTGTCCTGGATCAGCAACCCACTCTATAGGCCTCTGTGGGTCTCAGAATGGCCCTCAGAAGCCTTCATAAGCCACTTCCCATTTTTGGAAGCAAAACAGAAGTGGCTTCCAAAACCCAGAATGGCTTACAGAGGCTTCCGAGGGCCATTTTGAGGGCCATTCTGAGGCTCACAGAGGCATGTAGAATGGGTCACCAGGCTGGGAGAGGCTTCCGGAGGCTTTAGTAAGTAATGGGGTTTCTGGAATGGCTTCTATTTGGAGCCAAACCAGCAGAAGGGTGGGCAGGAGAACCCAGACTGAGAACCACTATGCTTGGCCTCACAACCCACAGTTTGGAAGTGCTGATTTACAGCACCTAAATAGCCCATTCCAAGAATTCAAAGTACTGTACTTATATTAGCAGTTTCACAGTAGCACCTTGTGAGATTTCTTTTTCTATACTGCAGTTTGGGGGATAAGGTTGATGAAAAGTGGCTCGCAATGACTTTATAGTGAGTTTATGACTCACTCAAAAATTTTGACCCAGGAATTTCCCAGCTCACACTCTTAGCCATTATCTTAACAGCAGGGTACAATGGAGCACTCAGGGCATTGGTGCAGTGCCCTGAATCATTGACAGAGTGATAGTATTGTAGAGAATTTACACCCACATTGCCAACAGAGTAGTGAGACCCACGCCCAGGTGTTCATTCAGAGTTCTTCTGGGCTCTGGAATATTTGTAAGGAGTACACCTACAGTGTCATCCATTTTCTTTTTGTGCATCCTTTATAATGGCTCCAATACAGAGAAAGATTATGCCACTCTGGGGACAGAGAGGAGATTTTTGAGTGGGAAAATGGCATATAGGGGAAAGTGTGTGTAACCTCTATGCACTGTGATCTTGAACAGGACAGGGGCCCCCTGCAGCTGGTTTTTGGTTTGCATGATGGTCATGTACGCTGCTTAAGGGTACAATCCCAATTTACAAGATGGCCAGAGGAAAAAAAAGAGAGGGAATGTTTCAATGAAGTATAGAGATATATCAGTCTGTTCTGGATTTCCTATACTGTATCTATTCAGCTTTTAATTACCTTAACAATAGCTTCAACCAGAGTTGTGAATGACTGGATATAAGCAGACAGGCTGTGGGGGCCAAAAATGGTGGATGCTCCTTCATAGCGCTGAACCTAAAAAATGAAACAGGAACACATCTTAATCATGCCACATGTCTTGGTCCAAATGTGTACAAAATAGCAGAGTGTAGTTGGTGTCATGAATGACCCATGCTGCCTGGGGCTTTCAATTTATCTATCCACCCTTATTTCTAGGAGCAGTTAATTCTAAGTGTTTCGATTTTTGAGAAAACAAATTGATTTTAGCAAGTCTGTGGCATTTGTGCAACACAGCTGCCAATTTTTTTTTTAAGTGGTGCTTTAGACTGCTGCAAGTTTAGTTACCTGATATTCTTCATAAGTAGTTATATAATGGGTATAAACACTGCACAGGCCTGCAAGTACAACATTCATAACTGGTCTGTCTCGAGCTTTAAACTCCTATGAAAAAGGTGAACACATCAGTCAGTTAGCACTTTGACTACAAATATGGTAACTTCAGATATTGAAGACTAGCAAGTTTCAAAAGGCAGCCTCCCTGGAAGCTGAGAAATGGGTGTTCTGTCTGTGCTGAGGTGAAGATATAATCAAGTTAGGAGTACCAGGGAGCAGTTTGGTGCTGAGAAGGGCACCATCATTGTCCAAAGCCTGCGGTGAGCTGATGAACTCTTCAAATAGGGACCATCCTAAGCCAGCCACATGAGTCCAAACTGGGGCCAGAAGTATCTACATGGGCAGTTTTTGGAATCAGCTGAATCTCAGAGGGCAGCAGAAGCAGTGACTTAAAATCTCCACTGTAATTCATGACCCCAGATTCTATCTTGGCCTGAACTCGGAGAGGCAGATAAAGGGGCCATATATCCTGCAGGAGAAACAAGGGGAGAATTGGACACACAGTACACAGCTGGAAGGCAAGAGCCATCCTGTGCAATAGGGGGGCCTGAAGGCCAAGCTGCTCACTGTGTAGAATGTTAGGGTTAGTCCCTCTGAAAGATCAGGGGGAAAGTGCTAGCCTCCTTCCCCACCTTTCTTGCTGCAGTTTTGTCTCATTCCACAGCAACCTCAACATACTATTTATAAGAAATAGGGAAAAAATGAGTCAGCCACGCATTGTATGCAATATGTAGTCTGGCACTTACAGTACAAACCTTTTTCTATGTACTCCTTGTAAAACTGACTTTTAAAAAGCCCTGGCTGCTTCTTTATTATTGAATCAAGAACACATGTTATCTGTTTTATGCTGCTGCTTGTAGACTAATTATAAATAAAATCAGTTTTTTTTATTTTCATATTACCTTTTATTGCATTTAACAATGTTGTGAGCTGCCTTATGCCAGTTTTTGACTGGGAAAGGTGGACAAGAATAAGAATAAATAATAGTAGCAGTAAGTCTACAACTTACACTCTTAATAACTTCGCGTATTCTCCGACCAGCCATTGTCCTGAGAGATGTGAAAATGGTAATATTAGTTCATTTTCCTTGGGCTGCGATCCTATACATACTTTCCTGGGATTAAGCCCTATTACCACAATGGGATATCAGCACCACCATTGCCACTGATATCCACCCCTGGCCTGCCCTTGCCACACCCCTGGCTGAGCCCAGTCCCCACTTGGATCCTCACTTGACCCTCTGCCACTTCACCTACTATAGTAGGGGCCAGGTCCATCAGTGGCATGGAGCTGCTGGCCATTTGCACCAGCAGTTGCAATGCACTTGGCAACGGTGCACCATGTACTAAAAAGGAATGTGAGCTCCACCATCATAAACAGCCAATAGAATTGGGCTACCAGAGTAGTACAGAAAGTACATGCTTCAAGCTGCATTATTAAAGTACCTTTGATGTTTGTAGGTCATTAACTTTTTTTAAAAAAAAACAACAAAACATTATTGCATCAAGGATAGTAAGAGTGGTGTGCACACTACTTCCTATTTTGTCCACAAAACACCAGTCCCGCCCTCCTCCCACACCACTCCCTTCCCCTGGCACGCCTCTTCCCCACACTCTCCCCGCCCTCCCTCCACCCCCCCAGAACACCTCCTCCCCGCCTCTCCTCATGCTCCACCTACCTCTCCACTACCCAGCAATTTGGGCGACTGCTGAGTGGCTGAGCACTGGCTTTCCACCAGCGCTAGCCCAGCACTGGCTGGCGCTGGGCTAGCCCTGATGCTGGGCTGGTGCTAAGCCTCAAAAATGTGCCTTATGGCACGTTTGCAACAATGTGCACCGGCGATAAGCTGGCACAAAGAGCTTAGGATTGGGCTCTTAACCATGACAAACTTCAGTCCTATCACTTTTAATGAGGCTTGCTCATGACTAACTTTAGCTGAATTGGGACAATTATTTACTAACAGTATTAGTCAAATAGAGATGGAATTTTCCCTTACTTCTATAATTATTCAGTCTCTTATTGTCTATTCTAGTTAGGGCCAGTCCCAGATTGTGGGGTATTCGGGGACAAAGCCCTTCATTAACCCCTGATGGCACCTGGTCACTACCATCACCAATGGAGCTAAGGGTTCAAGGGCAAAGTTCCTGCTAAGTCAAGCTCCACACAGCGCAGAATTTGGTAATGTGGAAGCGCAATGATGATGTGTGACGTCATTGCCACATGTCCACATATGGTGTCACAATATAGTCATGATATTGTGCAAAAAGAGTTATGCGCAATGATGCAGACCCCGTACAGGAAATATAGTTCAGGGGTTTGTCTGACCATTTGGGCCCTCTGAGGGTCACACACCCTTGTCCAATATCTACTGTAGTCAAGTCCTAATGCCACCTTAGTTCCAATTGTTCTAATTTAATTCCAAAATGTGCACTGCAGGTCTGCCTTCTAGGCCAACTCTTTTCCATAAGCAAAATTTTCTTTACTAGCATGAACATTATTACTATCATCATCAACAACAACAACAACAACAGTATTTATATACCGCTTTTCAACTAAAAGTTCACAAAGCGGTTTACAGAGAAAAATCAAATAACTAAATGCAGTGCTTTTTTGTAAAAAAAAAAAAAGTGCAGGAACTCACAACTTGTTAATCTTTTATTTATTTATTTATTTTTAAACCATTTTTTATCGGAGAAATAAGTAATAAGATACAACTAGGACGTAGTCAATAACTACACACACACACACACACACGTCACTCCCGTATGAGCTCCCTGATAGCAAAAGCACTCCTGCCACAGCTGGAGTGAAACACCCCATTTTTTTTAGGTGGGGAGCTGCTCCATTGGGCTATAGGAAAGCCTCTAGTTAAAGTGTTCAGAACTAATATATAAGGTCTTGAGCCCAGCTGGTGGCCATCAGTGCCTCAAGTATTAGTTCCAAACACTTTGAGCCTAAGAGCTCTTATGGCTCAATTGCTAAAGTGCTGGTCTGTGGAGCCAGAGGCTAGGGGTTCAAATCCCTATGAGGAATAATTTTTTTTTTTTAGGTGGGGAGGTGCTCCATGGCTGCAAAATATAAAGGTTGGTTGCCAGTTGCCAAAAGGGGGGCCAGTTGAGGCTGCAAAACTCCTCAAAGTTCAGTCCCAGGCAGGCTTTTTTTTTTACCTTTTTTTTTTAAGTCCCAGGTAGGATTTAACCCACAGTTAAGCTCCTAGAGTGAGCCCCCTGCTGGAGGCTGTGGGTTAAGTCCTACCTGGGACTTAAAAAAAAAAAAAAAAAAATTTATTCCTCATAGGAATTTGAACCCCTAGCCTCTGGCTCCACAGACCAGCACTTTAGCAATTGAGCTATAGGAACTCTTAGGCTCAAAGTGTTTGGAACTAATACTTGAGGCACTGATGGCCACCAGCTGGGCTCAAGACCTTATATATTAGTTCTGAACACTTTAACTAGAGGCTTTCCTATAGCCCAATGGAGAGAGTGCTGGGCTGTGGAGCACAGGGTTGGAGGTTCAAATCCCTCCCTAGCCAGCAGTGCAGAGCGGGGTGGTGCAGGCAGGGGAAAAAAGGTGGGGGCGGAGAGGAGGGAAAAAAAGGTGCCGACAGGGAGGGAAAAAAGGTGGGGGCGGAGAGGAGGGGGAAAAAAGGTGCCGGAATGCTGTTCCGGTGCGTTCCATTACAAAAAAAGCCCTGACTAAATGGCTCCCTGTCCCAAAAGGACTCACAATCTAAAAAGATGCAAAAGAATACCAGCAGATAGCCACTACAACAGACACTGCTGGGGTGAGATGGGCCAGTTACTCTCCCCCTGCTAAAAAAAGGAGCACCCACTTGAAAAAGTGCCTCTTACCCAATTAGTAGGGGTTAAATAAACATTAAATATGAATACATACGTAAACTCTCCTGGAACAGCCAGTATTGCCAGGGATCCAATGGTAGCAATCTGAACATCAATAATTTTTGGATGCCATGGGTAAGGTTTGTTCAGCTTAAGAGAGTCAGGAAAGAAAGGAAAGCTTATGTTATTTATTTTTTAAAGTTTATTAAAGCATAGCCAATGTCAAAAACATAGCACAAGGGACTTATGAAAGTTTAGAAAAAGTGAACAGGGGACACAAGGATGTCATCAATCAGGGCAGAAAGGTTTCTCCTGATCATGAGGTGAGGTAGGCTGCATCAGTGGCAGACTGTGAGGAATTGAAGGGATGGTGAGTTTAGGGCACACTTCATCCTGAGTCTGCTGCCATCTCCCAGTGATGAACTTAGTCCTGTGCCGCCTGGGGCCAGGACTGCAAAATGCCACCCCCTCCACTGAGGAAAATGCCAGGGGGACATTGGTCATGCCCAGAGGTCCAGTAAAATTCCACTCTCCTCTGCTCAGTCCCTCCACATTGAGCTCAGACTGCATTTCAAGATAACGCAGACCAGCTCTGTCTGGTCTTCAAGGACTAAGATACGAAGTGAAGAATGGTACACAGCGTTTCGCTAACAAGCATTTTAGGACCAGAAGCAGAGTCAGAGGGGATGTTAAAATGGCGTTACTTTGGCTAAGAGTTTGCTAGAGCTGTTGGGTCATGGCATCACCTCGATTCCCTTCCCCTATCTATTCATCTGCATCTGAATACAGGGGCAGACTGACAAACCGCTAGGAAAATTTCTTCATTTCTTCCTGCTGAGCCTGACATTTCTTCTTAGTTCACATCCTTTGGGGGAAAAAAATTCAAAGACAGCATCTTAGAGTTCTTGCTATAGGACAAGTCCTTGCACAGAACTATGGTCTAGCCAGGGGTGGATCGGGGGGGGACCACGGGTGTGTGCCCCCCCAAACTGTCACAAGCCAGCTGAAGTTTTCCAGCTGCCACACACAGACAGTAGCCTATGGGGAGGTTTGCTGGCTTCCTCCTGCTTCTCTGGGGGACAGGCACAGACTCTTTCCCTGGCCGGGCAACTCCCCCCATTCCTCCTTCCTCACCCCTGCCCCCCCCAACCCAGCGTGTTGTGCCAGTGTCCCTGGCAGTGTGTTTGTGGTTGGGGCTGGAGCATAGCTTGCTCTGACAGAGAGAAAGAGATGCACCCCGCCCCCTGTGCCTTCCCCTCCCTTTTGTGTGTTTCTGTCAGGGGAACAAGGATGGGGAACAAGGTAGGAAGGCCGCTGAGGAGGAAGGTCGGTGGGAGCTCTAATGAGTGGAGGTGACCTGGCCGACCTGCTGCCCTTGACTTTGGGCAGGCTCTGGCTGTGGCTGATGGCATGAGGTCTCAGCCAGGCTGTTCAAGAGGGAGGTCGCTGGTTGGCTCCAAGGAGGCAATCTGGGTGAGGAGACTGCCTGCTGCCCTTGGTGTCTTTTCTGGGAAACTGCATCCAAAATAAGTCAGGGAATAAAGGCTTTCCTGGGAATAAGCCCCATTGACTATAACAGGACTTACTTCCGAGTAGAGCTGCACAGACTTGGGCTCTGAGGCTGGAATCCCCTCCACACTGACCTGGGAGTAAGTCCCATTGACTATAATGGGACTTATTTCTGAGTAGACAAGCATAGGCTTGGGCTCTCAGTCATAAATTACGTCATGTGAGATTTTCCAAGTTTCACACATTGATGAGGTCCCACAGAAACATCCATTATCTCTCAATAATACTTAGGAAGCTGTGCTGCATCATTCACATTCCTGTGATGTGCACAAAGGCAAAGTACATGGTACTTTGAGGGACTAGTGATCCCCATATTACATCAGACAACATGCAGACAAAAAAGTTCCATTTGCACTGTTGTAGTGCAAAATAAGAGGGAATTTGAAAGAGACTTTCAAAAACTTTTTGCTATGAAACCCTGCATGTAGATGGCTAGGAGAAGTCATCCGAGAGCTACTTTTTCAAGAAATAAACTGGGAAGTTCCTCCTCTGAAGCTCTGCAGATTTGAAGCTGAAGCACATTTTTGGGAATGTGTCAAATGTCTATCGAGACCAGCGATTTTCAATCTTTTTCAACTCGTGGCACACCAACAAGGCAATAAAATTGTCAAGGCACACCTTTAGATTTTTGACAATTGACAAGGCACACCATGCTGCTAGTGGGGGGCTCACATCCCCATTGGCCCTACTAATAAATTTTCTTGCCCCAAATTCCTGTGGCACACCTGTGAACCACTCACGGCGCACTAGTGTGCCATGGCACAGTGGTTGAAAATGGCTGATCTAGACTGTGGCTTCAATAATGAGTTTAATCAAACCAGAGCTGAAATGAATTTCCACCCAGCAGCAAGAGCTCTTATCTTTTACCTCTCCTGTTGGTAAAAGGATAGGCTTGGGTCTGTGGCATTCCACTGTTTCATTGGAAGGTACAGCAAGGACTGCATCACGAACTGCATCCCAAAATGGATCACCTTCTATTGCACCTGTCAAAGGGACATGTGTTTATAGAAAGATTTCCCATTCATCTTTGTAAAGTTTTTAAATACTGTACATAATTTATTGTGGTAATTCTAGCATAAAATCCTATTATGCACATTAAAATCTAGAGTTTTGAAAATGTTTTATGTGTGAGTTCCTGTATTTTCAAATGCATTGCCTTAAAAATATTTACATTTTATATGGGTGCCAAATCTTCTTACAGTTCAGTTCTCTACATGTCTATTCAGAAGTAAATCCCAATGCATTCAATGAACTGTACTCCCAGGTAAGCATGTACAGTATAGGTTTTTAGCCCTAGGTTTTTCTGAAAATGTCTATAGCAAAGGTTCCCAAACTGTGTGCCATGCGCATTCACAGGGGCGCCATGTGGTCTCTTCTGGACAGCTCGGCATGCCAAGATTGCACAAAATCTTCCAGAAACTGCACACGATTCTCGCATGATCGCACGAGATTTTCCAGCCTGGCAAGCCAGGAAGAAAAGTCCATGTGGTGCTGCTGTGAGTCTGGGAACTACTGGTCTATAGAAATAGTTCCTATTTTATATTGGTGAAGAACAGAGATTACCAAGCTAAAACAGGCTGTTATTTACAGCAGTGGTTCTCAAACTGGTGGGTTGCAACCCACCAGTTCATGTAAAGATTCCCCCAACAGGTGGGGGAAGGGAAAAGGGCAGCAAGGCAATCCCCAGAATTATGTCACTAAGGGGGGAAGGGGGTGCTTTTTACTTACTTCCACTAACATAGGGCTGCTGTGTCCTCCAGGAGGTGCGGGAACCTCGCACAGTCCTCCAAAGCGTTCCTCGATGCTTGGAACATAAGCGTGTGCAAAGCACTTCCGCATTGTGTCGCAAATTACATTATTTACTGATTTGCCCCTTATATGGGAATCCGAGAAGCCGTTTTCTGGAACCAATAGTAAAATCCCTGTGTGGCTATTCTCTTGAACAATTAGTTTATTATTTACTTGTGGATTTACAACCAAATGTTACATTTGCTGTGGCACATTTTGCCCTTGCGGCCAAAAAGATAAGATCGTGTTTTATTCAATTTGTTGATAATTGATGTTTTATTGTATGGTATTATTATATTAAAGTATTTATATATTTTGTATATTTTATTTTTCTTCCCAATTGTAATGACCTATGGTTAAGCAATAAAGGATTTGTTGTTGTTGTTGTTTATTTAAGTGCTTTGTGCATGCTTATGTTTCACCATTCCAAGCATTGGGGAGCCTGCGGAGGGCTGCGTGGGGCTCCCCATGCCTCCTGGAGGATGCAGCAGCCCTAAGTTACTGAAAGTAAGTGAAAAGCACCCTCTCGCCCCCCCCCCCCCCGCAGCAACATGATCCTGGGGATCGCCTCGCTGCCCGGGCCCCTCCCCTGCAAAAACTTACTTAGGGAGTAAATCACCCTGAAAGTTTGATAACCACTGATTGACAGCAATTAAAGATTCGTAGTTAAACAGTCATCCAGAAATCATCCAATTTTGACCTAGGGAATTAAAAGGCCAAACTGGAACAAGATCAAAAAAAGGGAAACAAAGGTCAAGGGCTTGCAAAACATGTCCTTTCAGGTAAGGTCTAAGCATTGGTGTGTTCAGTTGGGAAAAGAGAATGCTTGGGGGGGGGGAACATACCTGCAGGGCTGTTGCATGGAAAAGGGCAAACATTTTTTCTGTGCTGCCCCAGACAGTTGGACTAGATCTAATGGGCCTAAGCTGCAGTTTTTGATTGGATAACAGGAAAACATTCTTAATAGGAGTGGTTTCACAATGGAACCGGTGGGTTTTCCTGCAAAGGAGGTCTCCAAGCAAAGGTTTAACAGGCACCTTTTTGAAGATGCTCTAGAGAAGATTTTCCTGCTTCCAACAGGGTATTGAATTAAAGGTCCCCTAAAATTCATACAATTCAGGAAAAAATATAGTTGGGGTACATAAAAGAGAGATCTCTGGGGTTAAGGGTGATGCTGGGCTCTGGACTGGCACATTTTTGGTGTATAAATTTGATCAGTGAAGTCTGACTTCTTGAATTAGAATACTAGAAATCCCACACATCAGTAGCAATGCTCACAGTTTTTAATGGTAAGTTTTCAATGCTAAATGTTATGAAGAGTACCAATAATGGATATCATCTATAAATTATTTTTCTCCACTTGCCTTGCGTAAAATTGAACATTCCTGGTCCGTCCATAGTACCTGCAGCAAAGCTGTATCCCAGAGCCGGTATGCATGTTTTACCCTTTGGAAAAATATTATGGAAAGGTAAGGCACGCATAATCTCTTTCTCTCTCTCTCTCTCCCCTGCCTAAAACTGACAGTACATTACCGAATGAGTAGCATTGAGTCGTACAGTAACATTAGTCATGTCCACCCACTGGTGAGCTGAACCGATGGGGCCATTTATCTCTTCAGATGCTGCCATAAATAGTTCCTGAAATATTAAGGGCAGTCATTTAATGTATGTCAACAGTAAAAAAGTGTACAAATAAGGCCCCAAATCCTAACCAACTTTCCAGCACTGGTATAGCTGTGTCAATGGGACGTGTGCTGCATCCTGCAGTTGAGTGGCACTCACAGAGTCCTCCTCAAAGTAAGGGAATGCTTGTTCCCTTACCTCCAAACTGTATTGCCCTTATGTTGGTGCTGGAAAGTGGGTTAGGATTGGGCCCTAAATGACCCAAGGTTAAAATACAATTTAGATTATCGCAGGGCTGGTTGATGCACATACAACATGTGATTTCTCATCATGTGAGCATGCAACACATATTAATTGGTTATTTATATAGGTAGTTACATTATGTTTACTTATAATGATAATTATTTAGCATGTGCACTTAACAGAAGCCCTGTTTAGACAAACATGGCATAGACTTTGTCCATGTGATGCTGGGAGAGCTAAAAGTTGCACCCAACATTTCAGATAGACTCTATAAGCCAGGGCAGAACATGGGGTTTAGCAAGTGCACAGGGGCAGGGCTTAGAAGTGGACAAACATGGGTAGACAATAAACATGGGTCTGAAGAGGGCTAGAGTACCATCAACAAGAACAAGGTCTGTGCCTTGAGAAACTTACAATTTAAGTAAGAGACAACAGGGTAGGGGGAGGAAGCAGCAAAGAGAGGAATATGAATAAGCATATTACATGCAGTTTGGTTTCACTTCAACCTGAGTGGGAACCTGACAACTGAATACGTATGTAAATTTACTTCAAAGAAAAGTATTTTGTCTAAAACAGTGTTTCTCAATCACCGGTACAGGTACCACAGGTAGTACTTGAGGTGGTGTCTGGTAGAACTTGCAGGACCCTTAGACATCTGATGCCTGGCTACGAGATCAGCAATATGACACAACTAACAGCAGTACCAGTCCCTGCAGCAGCCTCCTGGGCGTGCAGGGAGCCCTGAGTGACCGTCCACAGGGCTCCCTAGCCTTCAGAAAGTGAAAGTGGAGTGATCATGCTCCACCTCTGCAAAACCCCCTTAAGGGGGCAGAGTCCAGGGCCCTCCGGCTGGGGGGTCACGATACCCTAGTTTGAGAAGCCTTGGCCTAGAAGAATCTAGGCAGAGAAAACCTATGATTCAGCTTCTCCAGGCTCTCTCTCTCTCTGTTCTGAGAAGAAGCAAGCACTGGTCATATTATTCACCTTTGCAGAAGTAGCTCCTTGCCAGAGGGTAGGAGTTATCATAACAGACTCCGTCTTTTCTCCTTCCATTGTTATCTCTCATACAGCTAATCTTCCCTCATAATTTGGAGAGCAAGAAGATTGGCCACAGGAGAAATTGCAATGGAAGAGTAAGAGGTCCAGGAAGTTAAGACATAAGAGTCTCCTTGTTGATTGTGCCTTATGCTTTCCTCAAATATCTGAACTGACTCTGAGTAGATAAGGAAGAGCTTGCATACTATTTGCCAACTAAAAATACAAACTGGAACAACTATTTATCGGTTTATGGAATGGAACATATATGTATTTACCTATGTCTACATTTACGCATATTTTATTAAAATCTCTATTGAAATTGTGACTTGCATAAGTCTTTAGGATGGAATGGAAAATAAAATGCAATTGTACACCTTAATTTGCAACTGGGAGGACAATTCGCAGCCCTATCCTGAGCTACCTGGGACACGTGGCTGCAGCGGCGTCGAGAACAGCTGCCGCCACATCCTGCGTACCACATCCTGTGTACTTTCGTCCCCTTCCCCTGGGTAAGGGAAGCAGCCCTGCAATGGGGTTACTCACTTTACCGCTGACCAAAAGATCGGCAGTAAAGTCATTAGTGTAGGGCGCCGAACACTATAAGAACGGTCAGGATCCGGTGGAGATGAGCACCACCAGACCCGCCTCCTGCCTCCCTGCTCCCTCCCCCCAGCACGCCTCCCGCCCTCTCTCCGCCCCCGCCTCCCCATGCCTCCCACCCGCCCTCTCTTCGCCCTCCCCATGCCTCCCCCCTCCTTGGAACGCCTCCTCCCTGCCCCCTCCCCACCCCCGCTTTCTGTGCTGCGGCTCGACGGTCTGGGAGACTGCCGAGCAGTGGACAGGCACCCGCCCAGCGCTAGCCCAGCGCCAGCCAGTGCTGGGCTAGCACGGGCGCTGGCCTGGTGGCAAGTCTCGCAGACATGCCTTATGGCTTATTTGTGACAGTGCGCTCCAGCAGAAAGCTGGAGCAGCAAGCTCAGGATTGGGCTCTCAGACATGCTTGAAGTGTCACAGCCGAACATCTTGATTTTAAAAGAACACTTGTTTAAAAAGAAAATGTATCCTAGAATTTGCATGCATCACTTGGTTGCAGTTGCAAGAGTCATACCTTTGCTTTCAAGTAGATATTTCTTCCAATGAGTTTTGTGCTCTCAAATATGTTCTTGCCAGGACCTGCAGCTATGCACATCTGGGCCTAAATCAGGTTTCAGAAGAACAAATAAAAAGAGGAACCTCAGAAGCATTTACAGGGTTTCACTCAAGAAGCAAAAGACTTTGCAATAATTTTGTCAAAGCATCCAGTTTCACGTATCTGTCCTGTCCATGAAGTTCTTTATATATGAATTGGGCCTGAGACTGCAGTGTTCTGTCTGTGAAGTACAAAATTTCACCTGAACACATCTTATAGCTAGACCATGCTGATGTGTGGTGCTCAGCAAATGTTTATTAGCGCTAATATGTCATTCCAACATGCTTGGGTTGTGGCCCATTTCATCTTTGTTCCTTTGCTGGGCTTTATGTATCCCACAAACAGCCACAATACCTACTGATGGCAAGCAACAGTTTATTGTGCCAGCTTTCACTTCTTATTTTTATAGCATTTTTCTTATACTCTTGTTTAGTTTGCTTAGTTTTTATTTAATGTTCCTATCCTTTACATCAGCAAGTGCCTGTTCTTGACTCTCTTTTACATAATCAGCCAATGCATATTTCTCTTCCTCCACTGTTTTACTTGCAAAAGCAAGTGCAATCTATCCACATCACTCCATGGGGTAAACCATAGAGTATTGTCATAAGTTTTCATGTTTTCCGATCCAAAATATCCAAAACAGCTTGAGTGTAATTAATTATTCCAGCAGTATATCTTATAACTGATATGGCCCAGCTGTTAATGGCCTTAACTGTGTTCCCACCATTTAACTTAGATTTCAAAATTTTTCTAACCCTCTGGGTATATTCCTTTTTGACAATGGTTTTCACTTCTTCATGCTTAATGTTATCCAATTGTAAAATGCCAAGATATTTATAGATTTCTTTCAGGTTAGACTTTATCATTTGGCATTTCAATGCCATCTCTCTCTGCGATTTTACTTCTCTTCATAGCTAGTGTGGCACATTTTGCTAGCCCAAATTCCATTGAAAATATCTGTACTAAATGTTCGAACAGTATTTGTCAGTGACTGAATTTCTTTTAATAACAGTAATAAGTGAGAAAATTGCCCGAAATGGAAAATTCACTCAAGGCCCAATTCTGTGAGTGTGGAAAGTGCATTCCATCAGCTTAATACACTTTGTGGCTGTCACAAATGTGTAGTCTGGCCACCACTACAAGCATGAAGATGGACTGTGGATGCCCACTGATGGAGGTATGGCTGTGCAGGGGCCGGGAGAGAAGTGGGGACAGGGTGGAATGGGGGGGGTGCATGAAATGGGATGGTGACAGTGTGGAGGAAGGAGAATTGGGCCTGGGAAGTGGGTGGGTTCAGTGGCAATGGTACCTGCAGAATCCTAACCCCTTTCCAGACCTGATGTGCCTACACCATCAAGGAGGACTTGCACCAGCAACTCATGACGGCAATGGGGATTTACCCTGGGGGAATGGAACAAATATTCCTTTCCTCTGAGAAGGCCTCAACATGCCAAAACTCCCTCGCAAGATACAGTGGATGCCACATTTGTGACGCTGCATTGCCATGTAGGGAGTTGTGATGTAGTGGGCTATAGATAAACTGCATAACCAACCAAGAGCAGCTTAAGCCATTTCTGCCCAAAGTTGCATATATGCAACTGGGATATAATGTGTACACCTGTGGGCTGGGCAGAAATGAGTTAATTTGGACAGTCGTAGAGTAAATATTTTAACTTTAACATCTGAAACATCTTGGGCATCTCATGAGACAACCTGCAGAATAAAGAACTATCTGAAATGGGAGGAACAGAGCACAAAATACTACCTAAGAGCCTGGCTGGCACAGTATTTAAAAAACTATAGTTGCGTAGTATAACCTACTTTTTGGTATTGGTTTTCTTGGGCCTGATGCTGGTAATGGAAGTCTTATGCTTTCAACTACACAAGGCTCAAAACATCTGATCTAAATAAAATACTTACCCCACCTATTGGGCAGTAATTGTGCAGGTTTTCACATGACTCCCCAGTATTTATGCAATGTGGGCCCTTTATATTTGGACTCACATCTCCCAGGTTAGATGATGCAAAGGCTGCCACGTATGGCCCCTGAGAAAAGAAGGCAGTCATTTCAGTGATACAATCAAAGCTAGTCTATAAGATTTTTAGTACACATTCATTCCTGTGCCCTGCAGAAAATGCTTGCAATGGAGAACTAGAAGCATGGGGAAGAAGTGCAACTCAGTAGCAGAAGGTTCCAGTGTCCATCCCCGGCATCTCCAAGCAGGACTTGGAAAGATTTCCATCAGATACCATGCAGATATACTGCCAAGGAATGAAGACAATATCTACGATACTGACCTAGAGGTAAATACAGCTGCCTGTATTTAATATAATCTTAAATCCTTCTACCAATTAGGCAACTGGAGCAGGAAATTATTTGAGAGACAGCCCAATCCAATTGGCTACTGACAGAGGGTGCATTTTAGAAGCACTGCTGCACTGTCAGAGTTGCCTACATCCACAGGAGCAGGTAAGACAACGGCCGGGATGGGATCAAATGCGGCAGGGACGGATGCATGACGGGAAGTGGGGAGGCTGCAGAAAGGGGTAAGGTTCTATCATTTTGGGCACAATCCTGCATTGCCCTTGGGCCAGCACAAGTTCCTGGCGCCAGCCTGGGAGTACCGTAAGTGTGCCGTAAGGCACATTCGCGTCTCCTTTAGCGTCAGGGAGACTGATGCAAGGATGTGTGCCAGCCTCCCTGCACCACTTCCTGGACTTCCCGGAGTTGCACTGGCTGAGGGCAGCCGGCATGGAGGGTTGGGGAGAGCAGGGGGAGGGCGGAACGAAGGTGTTTTGGAGCAGGGGAGGGCAGGCAGCAGGCAGGCTGGTGGGAGGAGTGGGCCTGGGAGGGGGACAGTACCAGGATCAGGCAATTCAGCCAGATCCTAACCCCCTTCCTGAGCGGCCCAGCCTTACGCCAGGCTGCTTGGATCTGCGCCACCTCTAAGTGGTGCAGATCCGAGTAGCCCCAGGGGACAGCTGCCGAGCGATGGGGGTAAGGGTTCCCCTTAACCAGAGTTGTGCTGCAACCTGGCCTAGCCCTGCTCTGGATGCTGCACAGGCAGCTGGCCTGCCTGCTCCAGGGCACGTTAGGGTTGGGCTACCCTTCTCCTAACTGCAATTTGGGAATACTAACGCTCTTTTCCTTATGGGGTTCTTATTGAAAGGATGACATCTTATGAATTCTACTGAAAATGGAATTTCTCACTTGATATTAGCACTCAGCAATACATCATCACGGCATTATACATTTCCTTGCCCCCACCAGTAGCAGCTGATACAGTGTTGGTAACAAAATATTCTGATGTTGTGGCATGAGATAAGGAGGTTGAGCACTCTGCACATTTAGATGCAAGGTATTCCCAATCAGTTATTTGTAACATGCTGCTCTATCTTAATAAATATTTCAGTGGGCAAATGAGCACATGAAGCATTCAGAGTAGTGTGGTCCAATACACAGCCCGTGGGCTGCATGCTTCTGGTGGCGCTTGCATGCAGTCCTCCCCGTTCTAGTCCAGTCCAGCACTGCCTACAGCCTTGCTGGCATGCCCGCTCTGCTTGAGCAGCAGGCCATGCGAGCAGCTTTTCGGTCTCCCTGCTGTGCCATGCCAGCTTCTCCTTCACCAGAACAGTGCAGCAGGGGGATCCAAAACCTCCACTGCATCCACCATTGCCTCAGCGTTTGTGTCCTAAGCAATGCCAATGACTTCATAATGCAGACGTAATTGGCGGTGACGCCATCATGTCACAACCCAGAACCTCTGGGTCAGCCCAGCCAAGGGTCATGCATGGGTAATGTGGCTCCTTGGATGTCAAAAGTTTGTCTGCCCTGGTATAGAGGAATCAAGAACTACTATATAATTACCCACTGTTAATATTCTAGGGCAGGAAATATCTGTGGCTAAATTTAGTCATAGAAAGACTCAAAAAATGTGCATAAAAATGAAGTTAGGGTATGAAATTATTTAACAGAGTCATGAAAACCTTGATCATTATAGCCATTTAGGTAAAAATTTAGTCAGATGTGCAGCGCAATCCTAACTGCACATTAGGCTGGCGCAAATCCCTGTAAAGCATGTTTGCACCTCCTCATGAGCAAGCCACATCAGCGCATGGAGGTGCACCGGCACACGGAGGCTGAATCTAGCCTCCATGGTGGCTTGTGAAGTGAGCTTTGCATCGGCCCAGCTGGGCTGACACAAGGCTTTGGGGTGGGTGGGGAGGAGGGAGGCATTCATGGTAGGGGGAAGGGCGAGTGGTGGGCGGCCCCGGGGGCAGGGTGAGTGGGAGGCGGGGCTGGGATCTAGCACTTATACTGGTTCCCAACCCCTGATCCTGGGGAGCTTGGAGCAGCTTCAAGCCACTCAGCTCTCCTTGGACTTGTGCCATCTCAGGAGGTGGCACAGGTCTGAGGAGACCCATAGGGGCCAGTGTGCCTTACCTGGAGGTAAGGGGAAAAGTTTTCCCTTGCCTCTGGTTGAGCCTCTCTAGGCCCCTATCCTGCGCTGGTGATACAGCGCAAGATTCTTGGCTTGCCTGTTGCAGTGCAAGGAAGGATTGCGCCCTATTACATTTCATCAACTTGAACAAAAGAGTTCACATGTGTAACCATCTTCCATCAAATGGAATAAACTGCTTAACTTGTGCTGGAACATGACCAATGCCTTATGAGGATTTGGAAATAATTCTGAAGGCAGAATTTTATTTAGGATTAAAAGGTATAATAAGAAAATTATGCAAGTGGATAAAAGTAATCATTCCAGAAGGAAAAACAACAATGATTATCTGGTGCTGATTGATATTTTGTAACCTACCTTTGTTAAAATTAGAAACTATATGGCAAACCTGGATAGAACATCTTTATGGTATCAACTGATAAACCAAAGATGTTGGAAATATTAATAGGTAGGAGAAGGTATGAATTGGTTTTGGGTTCTGTTTAGGTCACTGTAATCAGTTTTGGGTTCTGTTCATACCTTGCCGGTCAAATGTCCCTTATTCATCTCTTGCTCAAAGAGATATGCTGCATAGCCAACGTTGTCACTACATGTTAACAGATTGGTGTTGTTCATACTGACTGGATGAATCGCATACCAACTAATAAAGAATCAAAAGATAATCATTATTGGAAAATAATTCATGAATATATAAGCTTATTTCATGGGACCTTCACTTTGAAATGAGTCAGGCGCAATCCTAACCAACTTTCCAGCACCGAGATAAGGGCAATGCAATTTTGAGATAAGAGAACAAGCATTGCCTTATCTTGAGGAGTCCTCCGTGACTGCCCCCCAACTGAAGGATGCAGCACATGCCCCACTGGAATGGCTATGCCAGTGCTGGAAAGTTGGTTAGGATTGCACCCTCAGCCAGCTCGGTTCACAATAAGTTCCCAGAAACTTATACAAGAACAAATTAAATGTAGAAACTAATGGCATTAAACAGGCTAAAGCCAATAGTAATTTAAAATATTTATATACAGTACCTCTTTTCAACGAAGTCCTCAAAGAGGTTAATATAGTAAAGCAATGAGAAGGCATTTCCAGTGGCATAGCTAAGGGCACGCAGGAGGTAGCAAATGCACCAGGCAACATGCTTTGGGGGACAACAAGCTTAGCTTGATACTAGTGGCCAAAATTGTGGAAATCTTGGTATGTACGAATAATACCATCATCTTATACGCCATTGGAAAGGTAATTTAATGCAGTATGCAATGAAAGAATATAGATATTCCCATGTGGTTTCTATCAAAAGTTATGGCCAATTAACCAGAAAATGAAAACACAACTGCCTTATGGAACAAAAGGTAGATTTCTGTAACTCAAAACTGACCTATGTGATAGATTGTTCTGAAAGCCAATGAGATGTTAATATGATACAGCATGGAGCCAGTAAGGTGTTAATATGAGCTCTCATTTCCATGCAGTTACTCCTGCTAACTGGGTAAAGAGGCACTTTTTCAAATGGTGCTTTTCTTATATTTAGCAGGGGGGAATAACTGTCCCTCTTCACCCCAGCACAGTGTCTCTAACCAATAAGGGACACACTCTTTATTTATTTACTTAATTAAATTTGATTTTGTTGTGGGGGGGGGAGCCTACAAAATCATCTTTGACTCCAGGCAGCAGATAGATGTCTTAGTTATGCCACTGGCTGGGGGGAGGCAGCAGAGCAAGTGGGTGGTGAGCTGCTGGGGGAAGGAGGCAGGTTTCCCCTAATTTTTAAAAAGCCTGGCCATAACATCACTTCCGGTTGTGACATCACTTCTGGCACATCATTTTGAGCTCTGCACCCAGCTACACATTCATTAGTTATGCCACTGGGCATTTCTCTGTTCAAAAAAGAGTGCTCACATCTACACCAGCCCATCAACTGAACCTAGATTGTGATTTGGGTGAAGTGTTTGCAATCTGTGCTTCATCAAAAAACATGGATTCAGGCTGCAATCCTAGGCACACTTTCCTGGAAGTTAGTCCCACTGAACACAGTGGGACTTACTTCTGAGTAGATACGCTTAGGATTGCACAATCACTCCTTCACATCAATCCTCTTTGCCCTCTTTATGCAGATATCTACAGAAACCTACTTTTGAATGTATTTGCTAGATTTGTACCCTGCTCTTCTTGAAAGAAGCTCAGAACGGTGTCCAAGCCTCTCAGTCAGACAGAAAAATAGCAATTTGTCCAAGAGGTTTGCAGCTGAGTAAGAACCTGGGCCTGGGTTTCCGTATCCAAACTCAGAGCTCTAGCACCAGGGAGGGACAATTACTTCAAATCATGCTGGAAGCATGGTGTCAGAGACGGGCTGCTAGCAACCCACACTTATTCAGGGCAGTAGTGGTCGCTGCCTTTCAGTTCCCCTCTCTTCCCCTTGTTTGGACACAGCTTACTAGGGAAAGCCTTGGTAGTTTGAAACAGGTGACACCAACCCAGGCAATCAGACTAGCTAAGGGGCTCCCTGGGCAGAACCCCTCTCGTAGAACCACAGGGGTCTCAATCAAAATCACTCTCACAATAGTGCCTGCAGAGGGAGTAGATGTGACAATCTACTGGTTTTCCCTTAACAAGGAAATAATATGCTCAGAATAATATGCAAAGAGTTTATTAAAATGTTAATAAAAAGAAAAAAGAGAGGGAGAGCACAATTGAACAAGAAAAGGAATTGGGATAATTGAATTTGGTAAAAAAAAAGGGGGGGGGTTACATAAAAACAGAAAACATTGGAGCAAGGCAATACTGGCCAGTGGATGGCGCTAAGACACTGCCAAATCTCACTTATGCATTGTTAACTCAGAGTTCTTGCTTCTAAGTTTGGAATGAGCTTGGACAAAGCTGCCTGAAAACAGCTGAAGGTTTTAGACTGATAATTCTACAATAAAACAAAACCTGACAATACTGTCTTCACTCTCCCTAATTATGTGTCCCTGAATGTTGGAACCACTAGCCCTTGTCCTCTCTTCAAAGAGGGTGGTAGGCGCTCCCTGACTCCCCTCCCCTCTCAGTGACCGGAAAAAGAGTTTGGGTTTATTTTTCAAATGACAGTCATCTTGCTCTTTGATTGGAGGAGCAGTAGCCCCTTAAAACTTGATCAACCAGTTTGGCCAGACTTTGCTGCCATGCCCCCAGTTTGCATCCCCTCCCCCTTCTTGTCTAGCAAACTGCCTGTAATTTACATGCATGCCAGCACTGGGGGACACAGACTGGCCTATTTCATTTCATTTCGAGTTAAGAATGAGTTTAAGAATGTAAGGAAATAGAACACACATAAACCACAGGAATTTCATAACAGGGGGTGTCACCTTTATCTTTGTATTAACTTAAGAGAGCCACATCATGATGTCAATAGCAGTTACTTTATTTTTTTACAATCAAATGCAGTGTTTTCTTTTTAATCCTTTCTGCCAACCTCTTTTTTTTTGGGTATCCATATCACATAGTCTGTTCTGTTTGTTCAACTGCCTCATTACAGATCTCTCTGAACCCTTTTCTCTATTAACATTCCCATTCCTTCAGTCTCTTTCTTTTCTGTCTCTCCCTCTGCACCACTTCCACAAATCAGCACTCTCATCTCTTAGTTGCACCTCCTTTCCATTCACTCTCCCCAGCTGCACCCATCTCACCCATTAGCTCCATCTCTCACATACTGTTTTATCCACAGAACGGAGTGACCAAGACATTCTGCTCCAACGTTCCTCTTGCTCAATATTTAATGGCACTTTCGGAATTCTTACCTCAACATTCCTATGTCTTGGCCTTCATCATCAATCATCTTCAGCATCACCATTTCTTTGTCTGTGTTTGATGAATATCTGGACATTACAGAAAAAAGTGATATATCCTACAATTAAATTAAATGAGCTACAATATTGGAAACAGATCTGTTAGGAGGTAGATCAGCATGGGTACCCATCTAGGACTGTTTCCTTGGTAGACACTGTGCGGTCTTCAATGCTATATTAATATATATGCTATATATTCAATGTTATATTAATTAAGAGTTTGGGGACTCCCTGGGAGTTAAAGGATTAGGGTAAATCTTTGTGGGGATGGGGTGGAAAGCAGCAACATGATCCCCAGGATTGTACCACAGTGGGGGGAAGGGGGGCTGTTTTTAACTAAACTTACCGGCTGCTGGGGTGGGGGGGGTGTGCAAAGAGCCCTCTACAGGGCTCTCCATGGCTTGCAGAAAGTAAAAAAATCTACTGCACTCACTTACAGTTTCGCAATTGCAACCAAGATGTGGGTCACTACAGTTTTTTAAATTTCTACAAATTGCAGGAAGCCCTGCAGAAGGCTCTGTGGGGCTTCCCGCACCCCAGCAGTCGGAAATTTAGTTTTAAAAAGCCCCTTTTCCCCTGCAGTGGTGCGATCCTGGGGACTGCATCGCTGCCTTCCCCCTGCCCCCGCCCCTTAAAAGGAAATGGGTAGTGGTTCTCTAGCTGGTGGGTCACAACCCACTAGTTTGAGAAACACTGAACTCATGAGATATGAAATCCTGCCTATTATTCTACAGTTACTTTTTATCATGCTGAAAAGAGATGCTAGAGCCCCTTATCTGAAAAAAGATAAGCAAGTTTCCCCAGATTAGGATTTTCTGAATGGTTAGTTGGGACAGTAGTTTGCATGGTAGTGGAAATGCATACATTTTACATTCTAAGCATGCCTTTGTTACTGCAGCTTGTTATTGTATATTGTGCTATTGCTTATGGTTGGTCTCTCCACCAGTATGTTGAGTAGTCCTTGTTTCCCATTTGCCGAGTTGGTTGCTGTTGCAATCATTTCCCCTCCCTCAAAACATGGGGCACCTTGCAAAAGAACCTACTTCTTTTTTTCTTTGAACTGTGATAACCACTTATTCAGGACACTCATCTATAGCTATGAATTTGCTGCTTCTAATCTTCAAAACAAAAAAATCACTGCATTCCCACTATTAATTTTAAGCTGATTCACACAGATACATTAGTCAGCAACTTGTAGCTGAATGTGTGAATAGTCTATCTTGAAAGGTATTGGAGGCACAAAGTCACAGGGAAACTCTGTCTAGGATGTTAGATTTGCAATTGTTGTACAGGCTGAATCTCATTATTTGAGAAGGTTGCTTTCCCAGAACTCAAAAGCAGGGCAAAAATTGCATTCCATTTATAAATCCATTTATAAAACAATGTCCCTTTGCTAGGAGATTTTAAAACAGCCTTGGTGACCTTTGTGATGCAAGACAGAGTCATTAGGCAGACAATCCATCAATCAGTCTCTCTCCAAGTGCTTAGAAAGGCTTCACCCTGAGCCAGGGACCCCTCCCTTCACCAATGCAAAGTGATTATCTTCCTTTCACATGCTCAGGGGGAAGGGAGGGGTCCCTGGCTCAGAGTAAAGCTATTCTAAGTGCCTGGAGAGAGAATGATTGATGGATTGTCAGCCAGCTGTCCTCTCTCGCATTGAGGCTATTCTTAAATGACTTTTCCCCTTCAGTTTAAAGGGCGTTTATCATGTTGAGATAAAACTTCAGGTGAAAAATCATGGATAATTAGGTTATACCTGTATTGCGCTTTTAAATCTTGACTGGATATTGAGGTCACCAGGAGCATGCTTACATGCTCCCACATTCTCCCAAACAGAATATTTGCCTTAAAGCAATATGCCAACTTTCCCTTCCCACATTTTTCCCTTTTGCTTGTTTCACTTGCTACTATGGGGAGTAAGGATTAGCCTCCCTTCAGCAACTGAGGACTCTGCCTTTGACTTCCCTTATACAGGCTGGGTTCAGAACATCTATTGTAAATGATGGGGGAGGGGTCCCTTCATAAACGCTTTCAGATTTTTCTCTGAAAAGGAGTTTTGACTGAAACAATACTCTTCACAGCAGCAGGCTGCCAGTCAGAACAAATAGACGTGGTATAATTAAAAAAAACAGGGCTGCAAACTGAGTGGGGTTATATACCTTCAGTCTATCAAGTGGACTAGATGAACTGCTGCAGCAGCTTGCACTATGTGCCTGCTTAGCCTTCTAACTGAATGTCTTCACTGCTTAGACAAGACCCCAGCTCTCCCTCCTCAATGACTGGTAAGTGAAATTCCAGCTTCCTTAAGATACATTGCGCAGTCCCTCCTTTTAGACTGGGTTGGGAAGTCATACATGGGTGACATGGTAGTGCTATTGCCGTGTGTGATCCCCTAGCCAGCTGCAAATATACATGGGGAATCATAGTTGGTTGAGATAAACATGAAAAATGACCATTACATTCCTCTGCTTTTTAGCCATAAAATCCAATATGCAATGACTGCCTAATAGCTCCCAGCTTCTTGTTGAGGAAGTTCAAGCACAGTATTTTCATGAGACAAAAGATTTCACTGTTTGATACATAACACTATTATAGGAGAGAATCACACTTCTGACATATGGTAGTTATTAGTTTTCCCTCTTCTTTACCTGAGTCGTTCGGACTCTGGATTATGAAGATAAGAAAGGGGACTTCGGTTGATCTGAGTGTTTTCAAGGATACCTTTATTGATTAAAATTCGTCCTTTCCTCATATTTTGATGGGCCATGTCAATGCTCTGAAAATGGGAAATAGAAAGAAGTTCATTGATGTACACAGCTTCAGTCCCAGGAGTGCACAGATGTTAGAATGCACACTTGAATGCACATGCACATTCCATTCAGAGCAGTGTGGCACAGAGTGCATCCTATCCTCAGATGTAAATCTGTGGCTGTATCGCATTTATGCCTGCAGTTCCTCATTCAGCAGGTGATACACAGTTGTAAGTCTGCCTAGGTTTAAAACCCCAGGTTTATTTACAGCCCAGTCTATTGTGGACTGGGCTGACCTGCAGAGGCATTTACGACAGCAGAACAGAGTTCCGCTCTCATATAATGGCTGCCAACAGAAAGCACAGCACTCTGTCAGTGGTATTTTCTGAGCGTTGCTACAAGAGGCAGCAGCGCTCTACTGCCGCAGATGCACCTGCTGCACCTGCTGGAAAAGGTAAGGCAAGAGCAGGGTGAGGGTTGGACAGGTGAAAGTGGGCAGGGAGAGGGGTGGAATGGGAGGTAGGAACGTTGTGGAAGGAGGTAAATCAGGCAATGATGGCACACACTGGATCCCATCCAGTTTTTGCAAGCCTCCCTGCCCCTTTGACTCCTCATACTTGAGCCAGCTACAGACCCATTGCTGAGTGAGAGACTTATGGAAGGGTAAGGGGAAACAATTCCACTTACCCCTCCAGTGCTTCCCAATCAACCCCTAACCCCTGCTGGATACAGCACACTCATTTTTGGCATGGTTGCACCAGCGGGACGGAAGGATATGATAAAACTCTTCCCCTTACCCCCGGGTAAGCCACCACAGCCCCAATGGGTCTCCTCGGACCTGTGCCACCTCAGGAAGTGATGCAAGTCTGACGAGAACGGAGCATCTTGGAGCTGCTCTGCGCTGCTCAGGGAACAGGGTTGGGATCTGGCATAACTGCTGAGTTCCAGCCCTGCTTCCAGCTTCCCACCCACCCTCCTCCTGGAACACCCTCCGCCCACTCTCCCCCCACCCCAGAACGCCTCCCTCCCACCTCCTCCCTGCCATCCCCAGACCCCTGGATTGGAACGGAGGCTGGATGCAGCCTCCATGGGCCAGTGTGCATTCCTGTGCCAGCCCAGCTGACACACAAGGAGGTGCAAAAGGTTGTTCTACTAGTTAGGATCACGCCCTACATCACTTAGTAATTTTCATGAAAATGATCAGAACCAGCTACAGTGTTTTCAGTTAGTCCAACAGTTATCTTCATTAAAGAATGAGTGTGTTGTTTTGATATCTCCTTTAAAAAGCCAATGAAATTCTTTATCATGACAAAGTATCTTGACAAAGAACTATAACATCTTATAAGAAGCCTGCAAGTTCATCTTATCCTTCTAGGACATTGCCACTGCCATACAGAGCTTTCCCTACTAAATGTTGCAATGAACTATGCCCCAGTTCTATCCTCCACCAGCCTACGTAAGGGAATAGAATTCCAGGGTGCACTACTGCTGCTGAGATCCACACTCTCCTAGCGTGAACCACCCACTGCCCATCCTATTCCTCATGCCTCTTTTCTCCCAGATTGGCCTCAAACTGCTCCAGCTGCCACTTTACCAGCTCCGATATGGCCTGAGTGAAGAACTGTTGATGCAAGCGTGCACACACGCGCGCGCGCGCGCACACACACACACACACACACACCACACGCTCTGGCCATTTGCATTGGTGGCCCCACATTGCATGAGACTGGTGTGCCTTTCAGGATGCTGGACAAGGTCTTATGGCAGTAAGATAAGGAGATCTGCTGCTCTAAGCTCCAGATTGTACTGGGTTGTAAGTTGCTTAACCTGAACACCTGCTAAGTGGGTAAAAAGGCACTTTTAAAAGTGGTGTCCTCTTACATTTAGTCAGGGAAGAGTAACTGTCTCTCTTAATCAGAGCATGGCATCTTCTTTTCCAGTGGTAGTTGCTGGTGACTCTTCCACATCTTTTTTTTTTTTTAAGATTGTGAGCCCTTCAGGGACATAGAACTTTTACTGATTTATTTTGTGCTGCGAACCACTGTGAGAATGACTTTTTGTTGAAAAGTAGTGTATAAATATTCATCATAACAAAAAAAAAGTGATAGTGGACTGCTTTATACCTCTACAATCCCATTGACAATGGCATGGAGGGATGATCTGATGAGCCCTTTGGATGTTATCATAAAAAGGGTGTTTTGAAAATATCCTCCAGGTCCTGAATGGGTATGAGTTCCACTCAGTATAACATTATCTTGATTGTAGAGATCTCCATATTTCTGTTTTAGCTGTTTCATGACCTATGAAATAAGAGTATTGCAATGACTGGTTTCTTACACAATCCAAGCAGTATGGTAATCATAAAAGTTATCTTTTAGCAGTGCAAGAGAGCTGAATATATTTTTAAATGAATATTCACTAATGGAGACACACACCAAAAACAACAACTACTACTACAGGTTGGGTATCCCTTATTCGGACCAATTGGAGCTGGAAGTGTTCCAGAAATGTTTTCTGGATTTTAGAATCCTTGTGTAAACAATTATTCCAAAGCTGGTTGTTGACACAGTGCACTGGAGTGACAACGCTGTGCGCGACAATAGCACCGTGCCTGTGAGAGGTTGCAGCTAAACCTCCTCTGGCAAAACCTTAGAGATGTAGATGCTGAAAAGGAGGGAGGGAGAGAAGGATTAATGCCTGCCAGTTCCTGCTTTGGCTAACCTTGTCTACTGCTGGGTCTCTGTCTCCACCCTGTGGAAAGATGGAGAGTTTAGGCTGTGCCACTGTGATCACTTTAGAGCTAGGGTTCCCAACCCGTGGTCCGTGGACCACTGGTGGTCCGCAGCGCCCGCCCCCCCCAGATGGTCCATGATGTCTCTGGTGAAAAAAGAAAAAAATGCCCTTCCAGGAAGAAAAAAGCCTCTGCAGAGACAGCAGCCAATCAGAGCAGCTCAGAGCCAATCAGAGGATAGCCTTTCTCCGTCTCCTGCCTGCCCCCTTCACCTCCCTTCCCTCCTTGTCTGTGAGTCCTCAGACAAGAAAAAAGTGAAGCACAGGCGCTTTGTAAGGTGTGCACGCGCGTTTGTGCAGCCTCGTGGCTCAGATGCATGCAGAGGAGAGGTGCCCTGTCGCCCGCTGCCTCCTGCCTTCATTCCTTGACCCTGTGCCTTCAGGTGAGCCCGGGCAGCCTGGTTTCTCAGGAGTCAGATCAGGACTCCAGCCAGCCTGGGAAGTCCCTTTTGTGGGTGGGCAGGGGGGGCCTGAGAAGGGGAGGCTGGAGGAGGCTCCCAAAGGCATCACTAGCTGTCTGCCTGGCTGGCTGGGGGGGTTTCCCTGGGAGTGGGTTTCTCTGGATATGATTTCCCTGGGAGTGCAGACTCCAGCTGGCCAGGGAACACAGAGGAAGGGAGTTGGAGACAGTGTGGCAGCAGGAGAGGGGAGAAACAGTATGCTCAACCCCCAGCCCTGGTACCCCCTCCCCAGTTGGCAGGATTGGGACCCCTGGATGTGCTCTTCTAATGCCCAGGGGTGGAGCAAGGGATCCAAGCAAAAAAGTTTTTGTACCCCTTTAGGAGAGGAAAACAGGCAGCACCTCTGCTGTCTTACTGCAAGCTGCCCACCTGGGGAGAAGCAATCCCAGAAGTTGTAGAACAGGCACCACTATAGCCAAGTACAGCAGGTGTAACCCCTGACTCTTCCTCCTCAGAGAGCAGCAGCAGCTTTGTCCATGGGGAGCCCTCCCCCACCCCACACTTGGCCAGTTCCCATATCTCCTCAGATTGCAATCCTATGCAAGCTTACCTTGGAGTAAGCCCCATTGACTATAATGGGACTTCTGAGTAGACATACCTAGAATGGGGCTGTTAGTCACACTGTGGCTGTGATGGACTTCTCCAGAAATTTCTCCAATCCCCTTTTAAAGGCATCTAGTCTAGACACCCTCGCCACATCCTGGAGCAAGGAGTTCCACAGACTAATGGCAGAGTGGGCAGTTGTTGTTTTGTGGCTGCAGCCTACCTATAGGCTTGCTCATGCTCTCTTAGTCCTAACCAAACTTTTTTGTGTGAGCAGGGATTTTCTAGTCTGCTAATGATGAAAAATAAGCAAACGAATCAGTTGGACCCTAGTGATGACATGCGTATAGCTTTGAGCAGCAGTATAAACACAAGAATTTCACAACTAGTGAAGCAAATGCAAGCACAATCATCACATTAATTATGAAATAATCTTATGTATTACAAATTTAATTGTATTTTTTGTGTGGGGGGTGGGGCGGTAGCATGTGGTCCCTGCTGTCTCCAAATTTTGCCTTAGTGGTCCCTGAGTTCCTAAAGGTTGGGAACCACTGCTTTAGATGAAGAGATCAGCTGGAGGGAGAGACTTTTAAAAAAAGGAGCCTGTGAGCTTAAACTGTCTCAGTTTCAGCTGGATACTGTCCCAGCATGCATTGTGTAATTCTAGCTGACTCCCACCCCATGCAAAGCAATTTTAAATTTTTTTTAAAAAAAACCATGTTCACATTTTAAAAAGTTACAGTTTTAAGAATACTTCATATTTCCAAATTCCAGATGGTGGGTGCCCAACCTGTACAACCAAACACCCTGTGGCACCTTAAACTCTCACATGCTTTTTGAGGCAAGACACTACTTCATCAAATAGTGCCTGTGCAAAAGAGCAGGATTAAACTCAGGATGGTTATTTGCAGGGATGTGTAGTAAAGGAATTAACATGATGAACAGAAGACACAGCAGTACTCACTCACAAAATAATCATGTACATAGTGAGTGCATAGAGGAGAATGTGACAGAACCCTTACCCACTGACATACACACTTTCACTTGCTTGTCTGCACAATTCCTACATACATCTATATGGGGTTCTGTTCTGCCAAGATTCTCGGCTCAAGCTTCACTTAGAGAATTATGCCCACTTTAAGCTAATTAGCTCTCCATTCCCCAGCACTGGCCCTAGTTCTGCACTGCATCATCCCACTACCAAGGTAGCTCGCCTGTTCAACCTGCAGAGGTCCTCCTTCCTCCCCTCTCCTGCCAGCAGCTTCTCCAGCAACTACAGCAACCCCTTGGTCCTCAGCAGGTCTTTGGCATGGCAGCCACACACCAATCTCCAGTGTCTCCAGCAGTCACTGTTCCAGCAGTCTCCAAAAGTTCCCATTCCAGCAATCCTCAGAAGTCCATTTGCCCATTGATCAGGCAACAAGTCTAGTAATCCATCAGCCAGTCCATTAGTTCCTCAGTTCATTAATCCATCAGTTTAGTTTTCTCTCCTGCAAGCTCCTTCCTTCTGCACTTTAAAACACTCCACAGCCACCTTTTTCACAGCCACTCCACAATTCCTTCCTTCTACAGTCACCTTTTTCCTTCCTCCAGGTGCTGCTTTTAACCCTGAGGGCCTTTCTGCCTCCAAGTGGCTGCAGCTGTGCAGAACACTCACTGCAATCTAAGGCCCTGGTGTGAACCCCATGCTTGCCTGCCAGAGCAAGGGGCCACTGTTGACACCACACCCTATCTCCTGGAGGGATCTTTCGCATTTCCATTACTGGTTGCAGGACAGATAAACATTTGCGAAATGACAGTAGTCAACGGTACAATACCCAAAGAGTTTGCTATGCTAAACAAGTAATATAATATAATATAATATAATATAATATAATATAATATAATATAATATATAGGTGGAACCTATTTATCTGCATTAGTTCCATTCCGTGACTAGGCGCAATCAACAAAAAACATGTTGTGCTAAATTTCATAGAGTTACGCAAAGAGGCTGCAACCTGACACTTCCAGATGGAAGGAAACTAAGGCAGCTGTTATCAATCCCCTCCTCTCCGCTCTGCACTTAGCCCTCCTGTTGCCAGCTGCCTGGCTTCTTTTACAGTTGGGATGCTGATCTTTTAAGAGTCCAGCCCTATGTGTTTCTACTTAGAAGTAAGCTCCATTCCAGTCAATGGGGCTTACTCCCAGGAAAGTGTGGAGAGGATTGTAGGCGAAATCTCATGCTTTGCTTGGTGGGAAGGCTTGCTTGTGTTAGTGATAGCCTGTGCCATGGGGGGGGGTATTCAGCAAACACTCCCTGGGTTTTTTAAAGCAATCCCCTCTGTTGCTATCACACCTGCCCCTGTGTGAGTGAGTGAGAGAGAGAGCGTGCTTCTGGCTACAGAGATTTTCAGCCCCCCTTCCTCTCTTCAGCATCTTTGCTGGCTCAGGGGCTCCAGGACTGTTACTGTTCCTTTGCAAGGGGAACCTCTTCCAGAGCTATTTCCCTGCCTGGGCAAGGCAGAGCCTTTTTGAGGTTTTTTGGGCTGCCTGGAAATGGAGCGAGATGCCAGCGCAGGGCAAAGTTGTGTGTGACTTTTGATTCCCCCACCCCATTCCTGTTGAGACAAATCTGCAGATAAAAAATCTGTGGATAAATAGGCTGCACCTGTAATATAATATAATATAATATAATATAATATAATATAATATAATATAATATAATATAATATAATATAATATAATATAATACGGTCATGTTTTAACTCCTATCACTTCCTGTACATTTATATCTAATATCCTGTACATTTATATCACTTCCTGTACATTTATATCTAAATATCTAATATAAATAACCCCTGCTAATTGGGTAAGAGGCACTTTTTCAAGTGGGTGCTCCTTTTTTTAGTAGGGGGAGAGTAACAGGCCCACCTCACCCCAGCACTGTCTGTTTTAGTGGCTGTCTGCTGGTATTCATTTGCATCTTTTTAGATTGTGAGCCCTTTTGGGACAGGGAGCCATTTAGTTATTTGATTTTTCTCTGTAAACCGCTTTGTGAACTTTTAGTTGAAAAGCAGTATATAAATACTGTTAATAATAATAATAATAATAATAATAATAATAATATCTACAGGAGTTCCACATGCAAGAAGTGACAGCTTTTGGAAACCAAGAGTTTTGGGTAATAACATAAAACATATACTACATATGCTTTTAAACGCCGTTCTATTTTTCCTCTCCACTTACCTCTAGCTTAACTCTCTGAGACATCATTCCTATCTCAGCACTGACAAACACCATTCTTTTCTTCCAGTTATCAGGTTCAGCTAAGATGAACGCCCTACTGTACAGTCGTGAGATGATGCCAGCACCAATTTGGTCCATATTGCCATAGCCTATCTGTAGTGGAACACAGCATTCCATTAACCACACATAAGGTCATGCCTGCCAACATTTCACAAACACAACAGAAGACACAGATACACTCTTATATACTGCAGACTTCATGCTTTCCAATTATTAAACATATGTTAATGGGGAAAAAACTACACTGTTTGCAATAAATTTCTTTAAAAATGTCAAGCAAAAGAAGTGTAGACAATATTGATAAAACAGATATTAGATTTAGAGACAAGTATGCATAAATTCTGCGGTATTAACAGTGTAATCCTACTCATGCTTACTCAGAGCTCAGTGGAATCTACACCTTAGCAGTTGTACTTAGGTTTGTAGCCTGAGTAGATTATTAGATAAATTTAAAATATTTTGAGCAATTAAAGAGGGCCTCCTGATGGACTGGGCAGCATTTAAAACATAAGTTATTTTCATAGTTAAAAGTACTTACAAAAACTGAGTGGCAGACTGCATCTTAAGTAAGGACTTTTTAAAAAACTTCCACTAGGAAAAAAAATGCCTCTTCTGATATGGTGACTGGCTGCAATCACAATTTCCTGAGAGTAAGTCTCGTTGAACAGAATGGGACTTACTTCTGAATAAAGATGCATAGGATTGCATTGTGTATGCATTATCTAACACAGGGAGCAATCCTAACCCACTTTCCAGCACTGGCATAGCTGTGCCTGTGAGGCACGTGCTGCATCCTCCAGTTGGGGGGCAGTTGGGGGGCAATGTTTGTTCTCTTAACCCAGAGTTGCATTGCCCTTATGTCAGTGCTGGGAAGTTGGTTAAGATTGTGCCCACAGGGATGTTAAACATATGGCCCGTTGGCCGGATACAGCCCATGGAGCCTTTTCAAGCATCCCACGTGCTCTGGGCAAGTTCTGGGATCGCCCCACGCCCACTTGCTCAGGTCGTGTCCAGAGCAGAATTCACAGAATGATGTTTTGAGGCCTCAGAAGGCCTTAACACTTCATTTCTGGGTTTTCAGAAAACCCTGAGGTGGCGTTTTAAGGTCTTCCGAGGTCTCCAAATGTTATTTTGAGGGTTGGGGATGCTGCAGGTGGCATCCATGGCACTCAGAATTCCTCTGGAGGCAACCGGAGCAGAGTCCCAGTTGCGTTCGGGACAGCCAGCATGAAGGAGGAGACAGCTGCAGTGGCAGGTGGGTCAGGGCTTGGGGGAGGATGACCAGGGGTCTTGGCTGGCGGATGGGCGGGCAGGAAAAGGATGTTGCTGGTGGAAGGTGGGGGAAGCAGTGGGAGCAAGCAGGCAGAGGCTTCCTTTGCAACCTCTGCTTGCAAAAGTTTGATGGTTTTCTTCTAGAGAAAAAAAGCCCCTGAACTTTTTGCAAGTGGGAGCAGCTAATGCAGCCTCTACCTGTTCCTTATGAAAATGGAATTAGTTGCCCAATCCTACGTGGGCCTTACAGTGGTGGATCTTGTGATCTGCCATTGTAAAGCCTGGGCCAACAGTGAAAAAACCATGCTGCACAGTGGTGGACCTGGGGAGGGTGGGGGGGGGCAAAACCCCAGGTGCAGTGCCTGCAGGCCCTGTTGGGGCAGCACTGCCACACCCGCCATGGAGCCTCCTCCACCCACCGCAATGCTGTTGATGCCTCTGCCTGCTCTCCAGAACCATTCTGAGGATAGTCAAGGCCCTAGACTGTGGCTCCTTGGTGCTCCAAAAGCCATCTAAGACCTCCAGAGTGCCTTTAACAGTACTTTGGTTTCCATTGGAAAACTGGATGTACTGTTAAAGGCGCTCTGATGGTCTCAGGAGACTTTCAGAGCGCTGACGAAAGTAAGGTCCTGTAGTGAAGACAGATATCCCCAAGAGAGGCAGCGTGTTGTGGGGTGTGTTGCAGACCTGGCCTAAGAGCGGTACAGGGGCCAGGTTTGCAACTGACGCCATGGTCACATGGACTGAAGCCACTACTGCAAATGGCTGGAAGCCCCGCATACATGAAAGCGCCTTCCTGGTGCCCCACTGGAGCAGGTAAAATGTTGGTGGCCATGTTAACAGCTAGAGGTCCCACATGTATAACAGTGGCTCCAAGAAGCCCCGTGGAAGCAGGTAAGGTGGTGGTGGAGGCAGTTTAGGGTGTTGAGTGGGCCAGGCAGGGGGTGGCTCAAGGGTGGATCTTGGCAGCAACCACATATGGAGGCCCCTATCCCCTTTCCCTGTCCCAAAGCACCTCGAAGTCTCCTCAGACTCACATTTAAATAAGTCGTGTGGGTCCAAGAAGATCCACTGGAGGCCAGGTGATCTATAGAGAAGTAAGTAAAATTGATTTTTACTTTACGCTCCTGGCTCTCTGGTTGCCCCTCCCAACACAGCATGCAGCACATGCACCTTCAGCGATGCTGCATGACTTGAGCTGGCAGGAGACAGAATTGAGCCCTAAGAGTTCTTTAACTGGTCATCTGAACATGCATAGATATATCAGATAAATGTTGGAAATGGAAAAAAACCAGGTGGGAACTTTTTACCATAAGTGGTGTACATGCTCTAAAGCAAAATCATATTGGTCACAAATATATGCACAGATATGGTTGAGTTTAAAAACAAATGTACAATTGAAACCTGAAGTATTTTTGTTGAGCATGATAGATGAATATGTGGGGAAAAGAAGTGAAATTTTCTTCTTATATATGATAAGAATACTAGAATACTTTATGCACAGTATTTGGAAAACTACAGATATACCATTGTTTGAAGAATGGTGGATGAAAGTTATGGACTTTGCAGAAATGGATAAACTTACGACTTTACTTAAACAAAAATCAACAAAAACCTTTATGAATAACTGGAAACAAATCATTGACTTTTTGCAAGAGAGAGAGAGAGATAATGATTCAATGAGTTTTGGATTTGAAGATTAGTCATAAGAGGGACTATTGGAGGTGTAGCTTTCGTAAGAGTGGAAATTTAGATCATTAACATAAATGCAGTAAGTAATTAGAACTTTTTGGTTTCACTTTTGCTACACTTAGAGATATTTTGTTTTTTTCTTCTCTTTTTTCTTTTTTATGCATTTTTATTAACGTTGTTTATTGTTTTTCTTTTTAATATCATTATAAATAAAATAAATATATCAATCATAAACAATCATGAACATACATAGATTAAGGGCCCAATCATATCCAATTTTCCACTACCGGTGCTGCTGTGCCAGTGGGGTATGTACTGCTTCCCGTATTGGGGAGGCAATCTCAGAGGCAACTTTGTTCCCTTACCTCAGGGCTGCATTGCGGCTACACCGGTACTAGAAAGTTGGATAGGATTAGGCTCTAAAGCAGGTGTTCTTATTTTAAATAAGAGAACATTGCTCCATGTGTTAAACAACCAGCTTTATTATATGGCGTTTGGATAAAGCTAACAAACTTAATTCCGGAAATGATTATGATGACACAACTAAAGAAACGTAATTAGCATTTCTCTACTTACAAAAGGTACTTCAGCGACAGGGCCGGTGCAGTCAGCTCGACCAACTCCAATCAAGTAGCCATCTAGGGCAAATATGAAAACAACATAAGGCTACAAGATATAAGAATTGAACACTGCTTTCTATGCAGAAGCCCATGACAACAAAAAATTGAATTTACCTCTTTGAAATCAAACATTGCACAGCCCAATCCTAAACTTCTCTAGCGCCCAGGGCTACACTGGTGCCAAACTGCTGTAACCTATGGGGCAGGGAAGCTACGCCAGGTCTCCTTAGGGTAAGGGAACAAACTTTCCCCATGTAGCACCCAGGAGGCCCCAATAGGTTTCCTTGGATTAGTGCCAGCTATTGAACTGGCTCAGAACTGAGCAGACCCATGTTAGGATTCCTGGCCCAGGGAAAGAGGATACATGACCAGCATACCGTGGCAGGGCCTGCTCCTCTCCTCCCCCTGCCCAGTTCTGCCCCCTTTCCGCCCTCTCCCCACCTCAAACAGACTTACCATTGGCCTGTGGCCATACTCACTGCCAAGAGTTCTCTTCTGGAGCTGAGGCCCTGTGCCAACTGATGCTGGGCTCAGCACTGGTGGCATGTCATTAGCACTGGCGCAAAAGTGCCTTACGGCACTTTTTGCCAGAACTGGGTCATAGGATTAGGCCCTCTCCTGAAAGAAGTATATTTTCCTTAACAGCATGAGACAATTAGAATCCCAGGTATCCCTTGACAGAGTAAGGAGTTTGACCGATAGGGAAGTTATACTTAGCAACTCAGCAATGATCAGTTGACATAAGAGGTGACTCAAGATTCCTCTGGGTCACAAACTCTAAATTAGTTTCTCGGTCTAATTTGTTTTCCACTCAGCAATACAGTAAATATTCCATAACTTCATGTTTGTTCAGTAATAACCAAGCAGGTGGAAAACAGCTGACAGCCAATATTATTGTTTAGCTAACATTAGTAATTGTAATGTTAGTTAGTTATGTTGCAACCATTTCCCCATTACCTGAGATGTGTGTGCATTTTGGAAGGTTTTATTGCTTTATAATTTTGCTTCCCCTTTTTTTGCTAGAAATTTGATGGAGTTGTTCTCCTTTTTTGCAGTTGTAATAGACCTCCTCTATATTATATTGGGCTTTTGACATGTACCTTTTGACCAGGATAAGAGAGCATGAAGTTTTGGTATGGTTGCAAAGATTTCTCTCTCACCCTTACCTCCTCTCCATGCAAAGCTATTTTCAAAGGGTGACCACAGTGTATGCTGGTGCTCTGGACATCAAACATGACACAAACATTGTGACATACAGTAATACATCTCTTGGGGCAAATAAAAGGATTCTGACCCAAGACTATTTGTAAAGAAACTCATCTCACCACATCCTTGTCTTACTTTCAATGGTTGCAGCAACTGATTAATCCCTTTTTTCAAATTCTAAACACCCCTATCATCCCATTGTTCTCCCCTTGAGTTAGAAGTTAATTAATGAGTAGAGCAGGGGAGTCCAAACTTTTAGGCAGGAGGGTCATGTTATCTCTCTGACACTTGGGGGCTGGGAAAATAATTAATTAATTTTCAAATTTGAAAAAATTTACATAAATGAATATATTTGAGATGGAACTTATATGAATGAATGAAGATCTTTTATAGGCTCAAGGCCTATAAAAGGCCTTGCACAAAACAAGACCAGCCTTTCCTTGGCTGCTGCATCACAGATGTGAAACAGCAAGTAGTGGAGGGAGCCCTCATCCCACAACTCACTCAACAGTTGGCCGTCACACTGAGAGCAGTTGCATCAGGCCAGCACGGGCTCCAGCAAGTTTCTGGAGGGCCAGAGGCTCAATGGAGACTGGGGGCTCCCTGAGGGCTGGACTGGGAGTCCTGTAGGGCTGCAAGTGGCCCCCGGGCTGGGGTTTGGGCACCCCTGGAGTAGAGGATTGGTCCTCAATGTTTTGTTCTCTAAAGGGTTGCAGGCAAGTTGAATCCCAAAAGACCTTTCACTATCAGTTCTAGTGAAGAATGTTTTGAAGTAGAGGGTTAACAGACCTGTGTATTCTCTTGAGAAATAGTGATTTCCAATTGACCAGTTGTTGATAGATGAATGAAACATATATATACCTTGCTGTGAACATCATATTTTTAAAAGTGGGATTTGTTGTTATTGTTCAGTCATTAAGTCATGCCTAACTCTTCGTGACCCCATGGACCACAGCATGCCAGGCCCCCCTGTCTACCACTAACTTCCAGAGTTTGTCCAAATTAATGTTCATTGCCTCAGTGATACTCTCTAACTAACTCATACTCTGCCGTCCCCTTCTCCTTTTGCCTTCAATTTTTCCCAGCATCAGGATCTTTTCTAGAGTCCTCCCTTCTCATGAGATGACCAAAGTATTTAAAGTGGGATACAAGCATGTAAAATAAAATGTAGGAGCCTAACTAGATTTTGCAGCTGCTCAGATAGTTCAGAATTCAAAACATTTTCCTCCCACAATTATCTCCATAGGCAGGAAGGCTCAATCCCCATCTTTTCCTACCCTTCAAAAAAGCAAAATTTGAGGAGTTAAAGTCTCCTGTACGTCTTGCCTTATGGAAGAAATCTTGTCATGCTCTCCCTACTCTCACTCATGGGGAGGCATTTTTTAATATCTCTCACACCCTATGCATGTATAGAATTAAGCCCAATTGTGTTAAGTGAGTGTTACTCCCAGATCATAGGCATGTAGCCTCAATGTTTATTACCCCTGGCTTCCTCTGCTCTACCATTCTTTCCCTACCGTCTAGGAGTAGAGTAGCTGAGCCAATGGCAGTCATTGCATTCTCTATTCCATCCCTCAGTCACATTCAAGCAGTTCAGCAAATCACTCAAATCACCACAGAATCCCTCAGGCATTACAACACTTAAAGACATGAGACTCACCACCACCATGGCTGTTATTAGGGAGATAGTGGAGAACTAAAAGAGTCACAACAATCCCCGTCACTAGCAGTAAAACGACAACAAACACAATTGCCAGGCGCGATAGAGTCGATTTGCCAGATTCACCCATCTCAGGTAAAAGTAACTCTAAGAAGAGAAGGGGGGTAGACAAGACTGAATATTGATTTTAAATACATTCCATCCAAATATGTCCCAACCATTGCACCGTACACCCTCAAATATTAGCTAACTGAGGGCCCAATCCTATTCAATTTTCCAGTGCAATGTAGCCATGCCAATGGGGTGTGCCTGGTATCCTGTGGAGGGGAGGCAGTCTCAGAGGCCTCCTTAAGGTATGGGAACATTTGTTCCCTTACCTCGGGGCTGCATTGTGGCTGCACCGATGCAGAAAATTTGGATAGGATTGGGCCCTAAGATGAGGGGACAGTGTCAGTATCCAAAATGTCTGCAAAATGTCCTACTAAAGTCACTTCTTAATGTATGAGATAAAGTACATTAATAAAGTATATAAAAAAATTACTCTTCCCGTCCTCCCCAAAAAGAATTATTACCAAGGGCTACAACAACACTGAGATTAAGACATTATCCTGCACAATTTTAAGTAAATAGGTGGCAGCATCTGAGATTATAGGTAAGTGGGGGAGGTCATGTTTCAGACTGGTCTGATAGTGGTCTGATAGATGCATTGATGGCTTGAGTCCAAAGTGCTAGTTGGGTTTGACAAACGGCTTGAGCTTTCCACTCAAAAAAGTTTGGGATAGATTCTGTGTTTTGGCACGGAGATCTGCCACTCTAATGGAACAAGGAGAAGATACTACTAGGTATGTCCAAACTCTTGGGAGTATTTTACAAGCTCTTTGAATACAAGCCAAAGCCTCTGGTGTACACACTCATCCCATTATAGGTCTGGTATACAGAGGCTCAGAAACCTGTAAAACTTGTGTGTCTAGGGAGGACAGTAAACAACAGGAATCAGTGTGTACAGCATTGAGGAATAAGTTCTTCATGATATCACATTTGGCTCTCTTAAAAACAGGTGAGATTCTTCAACCGGATTATGGATTATTCTGAGTGCCTCTCCCACAGCCTGTAGGAATTTCTAGAGGGTTATAGGTTCAAGTAAAAAAAGATGCTGGGAGTAACTCTATTTTTTCTTCATTTTGATGATCTGATTCAGCAGAACTTTTTCAGTTCTAGGACAACATTTCTCAATGTTTGTACCCCACTATATCACTTTGCATAGTCCACTAATTGGAAATTTCATCAGAAGTAACTGGTGATGATGCCATCCCCAGTTACTGCTGGGTTGGGAGACCAGAAGTGACAAAACAAACACTGGTAAGAGGCTCAAGACAGACAGGAGGGCCTTTTCAAGCACACAAAAAGCACACACTGCAGCTCTACCTGCTGAACCAAGCCTCATACCTGTTTGTCACATTGCTGGTCTTGCTGCCAGGTGGCGGAAGATCAGGGTCACACGTGTACCACCAGACACCACCTAAAGTACCACCAAATGGTGGCATGTGTACCACTGGTTGAGAAACACTGTCCTAGGTAGATTACTGGGCACAGCTTAGTAAAAGCATTTGGCAAGACAGAGTGGCACCATTGCAGCCCACATTGACTCAGCAGCTAACACGGTCAAGTTAATTCGTCATAAATTACTGCTCATGGAGAGGAGAGAGCCAGAGTCATGCAACTAGTGAAAGGCAAGCTCCCCAGGGATGAAATCAAATGGGCTCAAAATAAGACAAGCTATTTTCTCTTGAACTGAGAAAGAGCCTGGCTGATTTCTGAGCCACTCTGATTCTGAGCCCAGTCCCCAAATGCATCCTTCTGTCCAACCTATCAAGAATCCTTCCAACACCTTTCCTTTCACCCATTTACACGGGAAAGGGCCATTCCAGCATGGTGGCAAACAGGCTGGATGAAGCAAAGGGAGCCTCTCACTTCTGTCTCATCTGTTACTTGGCTTACTACTATGCAGCATGCCTGGTACATGTAGCCCCTGAGAAATTTACTTTGCCCAAAGCCTACAATAATATCAATATTCCTTGAGAAAACAACATTTATCAGAGCCTGGTTGCACTTGGCTTACAGCACAGTGGTGTGCAGATTTGGCATTAGGGGTCAGGAGTGGTGAAAGCTGTCAGGGGTCCAGGGCCCTGAATAAATGTGCCATAGCCTGCATGGTGATGGTGGACTGACTTCCTTAGGACCCACTGAGGTACAAGGGACTTCTTAAAGGGAAGTTAGCTGATGAGCCCCTTCCCTGCCAGGAACTGAAAGGTAAAAAAGTCTTTTCTTCCCTCCTTCCCCCCTCCCCACTCATTTTGCCATCACTAACCGAATAGCAACAGCAGGAAGATAAGAAGGTGAGGAGAGTTGGGGGCTGAAAGGGGGAGAAGTGGAATTCTCCAGATCTAAACCACAAAATAATTTGTGGGTGTTAATTCTTCCTGTGCACTTGAGGCAACCATTATGAGTCCCAAAGACTGTGATGCTGCCTCTAGTGCAAAAACGATAAGTAACTGCAACTTGGCCTTAAAAGCAATGGGTAATGGTCAGGGATATGAATGATGCTTTTTCTTCCTCTGAGAATGGTGACAGCTCCGGAGTGCTCAAGCTGTAATTTGTACCTTTGGCCTTTGCATATGTAGGATTGTGTTTGAAACTCTTCTTCCACTATCTGCTCTTGAGATCTTATGTCCCTCAGAAGCACATTTTTGGGGGGGTGGAGGAGGAAGGAGAGATGGGGGTAAAATCACTTCTCTCCTAGAGCAAATGGGATTTCTTCTTCTCTCTCCACTTGTGAAATAAGATCTTAGGATACAAGATACTGTACTATAAAATGCACACAGAATCACTGAAGTAGTAGCTAGAGTCATGAATGAAGAAAAAAGTCAAACCTTTATTTTTCAAATGGCAGGTTTGAAGTCAAAGATGAAGAATTCTGGAGAATCAGGTATTTCTTTACAAACTGCAGCCCTGAAATTGTGCTTCTCCTTAGTCACAGGCGCTTGCAGATTTCCCAAGTTCTGAAAGAAACACAGGGTTCTACAAATGACACAATAACTTTGCAGGACTGTTGCAGTTACTTATGACTGTATTCCTTCAGGATCTCTTGGTCAATTCCCAATGCAAAATGCATGTGTAAACGTCATGAGAACCTCTGTGCTATGTACTGTACGTGATATATTTTTACAGATGAATAACTAACAAGACTGCCATAGTTGAGGACAATTTCTTGATAAATGATTGCGTATCAGTTAAAGGCAAGTAGAACCTGATAGTGTATCTCCTTAACCCTGATTGTCCTTCTAGCATTTACAACATTTAGATTGCAAAGTTCAGAGACACACAGATATCAGTAAGGCTGTGGCCTCTAATCAAATCAAGCCTATCACTCCACTGCTCAGTGAGCAAAGAGTCCATGGTACACCTCATGTATTTAGCAGAAGGAGAGTTAACTGTTCCTCTTCACCTCAGCAGAGTGTCTTTTCTAGTGGGCACTAGCGGCTTGCTAGTGTTTCTTGTGCATCTTTTGAGACTGTAGCCCTTTGGGAGTAAGGGACCATTTATTTGATTCTTGCTGTAAATCTCTTGGTGAAGTTTTTCATTGAAAAGCAGTAACTACTCTCAATAATAATCATCCAATTTCTTGGTCATTTTTCACCACTTTTGTTTTCTCAGGTTTGTAAAACATTCAACAGACTGGAGGCTTCCTGCCATCGGATTTTGTATCCTTGTTGCCTCATCCCTGGAATAAATACCTGCTACTACTTGGAACAAGCTTTTGCTTTAATTGCCAGCAGCACCAAAACTGAAAAGTAAAGATACTTCAGGTGATGCAGGGAAGGCCAGATCAAGATTAAATTAATTTGGGCAACTAGAACCAGGTGATGGGGTCGTAAGCTTCTTCTGAGTACCAGGAAAAGTCAGAGAATATTTAGAACAGTGACATGTGGTCTGGGGGTGGAAGGTGAGGCAGAACCATTCCACCAGAGGTATTGGAATAGCATCACCACTCCTCTGATTATGCCAACGCTTACAACCCATGAGCTCTAAATAGCTGGAGCCCGTGGGCTGTGTTTGCATGATCACAACCAGCACAGTGGAAGTGGTGGTACAGTGGAAGTGGTGCCTATCAAAATCTTTTGTGGCTGCCAGAACAGCTTCTCTGGCATGGGCTTAAGTCCTGAATTAATCCATTTCTACCTGGCCCACAGATGTACACATTTGGTCCCTGTTGCATATATGCAACGTTGGGCTCCTGGATTGAACCTGGATTGGAACACCTGGATTAGGCACCTGGATTAAACCCAGATTGGAACAGCTCTGGCCTGTTAGAGCTACTAGGACAATGTAGAATGGATTGCTGAACATTCAAACAGCCATGATGAGTCATGCCAAATATCAGAAAGTGAAGAGTGCCTGGCTGCTCCTGGGCTGCAACCTCATTATGTCAAAGTGCAGTACTCCCTGCCAGAGGCCACTGAGCCCCACTGACATTCAACCCTGTGGATTGACATGGAGGATTTCCACAACAGAAGCCAACCTTTGGGAAGGCACCGCTGCTGAGAAGTAAGGACGGGTGCCGATATTGAAGTCTCTCTTTTAGCTTGCCTTCTGGGAGCTACAGCTTGGGGAGAAAATGGCTGCCTGATGGTTTTTTCCTTCCTGATCAATGCTGGGCCTAAGGTCCATAGCCTAGCACACTAGTCAGTAGGCCTTGATCACAGAAAACAGTGCTTACTCTGATACGCCTGCTTATTGATAGGGCTGAACAGGCAGGTCCACAGCTAGTGGGATGCTCTGTGCAGAAGAGAACAGGGCTGGATCTTGAGCCACTGGTGTGTACCCTTGGACTTCTCTGAATGGCGCTGGACTCCTTCCACTAGATAACCAGGAGCTGCTGAAAAAAGAATTGACAAGGCCCTGTGTTGTGCCGGTTTATTTATTTAGCCATTTCTACCCTGCCTTTCCTCCCACAATGCAGTTTAAGGCATCAAATTACAATGAAACCCAATAAAAAAAGAAAAGAAACAAAACCCAGTACAAAGAATCAAAACAGCAGCATGAAAGACAAGCACAGAGCAGTATAAAGAACTAATGCAAAATAAAAGCAGCAGAATACCACCATAATGCAAATAAAACAGTACAGTTTTATTTAACTACAGTACAAATAAAACAATTGGTTAGACAGGTGCATGAAGATGGCAGATCTGAATAGGAGGCGTAGGGATCAAGGCTCTGCCTTCATAATCATCACTAGCATGACAGTGGCCTTACACAGTGGCCCTCACTTAAATTTACTACCCCTAGTTATAAACACTTCTTTAGGATCATGACTCTTCTGTGATTGTTGTCGGCCCCCCCCCCCCGTGTGTCTTGCACTCTGCTTCAGGCATTCATTTTTCCATGCACAGTACCCTGTTCCATAAAATCTTCCATTATGAGCAACCAGCTGTACCTGAATTGCCCACTGTGGTGGGAAGGGGACAGGGGGGAGATGGAAAGGTGGAAGTAATGGTACAAGGAAGTGGGGTGTACGAATGTGGAAGGGTGTACAAAAAAGGAAAGCAAAGGGGGCAGGGGAAGGCATGGGGAGAAAGGTTAAAGGCAGAGCAGCTTCTAATCAAGTCAGGCAAAGACAATGGAAAACTGGAAGGAAAACCCACAGGCAAAGTCTGGAGATCAAGAGAGGCATCTCCTGGAACAGAGGCAGAAGATGACAGCCTGTAAACAAACACAATTCAGTAAATTGTTACTGGAAATACCATGCTATAACAAACATTCTTCAAAGGTAGGATCACAGTCAAAGATTTTACCAAGCACTCTTTCTGTTATAATTACAAGAACATGTCATTGTAGACTTCCCTGACAAAGCAGCATAATTATCATTTACTAAGAACAAACTTTGTTCTTTGAAGCATTTCATTTGAACTACTTTAAAACTATAGAATTACTTTGATAATAATGATAAGTGTTGCAATAACAGTATTCATCTTTAACCTCTCTATAAACAGACAGCACTAAACTCATCAAATTTTAATCATTAAACTTACAATGGCCCCAATCCAGCAACAGTCAATCTCAGTGAAAGTAATGAGTTAATAATTTGTAACCAACTTGTTCAATCAGTTTCAGTGGGGCTTGGAAGGAGAATTCTACATGCATTTCCTTGTTAGGAAGCCCATTACATTTAGTGGGACTTACTCCCAAGTAAACATGCACAAGATGGGGCTGTCAGCCCTCATTATCAATCTGGCTGGATCAGGGCTCTTGTTTCTCTGCCAAAAACATTATGGCTCATTTGTCAAAACTCAACAAGTGGTGCAACAGGACTTGCCTTAAATTATATTATTCACACTGCTAATTGTTTGTCACTTATTAAGAATATTTATATATCACTTTTCAACAAAAAAGTTCATGAAGCAGTTTTTAGAGCATAAAAATGTGTACGAGAACAAATTAACCTATTTCTGCCCAGCCCACAGGTGTAAACATTTGATCCCTTCTGCATATATGCAACGCTGGGCAGAAATGACTTGAAGTTTATTTATCTTTATAAATAAAATCTTTGTTTTGTCATCAGCAGATTACAATGTTTTTGTAGTGTCAGTGTAAACTCTCCAGGCATGCTAACGTACAAAACATATTTTCTTGATCAATGTTTATTTTTAGAAAAGTTTCTTTTAAGTGTGAATTCATGGGCGGGGGGAGGGTTCAAAGTGGTCCCAAAGGTAAAGCATGGAGGTGAATGGACACAGATATGAGATATCAATGAGTCTTATTTAGAAGCCAGTCATAGGCATCTTTGCTTCGATGCACTGGCATCACTAGGGAGGTGTGGGGGGTGCAGGCCGCACCAGGTGACGTGCTGGGGGGGTGACACGCCCTGGGGGAGGACGTGATAACATCGTGGGGTTAGGAGCTACTGCGTCATGCCATACACTGTTGGATGCAGAACGGCTAGCAGAGAGTGCAGTGCAAAAACCGGAACTGCAATAGCTCCTTTCGTTCAAAAGTCATGGCCAAAACACTGGAAGGAAAAAATGCATGGAGCTCTATGGAAAATGAAAGCAAGCCGTAGCGCGCATTTACTCATTAGTAGGCATACTTGCCATAGTCCATCGGAAAGGGCAGGCTGAGAGAAATCCAACAACACCATTATGGTCCTGATCCAATGAATGCAACCCCCCCAAAACACCCAAGAAGCTCCCCTCCACCCAGCTGTGAGTCTGTGCCTGAAATGAAGCCACTTGGCCACGTTTACTCACGAGTAGGCAAACTTGCCTTAGTCAAGGCAGGCTGAGAGGCTCCAAGGACATCAGAATGGTCCTCATCCAATAAGTGCAGCCCCCAAAAACAGGAGAAGGAGGTTCCAGCTGCCCCTCCCAGTCTATGGTGCTCTATGGAAAGCAAAGCAGCTTCACGGTTGTGTTTACTTGTGAGTAGGCAGACGTGCCTTGACTGGTGGTCAGGCCAGGCAAAGGGGAATGTGAGGACACCAGAAGGGTCCTGATCCAATGGAGCTGGAGTACAACAGAAGGCAGCCTCCCCTCCCCCCAACAAAAGAACAAAAAAGAGGCTTGAATGGTAAGGGGAAAGTTTTCTATTTTGCACTTGTGAAGCCAGGATGGTCTTTGGACTGATATGCCTGAAATAGAAGAACTTTAAACTGGGCACTGGGAGGGCTGAAGAGCTCACTGATTCTTTTTAGGGTGTTGTTATTGCAGGTAGACTACAGAGTAAGCTCCACTGACCACTGTGGGACTTACTTCAGAGTAGACATGCATAGGATTGGGCTCATAGGCTGCAAACCTACCCACACTTTCCTGAGAGCAAGCCCCATTGACCACTATGGGACTTACTTTAGAGTAGACATGCATAGGCTTGGGCTCACAGGCTGCAATCCTACCCACACTTTCCTGAGAGTAAGCCCCACTGACCACAATAGGACTTACTTCAGAATAGATTCACTTGGTGGAACAGGACTGGCTCCCCCTTATTTAATTATTTTATTTTAATTTAATTATTTATAATTATTTATTTTAATTTGCTTGATGATGTCACTTCTGGCCATGACATCACTTCCAATGGGTCCTAGACAGACTGTCATTCTAAAAAGTGGGTCCCAGTGCTAAAAGTTTGAGAACTGCTGCAATAAGGTGTTAGTAAGTTGACACGGGTGTGTTTGTGTGTGTGTGACTCTACATTTTCAAAATCACTAAAATCAGAATTTGGAGGAATAAGACCGTCATGTTATGTATCAATCAATGCGTAATTTCATGCAGAATGCAATGAAACAAACCACATTGAAATATCTGTGTTCTAACAAAAGGTACAGCCAAAAAACTGATGGGGGCAGGACAATGGTACATCACCACGCCCACCTGGGGCACTGCCTCGCCCACTACATGGGGTGAGGCACAGGGCCCCCACACCGGGTGATGTGAATCCTAGTGACGCCACTGCTTGGATGTAACTGAGTGCACCAAAACCTTAATCCCAAATTATTTCCAGCTGCCTTCAATGGAAGAGATGTACAATGTGCTTAAGATCTGGTTCATGAGTTCAACTGGGATTTACTTTATTTATTTATACCCCACCTTTCTTCCCGAAGGGACCCAAGGCATCTTACAACAATGATTAAAAACACAATTGAAAACATGATTTAAAAACAAAATAAAAACATTTTTCCAACAGACATCTTAGATGACTAGCATTGGGATGGCATCACAATAGTCAAAAATAGTGGGGGAATGAGTTCCTCCCTTCTATGTGTAGATGACCATGAGCATCAGATTGCATGGAGTTCAGATTACTGTGTTCTTTCCTCACAGAAAAGCAAACAAAGATTAGGCAAACAGGGACTCTGTATAACTAGGTGCTCATGCAGAGAGCCAAAAGGCAAAAAAGTCCTTCATCATGTTATTTTACTAGCTCTGGCTGAGGCTACAATCCTGTACATCAGGGATGGGCAAACTCTGGCGGGGGGGCGGGGGCATTTGCAGCTCTTGGGGTCCCCCAATCTGGCCTGCAGGGAGCCCCCAGTCTCCAATGAGCCTCTGGCCCATCAAAGAGTATTGGAACCTGCACTGACCCACAACTGCCCAACTGCCGGTCATGACCGCCAGATGTGAGCTGTGGGCCTAGTTAGAGCAAAGTCTTTTATAGTGTTTTCTGCTTTTCCCTGGGCATTTTTTAACACCCCCCCCCCCCCATTGGCTCTGAACAATTTATGTCTCCATGTGTTTCTGGCTTGGTTTGTATGTTTTCACTGTGCAAGAGGTGTGTGGCAAACAGTTCATAGTTCTCATGTGGTTCTACATACCTACATTATAGTTCTCATGCGTATTATAAATAAGCACAGTAAATGCATTTAGTCATATAAGTTTGATCTCTAATGTATTCATTTATGTAAATTTGTGTATTTATTCAAATTTGAATTGTAAATTAATTCTTTTTTTCCCCTCTCTCCTGCCAGTGTCAGAGACATGATGTGACCCTCCTGCCAAAATGTTTGCCCAACCCTGCTATAGATACTTATCTTGGAGAACGTCCCACTGAAACTTGTGTTAATATATCCTGTCATTCTGCTGGCACCAGTTCCTAGCTTGCCTGAGCCTCATTCTTCTCAAGGACTTGAGGAGTTGTGGACACTCCTTTCCAGGTCCTCAGTGGGAATACTGTTTACAATTCAGTGAACTGGCATTCTGCCAGAATTTAGGACAGGCTTGACATCCAGAAGATGCACCTCTTCAAACAAACTGGGTTTATTTACAAACAACACTACAGGAGCAATCTTTTTTTCAACTAGTTTAGCAATTCAGCTCCAACTTCCTATACTGATTGGCAGGGTTGGGAACTGGAGTCAGTGACAGTTGCGTGCCTGCCATAGGCTGACCTGGGGTAAATGCCCGAGTACTAGCCTCTAGGGCCCCGCAGAAGTCTCTCTGAGGCTCCCGACGGGAGTGGAAACTGTGCTTCCGGTTTGCCAGAAGCACAGTTTATAGCGCTGGGGAACCTCACAGAGATTTCCCCGGCATGGGAGGAGGTCGTGCAAGGCTCCGTGAGTCTCTGGTAAGTAGGGGAGCAAATTTAAGTCCGAGGGGGGTGGTGACAGCCTGCGGGGGGGCACCGTCACAGAGCTTTGCTCCGGGCGCGGGGCTGCAGAGGTCCGCTGCTGGTCAGTGACTCAGACTCAAGTTGCAAAAATGCGTGATTTTGGGTGACTTGATTACTTGTGAGTCATGCACGTGAAAGACTGTAAAAGACTCGAGTGAGGGTCCCCCTGACTCAGCACTCATTCCCATGCATGCTGACAATCCATCAATCATTCTCTCTGCAGACCTCCTTCCCCCTGAGCACGTGAAAGAAGGCTAAATGGCAGCGATTATCACCTTCTCCATTCTTTCCCCCTTGCTGGGGCTCCTGGTGAAGGGAGAGATTGCTGCCTCCTAGTGAAGCCTAAGTGCCTGGAGAGAAACTTATTGCCTCTGTGTGCATGACAAAGGTCATCAAGGCTGTTTTTAAATCACCGGAGCAAAGAACCTTTGTTTTTTAAATTGATTTGCTATACAGGTTGAGACTAATTATTCACGTGGGTTCCGTTCCAAGCACTCGTGGATAAAAAAAAACGCACTATAGCAAATCAATTTAAAAAACAGTTTCTTTGCTCCAGTGATTGAAAAACAGCCTTGCTGACCTTTTGACTCTAAGATAAGAGTCATAAGAGTCAGATAAGACAATCCATCAGCACTTCACTCAGCCCCTCCCTGCACCAATGCAAAATGATCATGTTTCTTTCACATGCTGGGGAAGGGAGGGGTCCAAAGGAGAGAGAAGGATTGATGGATTGTTAGCCTGGTGCCCCCCCTCTCTCTCTCATTAAGGAGGCTGTTGTTAAAGGACTGTTCAGTTTTTAAAACTGATTTTAAAGGGATGCATTTTTCCCCTTCTCCAGGGATCAGCACATTCTCTCTCATTTGCAGGGGCCATTCATGTTGAGTCAAATCCGTGTATAAAAACTCTGTGTATAAATAGGCTGGACCTGTAGTGCGTTTTTTGCCATCCACGTAAGTTCTTGGAAAGGAACCCTCACGAATAATGAGACTCAACCTTTATCAGTATATAGAATTTAACATTCAAATGGGATATGTAAACAAAAAGACAGGCATTTCCACATCCTAGAATTTAAAGAGCATAAACACACAACAATAAAAAGATAACTCCTAGTTGCTAACACTATCCTTCACCAAGATACAACTTACATCTCCAGATCTTAGTTCATTAGCCAACACTGCTGCGGTCAGTGCCGCCCCTGTTGAGAGGAAGTAGCCACTGCCCAGGCCTCTAACAGAGACAGAAGCTAAGAGCTAAAAGATTCTGGAAAATAGATGACTCTTATACCTAACTCTGAACAATGAGCTAATCAGTATTTGGGCCTGACACCTTCCAAAAAGGCTACATGCTCCAGGGTCATCTATCTACTCATGGTGGAACACAGCTTCCATCATGAAGCCCTCAGCTGTGATGCATCTAACAATCAAGATGTCCTTGAACCAATTAACACTGTATGTGACGCTTGCTAACTGCAGAAACTGGTACAACCGCTCCCACTACCCTCAGAAGCAAGTCTTCCTTTGATATACCTTAATTTAAAAAAAAAAAAAAGCTTTCTTACAATATCCAAACTGCACCCAGCTGGCTACCAACATTGCTTCAGGCAGAAGTCAACAATTGCTTTTACGAAACTTAGCCAACCATTTCTGTCTCATCCTCCCCCCCCCCTTCAAAAAGAGGGCTTCGAAGGTTAACACCTTCAACTACACTTAACCTGAACAATAACTTGAGGTGAGGACAAGCTTAAAATAAAACTTACTTGGAGTTTCATAATACAACTGATGAGGTAGGTAAAGCAAAGAAAATTAGCAAAACAGGTGAAGCAAGGTAAAAAAGATACGTATTGGCAGTATTCTGACAGCTTGAACAGTCAACAGTTTGAGAGCATTCATACAGAACAGAACTATAATTAACGGGTAAGGTTAAAATACATGTGATGTCAATGGGAAGCTCTACTTAAGACTTCCATGGTTGCACCACAAAGTCCTGCCTTGAAGCACAAAGGGATCAGTTGGCACTTCAGTAATGAGGTAGCTCTGACATGTTCATTCTTTCTCAAGCGGAGCTGCAAAGTCTTGCCTCCGCTTATCAGTTTGGACTTGCTGATCAGTTCTTGGCATCTGGTTCTCCTCAGATGAAATTGCAGGAGCACATTTCAGCTTTCCAGCCCTGACTGGCTGGTCAATTGGTATTGTTTTTTTCAAATGGAATCTTAAGTCGCTCAGGCCACGGCAGCTCACCTCTGCCTCCCCCTCCGCCTTCACTGGCAGGTTGTAACGTTCTCTGAGCTATCGCTCTCCGGACAAGCATTTACTTGAAATGTCCATCCAGCCCTGGACAAAGCTGTTCCTTACCACTCAATATCAGGTATAGCAACAGTCTCAGAGAAATTTGTTGCTTGAGCAGTCTCTATAGTTGTTTGAGATAGCAAAGCTACAGGTTCAAAGTCAAAATCTCATCTCTCAGGCTCTTGCTGGGGTGGCCCACCTTTCAGTAGTTTAATATAACCCTCTTGAGATGGGTTGCCAAGCTCTTTGTCTCTAGAAGATGGGTTCGGGCACTGCTGTATGATATGGCCCCGCCCTTGGCATCCCTTACACTATCTGCCTCCCTAATGGTGGTAGACTAGGGGTAGACTGGGCTTGAAATTCAGAAGGCGCACCATGTTGGGAAGGGCTTTTACTCACAGCTGGTGTTCCACTTGAGCGAGAAGGCATGCACAGCTTTTGTTGTTCTTCACTCCTGGCTTGCTGGTCTCCTGCCTCTCCTAAATGGAATTTTTCAGCTGGAGCTCCTGCTTATCAGTTGAAGCTTTCAGTTCTGACCCCCTTGCCTGTCCAGCTTGGATTTCAACTGCCAGGTGGGCACATTCCAAGGCTACCATTTGTTTTTGTGCAGCTACCCATTCATACAGTTCCATACACAAGTATGAAAAAAATGCTCTTCTGAAATTGCTATCAACTGTTCTATAGTTGTCACATTCGCTGTCATTTGCTCACCACCTAAATCGTCCAACATAACATATGTTGGTTCAGAAAAAGCAATGGACATGAAACCTCTAGTCAAAGCTGCACCTGAACAAGGAATAACAGTCTCTGCTGGAGCTCTCCCAGTTAACAGCGACAATTCTGATGTAGCAGCTCTTATCAGAGGTTGGCTGTCCCACGTTGTGGCTCCAGCCTTGGTGGGCACATCATCCAAGGGGTCCCATAAGTCACACATTGTCATGTCTTTACTAGAAAAAAATAATCTCTTCAACAATAACGATGACTCAAACGTCACATCATCAAAAGGGTCCCGTATCGTAGCATATGTTTATTCAAATTGAGCAATAAAAGTCAAGCCTCTAGCCCAGTGATTTTCAACCTTTTTCATCTCATAGCACACTGATGAAGTACTAAAATTGCCAAGGCACACCATCAGTTTTTTTTGACAATGGAGAAGGCACACCATGCTGTTGGTGGGGGGCTCACATCCCTCAATGGCCCTACTAATAAATGATCCTCCTCCAAACTCCCGAGGCACACCTGCAGACCATTCGTGGCACACCAGTGTGCCATAGCACAGTGGTTGAAAATGACTGCTCTAGTCAGAGCCCAAGAGGGCTGGTCCCACATCAACAATGGAGTGGAGCTCACTTTCCTGCACCAGGATGAACAAGGAAGCATCTCGGGACACAGCATTGGTCTAACAAAGGAAGAGGAGGAAGTGCAGCATGCACTGCTCTTTGGCTTCGGAAGCTAAGCAGGATCAGCTGCCTTAGATGGGAAACCAAAGCCTCTGGCAGATCTTTGCAGAGGAGCATGGAGGAGCCAGCTGGCAAGAAACAGATATCATCTTGAAAACTGGTCTGAGGCATGATTTGCAGCTGCCTCCAAAAGCACGGAAAGAGCAAGAGCTGTGCAGCCAGGGTGACGAATGCACTATGACGGGAAGCATCTGGAGAAAGGCAGGGTTCATGGAATAACACTTGTAAAAATTCCATTTGAAGAAAAAAAGGCGGTTTATGGTCAGCCTGCCTATGTAAACTGCCGTGAGTCTATGAGAAAGGCAGCAGAGTATATAAATATTGTGATAATAAAAATAAACCAGTCATATTTATAGAGGGGATACAATTACAAAAAAAACGGGAGGAGGATCAAGTAGCAGAATGATATTAAATAAATGAGCAGTGGTTTAAAATGTGATGTAACTTACAGCACAATCCTAACCATGTCGACTTAGAAGTAAGTCCCACTGAGTTAAATTAGACTCTCTCAGGTAAGTGTGTATAGGATTTCAGCCACATGCAGTGAAATCTAAAGGGCATCAGTCCAAGGGATGCAAGGGAAAGTCTAATTTCTTAAGGAAGAAGGGGAATGCAAAGAAGCAAAGTGGAGGGGAAGGAAGACGTGAGGGGAAAGTGGGACACACATGGAGGGGCGCCAGCATTCTATGGAGATGAAGGGATTTCTCATAGGGCAGAAGGATTGGATGGGGAATAAAGGTTTCGGGGTGAGTGAGAGGGGAACAGGAGAAATGGAAGGTTAAGCGGGAAGAAAACTGGAACTCAAGCCAAGATGTGAAAAAACAGCTGTGGCTTGGTTTACCATAATCTAGAGGTGGATAACAAAGAATCACCTGGGCTCTCTGGGTCAAAAATAATTCACTATTCACAGTGGGAGAACTTGCTCTCCACTATTCTTGATATCCCAATGTCTATGAATGGAGATGGATGCATTACTTCTGTAACCACCAAATATTTTAGTTAAGAGCACTGTACTCAAGGAAAACAAGGGCTGATCCCTGGGCTCCTGTTCTACCTGTTTAAAGGAAGATTAAACCATGTCTAAAAAATAGATTGAGCAAAGCACGTGTATGATAGAGATCCTTGAGAAACAAAGACACATTAAACCGCACCAGCAATGGGCTGCATGTGGGAAAGGGAAACCAAAGAAAGAGTGGTACCAATGGCCAGAATTACCTCTCTTTCATCTGCTGAAATACAAGAAGGGAGCCACAAGGCTTCGTAGCCAAGTATCAAGAGCTTCCCAGGAAAAGCCAAAAGAATAAGGCGGGGGGAGGACTCAAGGGTTTTGGAAGAGAAAAATAAGATTAAAAAATCAAAAGGCATGGGAGCTCAGATGATTTGAGTCCAAGTCGCAAAAACGTGTGTACTAGTCATCTGTGTTGATGACTCCAGCACTAACTCAGTTTGAGGCCACCGACTTGGCACTTGGGCCACATGCATGTAATCTCGAGTTTGCCTTGTCTGGGTGTGCTTGCTTACTATTACTGCGACATGAAAGACCTTGTGGGGCCATCATTCAGACCAGGCGAGCAGCAGGGAACTTCTAGCCAGGAGGCAGGGAAGGGTTAATGTTTTGCTTTTGCATCCAGCAAGGGGGGCAGGCAGGAGCAGGCTCTCTTGTCCATCTCTGAAGGAACTGATGATCATTGAGTGAAGGGTGGGTGGTCTGATTTTTTTTTGTTTGGATGAGGTCGAGCAGAAAAAGGCCCATGGGGATTCTTGCCTGAGAATTGGCTAGAGAAGCCCAGGGAGGGGAAAAAAGAAGGCAGGGAAGCCAGAGGGAGGTGGTTCATAGCAATCACGCTTTCCAACCTCATGGCTCTGTTGCTACTTGGGAGGAGGAAGCCTCATTGATTGACTGGTGCAAATGGGACTACTTCTGAGTAGAGCTGCAAAGGATTGGGTCATATTGGTAAGCCTCCCAGCTGCTGCACATGACCCTCCTCGCTCTTGCTGCTTCTGTCTCTGCTTTCACTCAGTCCCTTCCACCCCCTCCCACCTTGTTTACAGATGGGATGGGGACATCAGGGGAGTCCCCCTCCCCACACACCCCACAGCAGCTGTTTTTTAAAAGGGAAAAACTTGTGACTTAAGTATTTACAAGTCGCAAAAATGCTCTGGGCAATATGGAAAGTCTCCCAGTTAGAATGTTTTTGACTTGAGTTGTAGGAAGCAGAGCCTCATGACTTGACAAGTCAAGCCACACTGGACTTGCCCATTCCTGGAAATGGAGGAACAAATTGGGATCTCAGCCTTCCAAGGAGGTTTGATTAACATCCTGTTCCTCAAGAGAACCTGGTAAACAAGGCCGTGTCTTAACATCCAGCCAGACTCTGTACCAGACTCTGCTATGGTTCAGAGGGCAGCCAGAGCCTGGAGCATGTTTCTTAGAAATAAGATAGTGATACAGAATACAAGATACAGAAGCAAGAGAGAAGATATATATAAAACATGAAACAGATAAAAGAAAATATATACTGCATATGGTAGGCATCAGGCAAACTAAAACTTACAACACCTCTCCAGAATTTGCAGTTGAGTGGGAAAGAGTCAATGGGTGAAGCTCATAACCTAAATGGATTATTTTTTTCCCCTGAGAGCAGAGGAGTCCAATATTGTACCAGTATCTTGCAAGACAGTTAAGATGGTTCAGCCACTTGAGAAATTACCATGAGATTCTTCCATGTAAACATGTGTGTGTGGGGGGGGGGGGAGGTTAAAGAGGAAAAACAGTTGTCCTTTTGAATTGATTTGAAGCCTGCTAACATCAACCTTGTCAAAAGGAACACAAGTCTGACCTGGGTTCGGTGTCTTCCTGGCACTTACACTGGACCAAACACACATTAGGGTCCAGGAACATCCCCTAAATAGTAGGGCTACCATGTTAACACTGTGATTATGGAACTTACCCTCAGGCCACTAGGAGATTGATAGCCAACTCCAGTATGTGTCTACTCGGAAACTTCATGGGTTAAGTCCCATTATGTTCAATGAGCCTTACTCCCAGGAAAATGTGCACACTAGTATTGCAGCCTGAGACACTGACCCAACCTCTCACTGACCTGACACTGACCTTTCTCCCTTCTCAAAGTGGTGTACCAAGACCACCAGTTGCTGTTGATCAAGTTGCAGAATTCTGCCTTTAGACCTCATCCTTCGGGGGTCACCGATTTCCAGCTCTAGAGTCAGTCCATTCAAAGGTAGCTACGTGCTGCAGTCACACAGCACAATCCTTTGCATGTCTACTCAGAAGTACCTCCTGTTGAATTCAGTAAGGCAATGGTTCTCAAGCTTTTAGCACTGGGACCCAATTTTTTAGAGTGAGAATCTGTCAGGACCCACCGGAAGTGAAATCATCAAGCAGGAAGAGTTTTAACAATCCTACCCACACTTACCCAGGAGTAAGGCACATTGACTATCATTGTGGGAAGGATATACATAGTAGCCTGTTCAAAGTAGAGATCTGTAACATTTCCCCAAATGCAGCCACAGACCATGGGAGCATCAAGTCTAATACATTAAAACTAAAATATTGAAGTGAATGGGGATCCACTTGAAATTGGCTCGCGACCCAGTTTGGGAAACACTGCAGTAGGGCTTACTCCCAGGTATGCATGCGTAGGATTTCCGCCTCAGTCTCGCTAATTGCACAAGCCTTTGGTCGACTTGGAGGGATGCTCGTCTTCGGCTTACAGCTCCAGCTTTCGGTGCCGCCCTGGCTTTGCCTCTCGCCAGGAGAGAGGAGAGCGCTGCAGATGGGGAGCGGAGCGGATGGATCTGGCTCGATTTCCGCTGGGACGTGGCTGGGCAGTGGCCGCGGGGCGCCAGCAGGGGGGTGAGCTTGCTGCGCGGTGGGCCGGGCTGGAGAGAGACCCGGCAGGTCTCATCAGAGCCAGCCTTGCAACCCGGGGGGTTGTGCCGGCTGCTTAACCCCATCGTGGCCGCAGGAACCAGAGAGGCGAGGAGGCTTTGTGCCGTCTCGGGGGGGGGGGGGGTGGCGTCGGGACAGAGAGCGATCTCCTGACCTGAATGGAGCAGCAGCCTGAGGAGGTGGGCGCTGGTTCCAGAGAGAGACCCGAAGTTCCGCCGCGTGGAAGCAGCGACGTCGCGGGGCGCGCTCTGGCAGCTGCCGCAGGGAGAGTCCCAAAAGCCGTCTGCTGACCGCTGCTTGGCCAGGGAGTAGAAAGCACCGCGGGCGGGGGGGAGTAGAGTGGAGAGGAACTGCAAGCCTGGAGTGTGTGGGAACTGGCCTGGAGTGGGCAGACGGTGCTCCCTGGCTCAAGCCCGGCACCCCGACTTGGAGCGTGATTCTTGCCCCTGCCCACCTCGCCCTGCCTTCCCTAGCACACCCCCTGACATGGAGACTTCTGCTTGCTAGCTGCCGGGGACCACGAAGAGCATGTCTGAATCAGGCCACAACCCTCTGCACACTTTCCTGGGAGCAAGCCCCATTGAGCATCCTGGGACTTACTTTTGAGTAGACCTGCTTAGGATGGGGCTGACAGTGTTCATCTTCCAGCCAGACACAGAGAACAGGAGCTGATGCTCACTGGGCAAAGAGGCACTTATTAAAATAGTGGATCTCTTGTTTTTAGCAGGGGGAGAGCAATGATCCCCTCTTCACCCCAGCGCAGTGTGTTGTCTAGTGGCTGTTTGCTGGTGTTTCCTTCTCTGCTCATTTTGAGACTGCGAGCTGTTTCCAGACAGGGACTAGTATTTATGCTCTGCACACTACTTTTACAAACTTTTTTTTCCTCCTGGAAAAATAGTTAGAAAAGTTTCTAATAATAATGTGCCTTCGTGGAAAAAGGGGTGTGTGCAGGACTTGTGCCTGTGGCTCCCCAAATCCTGGCACCTATCCTGGACTGGAAGCGGTGAAGGGCGGTCATTGACTGCAGCATTAAGCATATGGAACATACAGATGAACAAGAAATGCCCCCAAGAGAACCCAGCACTAATTACGCTCCCCAACTGCAGACATTTCTTGTCCTTTGAGTTGTTTGTCCACTGTGCTGCAGCTGAATCAACCCAGAAGGTCACCTTCACTCTACTTCTTTGGGTCCCAGACAGCCCCCAATAGTCTCATTTACTACTACACTGTGCTCCAGCTTATGCCTTCGCTGCTCCTGCTGTAGGAGAAGGCCTGCCCTGGCACCTTACCTCAATTATACACTTGCCTAAGACATTTATAAGAATTATAAATGTGCCAGAATAAGAATTCTATAAGAATTATACAGTGCCAGATTTGTTGTCAGTCTATTGTAGCACCTGCTTTTATGACAGCTTAATCTCTAACAGCCCAATCCTGTGCATGTCTACTCAGAAGTAAGTCCCATTCTAGTCAATGGGGCTTACTCCCAGTAGAAAAACTGACAGGAAAACCCCTCATCACATTTCTGATCATCAATTGCCTTGCAACAAGTCAAACACAGCTTTTTTTGTTTGTTTTGTTATTCAGCTGGTTGCTTCCTTTCTCCTTCACTGTAAAAGGTTGCAGTTAATATGTCTAAGCAATACCTCAGATGCAATGAGATTATTTGGATTATTCGTACTCACAATTGATTCTCCCCTCAGGACGGTGCTCGCAGCATGCTCCTTCTCAGTGTCTCATCATAAATATTTGGTTGCTTGCTATTATAGGTAGCTATTATAAGGACTCTGATCCTCCCAGCAATCTCTGACCTTCTTCATGACTCACTGCTCTCCAGGACAGCTCTTCCAGCCTATATAGACCTGTGTCTAGATGAGGGGTGGCCAAACTTGCTCAACATACTGGCCACATATGAACTTCAGATGTTTGAGAGCCGCAACATTTAAGAAGCATATAAATTCTTAAATATACTTACTCATCATGAACGTTGAACATGTTTAATCCAGTGGACTCTCAAATTTCTACCTGATAAATAATTATAAAGCATGAAAAATGGCTTATTTAACTCGGAGGCTGCAATCCTAACCTCACTTTCCTGGGAGTAAGCCCCATTGAACACAATAGGACTTACTGACCTGGTTAGGATTGTGCCTTTATATTAATTGTGATGCAAAAAGGAACTCAGCCAACATATTTCTGAGAGCCACACATTATCTGTCAAATAGCCACATGTGACTTGAGAACTGTGGATTGACCACTCCAGGTCTAGACTGTACCATCAGATTTCAAATAAGGCTTCAAGGGAAGAGCCACGGCTGAATGAAAGAGTGCTTGGGTTGCCTGCAGAAGACATATGGGATCTCTAGGTAGGAAAGGGAAAGACCCTCACCTAAAATCCTGGGGAACCTGTGTCAGTTAGTGTTCACAATATTAAGCTAGATGAACCAAGAATCTGACTCAGGCAGCTTTTATGTATACCATGCCCCCCGAAAAAAAAAAACCTATCTTCCACATACAAAATTAGATGTGAGAAGGCAGAATCTCCCTGACATGCTGGTTTTTGATATGGAGCTTTAGGTGAGTCAGATAAGGAGGAACATTTCACCATCTGACACCCCCTGTCCCATAATTTGAATTGGTACATCTCAAATATAGGTTTACTACCTCAATAAGACCTAGGCCATAAGGTCATGATGCAGCAAGGTCAGAACTGTGATTTTTTTATCCATGTGCAGAAGGGAAAAACTGAATGGTAGCCAATCTCTTTTGAAGTCCATAATATGATTGTCAGTCTAGGATGTGTTGGAGTAGTTTTCCCTATTGTCTGCTGAAACTGGGAACCAGCAGCTGCCATATAGGCTGATGGGTTCTGAGCTGTCTGTGACAGATCAGGAGAGAGATCTTGGGGTGGTGGTGGACAGGTCAATTAAAGCGTTGACCCAATGTGCGGCAGCAGTAAAGAAGGCCAACTCTATGCTTGGGATCATTAGGAAAGGTATTGAGAACAAAACGGCTAATATTATAATGCCATTGTACAAATCTATGGTAAGGCCACACCTGGAGTACTGTGTCCAGTTCTGGTCGCTGCATCTCAAAAAAGACATAGTGGAAATGGAAAAGGTGCAAAAGAGAGCGACTAAGATGATTACGGGGCTGGGGCACCTTCCTTATGAGGAAAGGCTACAGCGTTTGGGCCTCTTCAGCCTAGAAAAGAGACGCCTGAGGGGGGACATGATTGAGACATACAAAATTATGCAGGGGATGGACAGAGTGGATAGGGAGATGCTCTTTACACTCTCACATAACACCAGAACCAGGGGACATCCACTAAAATTGAGTGTTGGAAGAGTTAGAACAGACAAAATAAAATATTTCTTTACTCAGCGTGTGGTTGGTCTGTGGAACTCTTTGCCACAGGATGTGGTGATGGCGACTGGCCTGGATGCCTTTAAAAGGGGATTGGACAAGTCTCTGGAGGAAAAATCCATTACAGGGTACAAGCCATGATGTGTATGCGCAACCTCCTGATTTTAGAAATGGGTTATGTCAGAATGCCAGATGCAAGGGAGGGCACCCGGATGCAGGTCTCTTGTTATCTGGTGTGCTCCTTGGGGCATTTGGTGGACCGCTGTGAGATACAGGAAGCTGGACTAGATGGGGCCTATGGCCTGATCCAGTGGGGCTGTTCTTATGTTCTTATGGGGAAGAGAAAGGCACACGTGCAAGGTTGTCTCCTTTCTAACAATTGTGTCCCTACACCCAGATCTATTTACATAGTCCTTAATAAGTAGCTACAGGAGAGAGGAACGTCCTTCTCCTGGTAATAAGCAGCGTTAAAACTGGTTTTATCAGATGCTGAACAACAGAGTCCAGTGTCAAAACAAAAACCAATCCGGAGTAGTGAGCCCAGGTCAGTATGATGCTCTTTTAAATGTTTATACTTTGTTTCAATCAGCAGAGATATTTTTTCTTGAGGCAGTCCTTGTTGTTTAGTTCAGGGATTCAGCAATAACTGGATCTGTGAAACACAATCACAAGAGAACACAATCTTCAATTAGGATGACAGTTGTGGTGACAGGTGGTTCTTGTACCATCACATGTGCATACAAGCTTTATCATGTACAAGGAGATGGTACCTGTCCAGAGAAGTTTACAGTATGAAATTTAATCCAGGAGATATCACAGAAGAGGAGGGGGTAAGCAGTGGAAGAATTCCTTTCCTTTTACATGTGCAAAGCCCTGCCAACAGCACAAAAATAAGGAGTTCTAAATTGGTGCTCCTCTTTTGTTTAATAGTGGAAGAACAACCAGCAGGTATCCTGAACTCCATGTCATGCTGAAAAGCTATTTTGGGCAAAATAGCCAGCACAGACTTGAGAAGGTTTACTGAGGTAAACCCTGGGTATCTGAAATTTCTAACACCAAGTCTGCAGATAAGGGAGGATGCCCCCCCCCGTGTGTGTTGCATAGTGAGTGTGATGCAAGAATGCTTCTTCATATACAGTATATAGGTGTTTATGTAAAGTGGTGTTGGGTCTCCCATTCCCACATTCCCTTCTCTGCTGCCACTGCTTTGTAAACTAGCCCAATCAGAACCTAGTGTGGTTCTGGGAGCAGAACCTCTTGCTCCCAACATCCTCCCCACCTTGCCAATTTACATCAAGTGGCAGGGGAGGGAAGGAAGCAGCAGTAGCCTGAAAGTGGCAGAGCTATAATCCTTTTTCCTGAAGCACTGCTGCCAGGTTCTTCAGTAGGAGCTGGAGTAGGAGTTAAGTCATGGCCCCAAGGCCCAATTCTAACAGAATTCCACTATCATAAATTGGCTTCCCATAGTACATGCAGCATGCTGTCAGTGGTCATTTTGACTGCACTGCTGCGACCGATGGCAGTGCAGGAAGCCTACTGCCAGACCAGCACAGAAGTGTGATGATGGGGTGGGGGGGGAGGAATGGGGGTCATCTTTGTGGGGTAGAGAATGGGGAGGGAGATGGACTGGGATGGTGTTGGTGGCGCTCGCATCGGCGGGGGGGAGGCATTTGGGTAGAACTGGGCTGTCACTCACTCTCCAAGGAAAGTGTGCAGGAAGAGGATTTTGCAGCAGCCTGAAGAAGCAGCTGGGCAAGTGCAGAAACAGGGGAGGTGATGAGAGGGTGCAGAGCATCCCTATCACTTTGCTGCTTCCCCCAACTTGTCCCTTAGTGCAGTCACTTGTGCTGGTTTCACAGATGGGCCGGCTTTGCATCTCTGTATATGTACTGAAAGATACCTCCAAGCATGGCTCTCTAGTCTACACATTCTTATACTAATCGGCCTTCCACCAAAATCTCTCCATAAACTGGAGCTTCACCTCCCTCCTTGTTTTGATTGCTTAAACTATATCAGGGGAAATCAGTATTACCAAGCTACATATAGTGCTCTGTTATGCAATATAAAACATGGCAGGAGGCCACCAGATACTTTCAGGAGAGGGAGGAGGCATGTCAGGCCAGAAAATCAGGTTTTGAAATTAAAGGGAAGAAACCAAAATGTTTTATGTGAACCCAGCGTGGAGAACTTTGGTTTAGGTAGGTGTATACCCGAGAGCCTCACAAGTAAGAAGAATTCGGCTGGGCTGGTTATTCTTTCAGCAATTGTACCAGGTAGTTTTGTCCTGGATCTCTCGAAATAGGAAACTCATACTTTGGGGGACTGGATTGACATTTGGTTTTCTGTCTGTTGCTGTTAGTGAGGCTTGTAATCTTGATGGACTCCCAAACTATCTCTGTATTTATAATTGCTCAGGAAAATGGTACTCTCTAACTCAGTTCACAGCTCATGGTCACAATCAGCAGTTGTGGGCCAACACAGGCTCCAACAGTCTTTGAAGGGCCAGAGGCTTATTGGAGACTGGGGGCTCCATGTGGGCTGGATTGGGAATCTCCAAGGGCCACACATGGCCTGCAGGACAGGGTTTGCCCACAGCTGGGATAAGCCAACAGCCCTGGCACTTTGAAAACCCATTCTAGAAGTTGAGATAGCATAGTAGTCCCACCTGGGGATGCAAACACCAATGGACGTCCTGGCCATTGGTTTGGAGGTCTTAATAGCTGCTTCTGCCCCAAATGCTTTCCCCCCCAACTGTGAGATTTTTGGTTCCATTTCTATTCTCAGTTATACCTATACCTTCCTTTGGTGTAAGTCATTTGGATGAACTGCTCTGTCTCCTGAAAGCCCTTCTCTCTACCAGTTTAGTCCAGGGAAGATTCATTGGTTCATATGTGTCACACTCCAGAGTCTTTTTGACTAATCTTACACACTCCTGGTTCACTGGCCAAACACCACCAGTGAGTTAGAAATGCATGTTCGCAATTTTTTCTTGTGTATCTTATTATCTCAAGGGTCTTAATACCCTAGGAAAAAAGCAGGGTACAGACTTTCCTAGATAAAAAAAAAGACAAACATTGAGTACAAGTTCTTATGCATGTTCACCTGACTAGCCAAACACACCAGACAGGTGAGTGTACAAGTTCTCAGGGTAAACCACCCTCTGGTAGGTGCCATCACCACTAACAGCCAGTCCTCCAGCCAAGGGGAAGCTGAAGTCCTGCAGGCTAGCTCCCAGACCTTGCAATCTCTGAGCAATCCCAAGCTCCAAAGCCTCAAGACTCTGGTTTGCTTCACAGTAGTAGATGGGCAGCCCAATCCTGAGCTGCCCAGGGCGCCCAGCCTCGGTGACACCGAAAATGGCTGCTGCCGGATCCTGCACACCTTGGGCTACTGCAGGCGGCGCCTCGGGAGAAGGGGACTTTCATCCCTTTTCCCGGGTAAGGGAAGCAGCCCCGCAATGGGGCTACTCACTTTACCGCCAACCTTTTGGTCGGCGGTAAAGTAAAGACATTCGTGTAGGCCGTCCACAGACCTGCCTTCCTCCCTCCCCGCTCCCTCTCCCCGGCACGCCTCTCTCCTACCCCCCTCCCTGCCCCCGCCTCCGCGTCATGCCCCCCGTCTGCTCTCTCTCCACCCTCCCCATGCTTTCCCCCTCCCTGCAACGCCTCCTCCCTGCCCCCACTTACTGTGCTGTGGCTCGGCGGTCCGTGAGACCACCGAGCGGCAGAGGCTGGGCACCCACCCTGCACTAGTCTGGCGCTAGCCCAGCACCGACTGGCGCTGGGCTAGCACAGATGGTAGCCCGTCGGTGACGCTCACAAACAGTGGCGAAGCCATGGCGCCGAGCTCAGGATTGCACTCTGAGGGCCCAATCCTATTCAACTTTCCAGCACCGTTGCAGCCTTAATGTAGCCCCAAGGTAAGGGAACAATTTACTTTGAGGAAGCCTCTGTGAATGGCCCCCTAGGATGCAGTACACACCCCATTGGGATAGCTGCATCAGCACTGGAATGTTGAATAGGATTGGTCTCTGAGTGGCCTAAGCCAAACTTAGATGAATCAACTTCCTTTATACTCTCACAGGCACAAGCATGTAATTATTGCTTATTACTTTTTAGTAATAATGATATATTATTAGTAGTAGTAATACCTTGAGGCTTAGTTTTGCTTTCCATAGTGCTCAATACAGTCATCTGCTTGGACGGAGTCATCTTCTTTCTCAGGTGTTTTTGGGGGCTGCATTCATTGGATCAGGACCATTCTGGTGTCATTGGATTCCTCTCAGCCTGCCCTTTCCGTCAGACTAAGACAAGTTCGCCTACTCGTGAGAAAATGCGCGATACAGCTCACTTTCATTTTCCATAGGGATTCATGCATTTTTTGTTCTCCGGTTTTTGGATCATAACTTTTGGCAGAAAGGGGATATTTCACTCTGGTTTTTTGCATTGCATTTTGCTCTAAATTCTGCATCCTACGGTATATAATATGATGGGGTTACTCCTAACCACCGTGATTTTAGCATGTCACCCCCAGTGCGCGTCACCCCCCCGTGCGTGTCACCCAGTGCAACCCGCACCCCCGCATGCCTCTAGTAACACCACTGGATGGAAGCGGTACCTTACCTGCTATCAAAAGAATCCAGCAGAGACCCTTAAGAAGCCAGAAGAGTGCAGCAGGAAGTGCCAAACAATCTCTGAATGCTGCAAAGTGACCTTCTGGAGGCTGCAGGGACCTTCAGAATGGTGACCAGTGTGGACCCCTTTAAAATGGCTTCTATCAGCCATAAACTTCCACCAGCCATTTTAAAGGGGTCTGCACTTGCACAGGTGCCATTCTGGAGGTCCCTGCAACCTCTGGAAGATAACAAGAGGTGGTAGCAATTCTGTCCCTCACAGATAAGCAAATTTGCAGATAGTGACTTCGCATATAAAGAGAACTGACTGCAGCATGTCCCATAGTAAAAGCACACTTTGTATCACCTTGTATCACATGATCTATGAACCTCATCCCATTGGAACAGAACTGCAGTTTCCATGAGATAAAATTGAAATGGCTCATGACATATTCTGGATATGTGTCTGAATATGGTACAGTACATGTTCTAGGGCTATTGTGGTCAGGCAAACTGCAATGGCCACTTTCCCAATTTCATGTGGAGGTGCTGGTGACCCCATAACCAATGGCACCTCTACATGTGCTCACCAGTGGCTGCACTTGTGTCCATGAACAATTCTGTGAGTGACTGACTCAACAGGTCCTGTATTTTTGTTCACTCGTTATTGTGGTTCCATTTTCTATTCCTGTTCTGTGTTTTTGTAGCCCACACGTCAGTCATGTGTAAATGGAATAAGCACCATTTCTCTGGCTTCTGAATCAGATTATCATATGCTGTGATATTTAGCTTTCAGTGATACCAAGATTTGTTCACCATTCAGAGAGATACTCAGTATCTTTGATTATTCTCTTTTATGCTTAACCCATTTAACCCATTTGGTATACCTGCTGCGTATATGCAAGGTTGGGCAGAATTGGCTTAAAGTTAGCTGTTTGCCTTTATCATGGTTAATGAGTTCCTCAATGGCTATCTTTGTCAGTTTGCAATGCCGCCCATTAGCTAACAGTGTTTATCAAGGTCAAGTCAATAAAATCTGTTTTGAACATCCATTTCAAGTCAAACTACATGTTACTTTGACCCTGATACATACATAGTGGAAGGAATCTGAACTGGAGCCATGGCAGGATTGTAGAAGGGCTTTAATTATTTTTCATAGTCTTAATCCAAATTGCCTTCTCCCATCCACCACTAATTACCTACAGGGATAAAGCTTCAATTGGTGACAATGGGAGCTTTTTTTCTACAGGCAAATACGGTCCTATTCCTCTGCTCACACCTGAAAGCCCTATAAGGGCTAATTGATTTCGCTGGTGCAGATCTGAGTAGCCCCCTAGGGCTGTGGGGGTGCTACACGGGGTATGGGAACTGATGTTCCTTTACCCTGAGGAGACCTCTGACTGGCTTGTTGCCCCTGGAGGACACAGTGGCGGTCATTTCAGCACTGCTGTACCATGAGGCAGGCAAGCAGGATTGGGATTGGGCTGTTGATGTGATTAAAATCTCCACATCATTAGGCAGAACAGTGCGTGTGAGCACGCAACCGGAAGGGAAGAACTCAATTTGATGCTCATTACTAGTCACGACTTGATAATGGCATAACACAGTTGTGATGCCAAATGATCATCACAAGAGATGGCCTAGTTGTAGTATTGCAGCTGTGCTGGAACAGGTCAATGCCTTGTGTGATTCAGAAGTGTGATGCGAAGGGGTATGGTGTGAAAGGAATGACAACATTAACCAATGCACTATCCACAAGATCCAGATCTGAATCCCTCATCATCAGTCCAAGAGCCCACCTAGTTCAGCTTCCTGTATCTTACAGTGGCCCTGAGAACAGCTGAGAGCCCACAAGACAACAAGGTACCTGTATCCTGTTGCCATTCCCTTGCATCTGGCATTCAAATAGAGGCTACCTCTAAAACCTGAAAGTTGCATAGACATAAGGACTTGAAATCTGTGATGGACTTTTTCTCATATATCTGTCCACCCATTTCTAAAGGCATCTAGGCCAGGTGCCATCACAACAGCTTTTGCCAAAGAGCTCCACAGATTAATGATGCGCTGGATAAAGAAATTTTTTTTGCCTGTTCTGACCCTCCTGCCAGTCTATTTTAGTGGATGCCCCTGTTCTCGGTGTTTCTGGTTCTGGGGTTGTGAGAGAGGGAGAATAACTTCCCTATATCTACTCTATCCACCACGTGCATAATTGTATATGCCTCAATCATGTTTTCCCTCAAGCACCTTTCTAGACTGAAGAGTGCCAAACATGATAATCTTCATTCCACCTAGCCCCACTCATTGGTTTGCTTTCTTGTGCACCCTTTCCTGTATTGCTGTATCCTTTTTGAGATGTGGTGACCTAAACTGGATACAGTGTTCTATATGTGGCCTTATCATCAATTTGTACAATGGCAGAATAACATTGGTCATTTTATTCTCAATCTCTTTTTAACAGCCCAGTCCTCAGTTGCCTGGTGTGTGAGGTTGCCATGGCACCAAAATGGCTACTGCAGCATTCAACACGCACTGGGCAGCCTGAAGCAGCTTCTCAGAGGAAGGGGACATTTGCCCCCTTCCCCCAGGTAAGGGAAGAAGCCCTGCAACGGGGTTACCCGATTCTGTAGTGGTTATTGAGCACTACTTAAGAATCAAGTAGTCCCATGTCAGGCCATGTGGCCCAACACAGGGTTCAGGATAAAGTGGAGATGAGCAATGCCAGTCCCGCCCCTACCAACCCGTTCCCTCCCCCACTGTGCCTCCTCTCCGCCCTCTCCCTGCCCTCCCCTACCTCATCCCACTGTGGATTGCCTCCTCCCCACCTCCCGCACCCCACTCACATCTCTGCTGCCTGGTAATCTGGGCAAGCTACTGGGCAGTGGAATGAGGGCCCAGTGCCAGAGCTGGCCCAGTGCAGGCTCACACTAGCTCTGGCATTGGGCCCGCAGTAAGGCTCGCAAACATGCGGACAGTATGCGCTGGCAGTAAGCTGGTGTGCAGGACTCTGGATTGGGCCCTAAATTATCTTGAGCATAGAATTGACCAATTGACGGGGCTGAGATCCAGAAGTTATGCTGGATCCCAGCCACTGTTCCAGGGGAGTTCGGAGTGGCTTCAAGCCACTCTGTTCTCCTCAGACTTGCACCACCTCAGGAGCCCACAAGTCTGAGGAGACCCATAGGGGCCAGGGAACCTTACCCAGGGGTAAGGGGAAAAGTTTCCTGTTGCCTCTGGCTGAAACGATTCTGGCCCCTATCCTGCACTGGACAGTGGCGTAACTAGGTCATTTGACACCCGAGGCCCATAAACTGTTGTCATCCCATATGACATAATTAATTAATTAATTAATTTTTCAGGTGATGTCATGGCTGGAAGTGACATCATCAAGAAAATTAAAATGAATAATTATAAATAATAAAATTTAAAAAATTATTTAAGAAAAATTAAATAAGGGGTAGCTAGCCCTGTTCCACCAAGTGAATATTCTTTGTAGCCTGCCTGCAATAACATTTCCCCCCCTCACAAAATCAGTGAGATTTTCAGGCCTCCCCAAAGTGCTCAGTTCAATGTAAGTTCTTATATTTCAAGCATATCACTATCAGCACCCACCTAATAAGTCTAAAATAGAAAAAGTTCACCTTACCAGCTCAAGCCTCTGTTTCATTCTTGGGGGTGGGGCGCCTTGTGGAGCTTTTGTTGAGCTCCACTTTCATCAGATCAGGACCATTCTGGTGGCCTCACATTCCCCTTTGCCTGGTCTGACCACAAGCCAAGGTACGTTTGCTTATTTGCGGGTAAACAAGACCGTGTGGTTCAGTTTCGCTTTCCATAGGGCTCAATACATTTGTCTGCTTGGAAGGAGGGACCTCCTTCTCCAGTGTTTGGGGGGGGGGGCTGCGTTCATTGGATCAGGACCATTCAGGTGTCATTGGATTCCTCTCAGCCTGCCCTTTCCAACGGACTAATGCAAGTTCGCCTCTTCTCAAGTAAACATGTGATATGGCTCAGTTTCACTTAGGGCTTAATGCATTTTTTGTTTTCAGGTTTTTCAGCCATAACTTTTGATAGAAAGGAGATATATTTCACTCGAGTTTTTTCATTGCATTCTACTGGAAATTCCGCATCCAATGGTATATATAGCATGATGGGGTTATTCCTAACCACTGCGATTTTGGCCCTTTGTGGTGTCACACCCCCCCCAAGATTGGTACCTAGGTCAAACTGCGCCCCACTGCCCCTTCCTAGCTATGCCACTGCTGCTGGATACAGAGCAATGGATACAGCTGCTGGATACACTCCTGGCTTGCCTGTTCCAGCGCAGGATAGGATGGTGCCCTTAGTCATGATGCACCCACTTTACAAACGATCACCATAAGAATAAAAGGAGACTAGGAAGTGACTTGGTGTCCATTCAACTAATTTATTGAGAAAAATTAATATGATGACTAGAAGCAATGATGTCAAACAATAAAAGAAACTATTCAATTGTAAACAGCTTATAGCTGTAACCAATTTCTCCTTATACAGACAAACATGATTACAAAAAGTTAACTTGCAGAAAAAAATGCTAGTTCTCTTTTATACATTTCACAGGCTATCTGAGAAGGGGGGAGATCAAAGCCCAAAGTAGACCCAAATTTTATTTATTGTTTTTATTCATTATAATATTTATATACTGCCTTTCTCATAGACTCCAGGCAGTTTACATAGACAGCCTGATCTTAAACCCCCCCTTTTTTCCCCCCAAATGGCGCTTTTACAAGTTTTATTCTATGAGAGAAACTTCTAGAACCTTCCTTTTCTCCAGCTGTTTCCCTTCATAGTGCAGTTGTCATCCTGGCTGCCAGACCTTGCACTTATAAGCTTTCACAGAATGCTGCAATTAACACCTCAGATTGGTTCTGAAGATGTTACCAATTTCTTGCTAGCTGGCTCGTCCACACTCTTCCATGGAGATCTGCCAGCAGCTTCGGTCATCCATCCAAGGCAGCTGAATCTGTTTAGTTTTTTCAGGCGAGGTGATAACTCAACCTGCAAACTACGCTTCCTGCCCAAATGGGGCCTACAGTTAAAATTTCACTATTGGAAAAGAAAACAAGTCTTTTTGGCTAGTCAGTTGATTGAGAGAGACATCCCAATTATCCTAACTTGTATCAAACATTGAATGATAAATTCACTCTGACCTGGGGTGACCTGGGGTAACCACTCCAGTTACCCAATTACCCAGGAATAAACAGTTTGAGGTGAAGCAAAACTCATAAACAGCATGGCTGTTTTTGATCAGAAGTGTCAACAAGTTATGATGCCTGCAAATTCTCAGCAAGTGTAGTGCCCTGTTCACCAGGACAGCTAAATCCCTTGTCCTCTGGAATACAGAGAGGGCTAAGCCTTCTTGCTAAAATCAAGTGTAGTATCTTGCTAACATAGGCCATGCTTCCCATGAGACATGGGAAGCACATTGCAAGAAATCAAAGTTTGACTCAGGTGATCAAGCAGCACATCTGGAGTTACACAATAGAGAAGAAATTAGTACACAGATGACAGAGGAGAAGCACCAAACAGGACAGAAAAGTCTCACATCAGAATACATGCCCAGAAGGTACCTATAAACTTTATGCACAGATTCTGATTGGCTAACAAGCTTGCAGCTTTAGGGCCTAATCCAGTATGCATTCCACTGGAAGTGACTGCCTTAAGGCAGTGGTAGAAAGGACTCCAGCAATGTGCGGAGTAGCTTACTGTAGGAGTGCCAATGGGAGAGCTACAACCATCTCACACATGTGAGTGGATCGCCAATGATCCACCAAGGCAGGTAAGATGATGGGGGTGGTTGGACACAGTGGGGGGGAGAGTGGAACTAGACTACAACAAGGAAGGAGAGGACAGAATTGGGTGGTGATGGGTGCGGGCCGATTCAGTCTGGGAAGGCGAAGAGTTTGGCAGCGCAGGTCCATGCAAAGCAGTGAATTCACTAGTGCAGGTCCAAGTAGATCCCTCTGTGCTGCAAATGTTCCCTTTGAGGAGACTTCTGTAACTGCTACCCATTCGGGATGCAAAGGTAGCCATTTTGACATTGCTGCATCAGTGGAGGGAGGAAGAATAGCATTGGGTTGTCAGTCTTGTGCCAATGCATGTTTATAGCAGCACTGTAGTCACAGACTCTAGCTCTGTGACTCTAGACTCTAGACTCTAGGGTTGCTAACTATTTTCCTGGCAGTGCTCCTGTGCTGTTAATCCTGTGTGCAGGATAGGTAAACATTTCTCAGGTGAAGCTTTTCTAAGCATGAACTGAGAAGAGATTGGAACGCTTGTTCAGAAATAAATCTAAAGTAGGTGGGTAGGTGAGAGAGCTTACCCAAAAACTAACGTGACAATGATAAAATGTTCCTCATGGGACCCCTTCAGTAAGAATAGTTTAAGAATAGTTTAGAATAGTAAGAATAGTAATAGTAAGAATAGTTTAAGAATAGTTTAAGTTGGCCCCCCCAAATTACACTACCCCTCCTTGTTAGAGTGTGCGTGTGTGTATGCGTGTGTACTAGAATGACCCCATGTTCCAGCCCTCGCCTGCACCTGCAATCCAGTGTGTGTGCACACAGTCCAACACATGAACACATTCTGACACATGCTCCACACCAGTACTCATCTCACAGCCATTAACCCCCTCCTCCTCTACCATCACAACCTTTGTGACTGTTTGTAGATGAGAGGATTCTGCTCCTCCCCACCTGACCGCTTACCAGAAGCAGTAAGAGAGGCAAAGTAGCGATCCTTTCCCCAAGCACCCAGGGAAAGGACTGAGGTGGTGGCTTTGGACAAAGAGGCAAGTCCCCTCTTTTATCTTCTGCTGCACTTGAACAACATGCAAGAAAAAGATGGGGCAAACAGGTGGAATAGCCAGGCAGACAGTGGGCCAGTGTGGATGGTGGGCCACTACAGGTTATGGGTTGCCCTATGCCAGTTTGCAGCCTCTCCATACCCACCATCTGAAGTGAGGGGTTCAACTGGCCTCCTGGCTGGGCCCACCTGTGCTCTCCAGACCTTTGTAAAGACTGCGGAGGGCAAGTTTGTTCCTCTTGAATCACGTACTGGCTGTCCTGGGGAAAAAACTGAAAATGTAGTGAAGAAGGCCCAGAGTGTGGATGAAATGCACATTGACCATCTGCTTCACTATGATCTGAAGCAAATCATAATTAAAAAAAAAGAAGCTGACAGAATTGCACACAGAAAAGGAAAGCAGAAAGTTCAAGTCAGTTTGTACTGCTATTCAGCACTATTGTGAGGAACCTCCCCCCAGAATTTAGAGCATTTGAACCCATTCAGGCCCCTGTTTGGGCCTAGCTCTGAGCATGTACAGAGTGCTTTGGCCAAAGTAGGCCCTATACTTAACTGCTTGGGTCAACAGGACATTTTAGAAGATGCCCCCTGAATGCCCCCTTTGTGTCTGTGTTAAAGATGAAGTGGTGTTGCAGACACAAGCTTTGATCGCAAGAAGTTGTGTTGCAGCTAGTACCTCAAAAACAGGAAACACCCCATAGGACATAATTAAATAATTTTTCAATTAATTTTTTAATTCTTCAATGTCATGGCTGGAAGTGACATCATCAAGCAAATTAAAATAATTATAAATAATTAAAGGAAAACAAATAATTAAATCAGGGCAAGCCAGCCCTGTTCCACCAAGTGAATTTTCTGTAGCCTGCCTGCAATAACATATCCACCCACAAAATCAGTGAGATTTTCAGCCCTCCCCAAGTGCTCAGTTCACTATACATTCTTATATTTCAATGTCTTAACAAGTCTAAAATAGAAAAAGTTCACCTTATCAGCTCAAGCCTCTGTTTCATTATTTTCATTGGGAGGGGGGGTGCTGCCTTGTGGAGTATTTGTTGAGCTTCACTTTCATCAGATCTGGTGGCCTCACATTCCCTTTTGCCTGACCTGATCGTGATGTTTGCTTACTCGAGAGTAAACAGTTTTGCTTTCTGTAGGACTCCTTACATTTGTCAGCTTGGAAGAGGTACTTCCTTCTCGGGTGTATTTTGGGGGCTGTGTTCATCAGATTGGAACCATTCAGGTGTCATTGGATTCCTCTCAACCTGTCCTTCCCGATGGACTAAGGCAAGTTCACCTACTCACGAGTAAATGTGTGATATGGCTCAATTTCACTTTCTATAGGGCTCCATGCATTTTTTATTTTCTGATTTTCCAGTCTTACCTTTTGATAGAAAGGAGTTACTCTTTTTTTCCCATTGCATTCTGCTGTAAATTCCACATCCAAAGGTATTTAGCATGATGTTATTATTTCTAATCACTGTGATTTTGGTCCCTTGTGGTGTCACCCCCCCTAAGACTGGTACCTAGGGCGGACCGCCCTCTCCACCCCTTGCTAGCTACGCCACTGGCAAGGTCAGTTTGTGTTGCAAGGTACTTTGTTTTTTACAGAGATGGGGAAAACTATAGGTACTGAAGTTACAGCTGCATGTTTTAATGTAAATAAATTATAAACAAGATTGAATGAATGAATGAATGAACGGAAATATTATTTTAAAAACCCGAAGAGAACACTGCCCCAACTAATTAAATATTACAGGCAAATATTTTACACCTACAATGTATCCATTTTCCAGAGCATGTCAAGAGTAGCTTTTTGTGGGGCTCAACAGGAAAGCCCCACACAGAGTGAGAACCTCTGCATTTGTGAACAAAATGAAGCAGAGGATCTGGCGCATTATCTCAAAGACAAGAGATCTATTCAAAAACTAACAAAATTATCAGACTGTACACAGACTCAACAAGTTGGTTATCATCTTGAGGGTGTTTATAACAGAGAGAACAGGTTTGTTAATAAAGGCCACTGACAAGTAAGGGCCAAATAGTATTCAACTTTCTAGCCCTGGTATACCTGTGCCAATGGGGTGTGTGCTGCATCCTGTGGTGGGAGGGTAGTTAAGGAGACCACCACAAGGTAAGGGAACATTTGTTCCCTTGCCTTGGGGCTGCATTGCAGCTGTACAGGCGCTGGAAAATTGGATAGGATTGGGCCCTAAGATGACACAAGTCTGCTGTTCCTTGTCTTGGATATCAGTGTATATACATTTGGTTTATTTTAAATTTATTTGATTTCTATGAATAAAACACATATCAGAAGGAACATAAGAAGGAACTGTATTTGTGGTTGAAGCAACAAAATGTTTGGCTGAGTGAGTGAGCCGAACACCACTTGTGGTTGTCTAGATTCTGCTGACTGTTTTGGACCTCGTACTCAATTCTGGCACCAGGTTGCTGGGTACCCTCAGGTAGAGCCCTGCATCTGCCCCCCCCCCCCCGTAGCAGCCCCACTTGCCCCATGATGGTGGATTGGGGCAGTACCACTACCAGAAGTACTGAGGGTTCAGAGGTTGGCCCAGCTGGGTAGGCAGTTATGCAGGCCAGCCTCTGTATAACTCAATAAATAAATCTCCAATAAACAGTTATGCAGGCCAGCCCCTGAAGCACTATAGAAATTCTGTCAAACCAGCCCCCCATGGCTGCTGCCACTGCCACCCGTCTCCTCCTCCTCTGCTACAGTTTAGAACAGTGACGGCAGTGATGGTGACAGCAGTGACAATGACAATGGCAGCACCAGGGCCTCCTTCCCCAGTTTCATTTAGAAATGAAGGAGAGGATAAGGTGATGATGGTGGAAAACTTCCTCCTGACTGCCACCAGGATAATCACTGTCACCACTTGCTCCCTGCAGCACTGGAGGCAGGTCCACAGTTCACCTAGCTGATTGTTCTTCCTCCCTGCTCTGCTGTTCCATGTTTTGGAACAGAACAGCAAAGGCGGCCAAAATAAGGAAACTGCGGAAGCTGAAGTGGACAGTGCTTCTCCTGATTTCTTTGTTTTGTCCTGCCCTGTGACTCTGTTGCAAAGCACAGAGCAGCAGTGCGAAGAGGAAGAGGGAAAGTGGCAATTTGGTGAGGCAGCTGTGGAGGTATCTGATACGTGCAGGATGCCACCCACACTCATCCAGTGCCTGAGGCAGCAGGCCTAACCTCTCTAATGACTGGGCCAGCCTTGCTCTTACATCGTGCTTACAGTCAGTTCCTGCTCCTGCTATTTTATGCACTGAGCATAGCAGATGGATTCTTCATTTGGGCCTTGACCCCACCAGACTTTTAAAGCCTTTCCATTTCCTGCCTTCTTTTAAAATAATATTTTCACACTTGAAATCAACATAATATGTTGCATTTAGACAGATTTCATAGATGTCATCTTTAAACCTCTGCAATTTCACTGAGTGTGCAGCATTTCAATCCACCACCTGCAGTCTAATTACGTAACATCATAACCAATTCAGCACTTCTGCTTGACTCTCTGGATATTGCCATAAATTATTCTGGCACATTACACTGTGTCATGGTTGCCAAAATCCTAAAAAGTCTCTATTTTGGCATTAGTTTCAGTTTTAGAACCTTTATTGGCATATTACACATATACATAGACAAACAATTCATAGACTTTTAAAAAAGTGATACTAATTCCTAGGATACTAAGAGGTACATCCCATTTTGGCATTAACCCACCAGAGGTGTTTAATACAGGTAAGTTTGCACATGAGAAGTTTATTCCAGGTTTTTCTAGGAGATGGATGGAAGTCTGGGCTGTTTCCAATAACTTGCAATTTGTGCTGCCAATAACATATAACAGATTATTTTGCTGTTTTTCTGCTCCTTCCATGGTGGGGTTACCCAACAGTATAACCAATGCATCCAGAAGGAAGTCAGGGCCCATAATATCATTAACACTTACCATAAACACCTTCTGAAATGGTTCTGTTTAGTCACACTCCCACCAGATATGTTTGGAATCAGCCCCATCCTTTCCACATCTCTAACACAAGACATTCATCATTATAGACATCTTCTGAATTTAACAGGGGCATAATGCCAACCTTGCAGACATTTTCCTTTGCTTTGACACCTATAACCACCTATGTTCTTCTTCAAGTACATGTATATCTCCACTGACCTACCCAAATGCTAAAAGAAAAAGCCTTTTCCTACTGGTTTAAAGTGGATTTTCTTAGAGAAAAATCCTTTTTTGTGGATGCCTTGTGGCAAGTAGCTGTCAAAATCTAGTTGCTGGTCTAAATATAGCCAAGACTGCATGTGGGGTTTGCAATACATTTTTTTTATATTTGTAAGCATTGGAAAAATGGGGGTGGGTAAAACTCCTCTTGACAGCTCATCTTCTGACAGAAAACAAACCTCCTTTCCTTGATAAAAGCTCAAGTGTTAGTGATACGATGGTTAAACCCAATGTTAACATTTACTGTATACCTAACACCCCTCATCTCTTCCTTAATAAATATTGGAATGAATGGAAAAACTCAAGGAGCGAAAACTTCTCTGTTCTTTTTCCAAATCTGAACTACTGCAAACTGAACAGAATTCTCTTCAACACCCCTTTTGGTCATCCTGACAATCTATAGCCAGTCAGTTAATGGGATTTCTATTCTGTTTTGTTCAACAGCCAGTTAGGTGAGTTATGTAGCCACTGCCCCACCATTTAGCTACGTTAGGACCTCCCATCCCTCTCTCTGTGTCTCCCCTTTCAGGAATGCTAGCCATAATTCTAGGTGTCTCATACTCAACAGTACATGCATTTATACATGCATGTGTGGCAGTACGCTTAACAAATGGAATTTTCTAACGGTAATGCCAAAAAGAAGGATATAATTCAGGGAAGAATATTCCTGTTTCCTGTCACCTCGCCCATATTTCAAGCCTACACAGATTGTGGATGCCCCAAACCAGATACAGACCACTAGACCTGCACCATGGCTTCAAAGCCTTCTGCTTTACTGTGCCCCTGGGATTGCGAGAACAGGGGATTGGCAGGTAGCCACTAGGTCACACGACTGGTGGGTTGTGTTCAGCTGGGGTGATTTGCTCAAAGCCAGAGTTTTCCCCAAAGTTTCCCTGGAGCAGGTTGGGACAGGCTAGTTGTGGAAGCAGAGGGAGAGATTTTTTTTTTTTCATCAGTCCTTGACCCTTTCAGCTTTCTGACACTTTAAGCTTTGCACAGTGTTTCCAGAGTCAGAGCTACTGGATGAGCAATGGCACACAAGCTAAAGCTATGCAACAACTTGTAGGTGTGCGTATCTGTATTCATTTCCACCAGCAGATAGAGCAGTTACCTATGTTGTTCCTAGTTTAAATACTCATGGGTTACTCTCTCCTAATCAGTCTTTTCTTTAGCCTCTTGCTGGAAGGGTGACACCATGTGAGCTAAATCTGCACAGTAAGTGGGTAGTGTATACATGTGTTCATCCCATCAGTAGGTACAGCAGCCACCTATTCATTTGCTAGTTTTAAATGGATTGCTCCTCTCATATTTTGATTAGATTTTTCATTAACTTTTCCTGTCCTTGTTTCATCTCTCCCTTTGTAAGCAGCCATGACCATTCGCTTCTCTAGTTTTATTTCACAGTATGTAAAAATGCTTGTGTAATTCAACTCTGCTGCAAAAAGTTCTGTTTTTTTTCACAGCTCTGTTAAGATCTTTTTCCTGTCTTCTTGTTCTGCCTGTGTGTAACAATGGCTGCAGTTCTTTACTTGCTACAGTAAAGTTCTTAGCAAAACCCAGCGTTGCTGTGTGTGGGACTGATTGATTTCCTCCACTCTGCTAACAAGAGCCACAAAGATGCCTTTATATTTAATGGAGGGCTGACCTGCATATTCAGATGTGTCATACAATACTGCTTCCTTGTGATTGTACCACTTCAAAATTCAGGTGGAAGAAGAACACATTAGAATGTGCTTCTCCCACTCTCTGGATTGGAGAAGCATTGACAGACAGGAAAAGGAATGGGCAGGGGTGGGCAGTGCTGAGCTAGAACACTGGAAAGTGAGAGAAGCTGGCAGAGGCTGGCACATCATTGGGTAAGAGGGGGATAGAATTTGGCATGCTGGCTCAGGTATCAGGAGGTCTTGGGCCAGCTCTGACACTGAGGTTTTTCAAAAAAAAAAATCTGAGCAGCAGAAACTATCAAGAACCTAATTTGGGGTCTCTGGATCTTTCTCAGAAAGTATTACAATTCAGTTTTTTCCTAGGTGCATTTCTTCCCCCAAAATAATTGCTATGAAAGAAAACATTATGAGAGAATAATTCCTAATGGTTGCTATAGATAAGTATAAGGAAATGTTGTGACCTATGACCTGTTTGAGATATGGCATCTACAGAATGTTAAAAACAGCATTTTTCTATTAAATGTTACTTAAAGCTCTGAAATTGTGTGCACAGTGATTCCTCACACAAACACAATGTTGATTTGATTTACATTTAATTGACATTTGATTTATAGTTTACACCAAACAGGCTGACAATATCGATTGCAATGCCTAAGATATGCAAAACTCTATTTTCAATTAAGCACTTGTTATTATAAAAACAAGCAGCCTATTAAATCTGATTACAAATTAATCAATAGTTCATGCTAATTTCAAATGCAAATAATGTTTTGAGGGTTACATTTGACTGTGCAAATCAATCAGGGCTCTTAACACACATCACAAACATCAAATGCGCCCAAGGGCACAAACGTAACCCACTTTCCAGCACCGACATAAGGGCAATGCAATTCCAAGGTAAGAGAACAAACATTCCCTTACTTTGAGAAGGCCTCCGTGAGTGCTGCCCAACTGCAGGGTGCAGCACACGTCCCACTAGCACAGCTACGCCAGTGCTGGAAAGTAGGTTAGGATTTGGGCCTAAAAGAGTGAAATGCATTGCTTTATTTCTGATCTTGTTTTACTGTGTCCAATTCTTGCCTTCCATGGGATTCTCAGGAAGTTGCCCACTAAGTTGCTGACTAGGCTGAAACCTGCTTTAACATTATACTGTCATTGTGTGCTCTGCAGACATTATTTATGCTACTATTATCTCAATCTTAATTGTAAAGATCATGGCAATTTACCAAACAGATTCTCTCCTGTTACCCCTTATGCTTGGAACCACCTTTCAATACATATTTGAAAATGCTCTCATGCTCTTTCAAATCCCTAAGCACACCTTTCCCCACACCTTAGTCCCTGTTCCTGCTGTAGCTAAGCTTAAGGATAGGTAACTGAAATAATCACATTCTTCTCTGCTTACCCCACTTCCATCTCCTTTCCTCTCTGGTCTCCCTTGGGTCCGTATCTAAATTATAAGCCCCTTGGGCCAATAACATATCATTTCCCTCTGTGTTTGTTTGATGCAGTATGCACATTTACAGTGCTACAAAATTTGATATATTTTTCTCTTACCATTAATAATATAGAACCTAATAATAATAATAAAGAACTTTAGAAGATCTTGCACATAGCTTTTAAGTGCACCATTGAATGGAGCTATTCATTTGCTATGGATAGTTTCATGTCTGGCTGTTTAAAAGGCTGTATTACAGCTAGAGGGAGCTCAGGGACTGTTCAATGCTGCTAACTGGGCAAAGAGATACTTTTTAAACTGTTGGTTCTTGGCTGGGAGGAAGGAGAGCAAGCAACTATCCCTATTCATCCCAGCAGAGCATTCCTCCCAGTAGCCACTGGTTGATATGTCTCTCTTGAATATATTTGCTGATTGTGAGCCCCTCATTCATTTTGCTGTTGTTATTGCCAAAAAACTGCATATAAAAATTATTAATAATAATGTTAAGAGCCAAACAGACAATATCCAGTAAATACATTGGGGTCAAGCTCCTCTACTTCTAGGTTAAATATTGCTAAATAAGTTTGGTAAATCTCCAAAGATTGGGTGCAACAATTTCTTAAATGAAGCATAATACAGCAATACCTTGCACTTCCAATTGGTTAGGGATCAGAGCATGGAGGGATGAAAGTAAAAAATGGATGAAAGTAAAGGCATAGCTTTATTTAGCTTGCAAATTTATTTTGGCCAATGAAAAACGTAACTAACTAATTATATGGCACACGTAAATGAATGCAAAACCTAAATAAACAAAAATAAATGGAAAATAAGCATCACTGGCAAACATCATGGGCGTTTGGAAGAAATCAGATAAAAGAGGAAAGCATGTGGATGAAATTTGAATTGTAGTTAAAATTGAAGGCTCTTTGCTCTTTCAAGTGGATGAAAGTCAAAGTATGCCTGCACAGTGCATAATAGAATATGGTGATCAAACCAATGTCACATTGAAAAACACAACTATATAAGTCTCAATCCAATTAGTTTAAAGTGATGTGGACTGTTATGGAGCTGCTGTGGAGCAAATACATTATGAATTTTATTACTTTAATTTTATTTCAGATCAATTAGCTGCATAGCTGAGAAGACGTTTTATAGTCCAATCCTAAGCTTCTCCAGCGCCCTGTGATACAGCGGCTCCGAAATGGCTGTATGCAGCAGGGCCAGGGAAGCTGCTGTAGGTCTCCTCAGGGTAAGGGAACATTGGTTCTTGGTACATTGGTTCCCTTACCCCGTGTAGAACATGGCTGGCCCCAGTGGGTCTGTTTGGATCTGTGTCAGCTCTTGAGATGGCACAGAACTGAGGAGGCCAATGTAGTGCTCTGCAGCTTCAGAGGGGGACAGGATCTGGCAGCAGCCTCTGCCTCCATCTCCGCCCCCTCCCAGGCCCAATCCGCACTCTGGCCCACCCTCCCCCTGCCCCAGTCCTCCCCCTCCCCACCTTTCCCCCACCCCAAGAAGCCATCCTGCTGCCAGGTGAGGATAGATATTGCCTAGCAGTTCTTCTGCCGGCGATGAGACCCAGAATGGACTGACAATGGCCTCTCTGCCAGTGCTGGGTGCCTCCCACCAGCAGGAAAGTTCCTTATGGCATTTTTGCGACACCCAGCGCCGTTGCTTCAAGTGCAGAGCTGGCACTGGGCACCTCAGGATTGGGCTGCTGATCTTCTAAATAAAGTTTTAAATCACAAAGGGCACTGAAGTATTCTTCATTGTCAGGATCCATCCTGTGGGCCTTTTCATAGCACTCAATGGCTTGCTGCTTTTCGCCATCCAGTTTATGAATGTACCCAAGAACGCCATATTTATTTGCATCACAGAAACCTCCCTTGATAGCCTTTTTAATTATTTTCTCCAAATGAAATTTGCACTTATTTCTTGGATACGAGTCATTTTCAATTTTCAGCCCTTCCAAGTATTGTTTAATAGCATCAGATTCTGATTTTTTGTGGTATTCCTGATAGCACCCATAGCAAAGGTGGAACTCCTGTTTTTCAAGCAAGGTTAGCTTGCTCATTGCAGATACTTTCTGAAACATTTCTTCCGCATCTGGATATCGTTTCCCTTCAGCGTACATGCCTGCAAGGTCCAGATGCGCAAAGACAAACTTGGTTTTGTGCTCCACCACCTGTTTAAAATGAAAAATACAACGTCTGAGCAGTTCAGCCATCAATCCTCTGTGTTGGCTTGTTGCCTTTTTCAAATCCCAGTACTGGGTTCTATAGCAAAGGCCGATCTGATGGTGTAGAAAGCCAGAGTTTGGTTGCAAGTTTATTGCATCTCTTAATAATTGCAGAGCTCTTTTCACATCACCAGCTTTTCGATAAAATTTGGCTGCATACCTCAGTACATACGGAATGTCTGGGTATTTTTCAAGCGCTTCTTTAATGTACTTTCCCCCTTCTTCAGCTTGATTCGTTTCCTGAAGTTTTAATGCAAGGATGGGCATGAGAAACGCGTCCTCTGGATTCAGTCTCAGTGCATGCCTCAAGAGCTCTAGCGATGACCCATCTGCAACCTTCTTCTCATAAAAATCTTCCAGGCGGTACACTGTGATTGCATAGCCTGAATTGAATTCTGGATTTTCAGGTTCGTATTCCAGTGCCTTGGCAAAGCTTTCCTTGGCTTTTTCATAATACTTTCCCCCAAACTTTAAGAGCGCCCACCCCTTTTCACAGTAGAGTTGTGGGAACTTTATGTTATAAGGAGAGGCACTTCTGTGTTCCTTGCAGGTACTTGCCACCTTCTTTAGGTAGATCTGCACTTCCTTAAGTTTGTCCATCTGATAGAACACCCAAGCATAGTTGCTCCATATAATAAGACTCTCCTTTTCGAATTCTTTCGGGTACTCAATTTTAACAGTCTCTTCAGCCCTTTGTAAGTTTTTCAGAGCTTCTTTGTTCTTGCCTCTCAGGGACTGCACGTAGGCCAGCAGGTTATAATTTCGGGTTTTGGACGTGAACAGTAAAAATTCAATCTGATCTTCAATTCGTTCTTCTAACTCTTCAGGATCAATGTCCTCCTTCAGTAACATCCAAGTAAAATGGCATTCAAGTTGCAGGAGGCTCTCCTTCAGGGAATGCTTGGAAATTTCACTACAGACAGAAGGAGGAAAAAAGGGGAAAAGTTCAAGTTTGCAAAGTGACAAGCTGAACATAAAATTATTGTGGAGAACTTTGAAAAAATCAATGCCAGTTTTTCTATCATGAAAAAGGTCTTTCATTCAAAGCCATGCGTGAATGGCTGTTAATACAGGTGTCCTGCCTCTCCCCCCCCATCCACAGGAGATACATTCCAGCCCCCCCCCCAAACCATGAATACAGGGGAACCCTATCTTTGCACTGAATAATATGAGCCCAATTTTGTTCAGTTAAATGAAAAATTAATATTTTGGCACTTGCTTGGATGAGTAGACAAAATGGAAACCAGCAGAATTTAGCAGCCAATGATACAATCACTTTAGTCCAGCCCTGGGACTATACTGTGCCCCAGTTCCACAATCCTTGCTAGTATATGGGATACATCTCAGGTGCCTTGTGACAGGGCCATAATCAGCAAGTCTGCAGAACTTTTCCTGCTGTACTTTTTAAAATGGCAAATGAGCTGCAGACTTTGGGGCCTGGACACCAGGCCCAACATTTCTGACCCTCCCCTGTTGTTGCTTTCCTTCACACCCAACCTCATGAAGAGTTCTGCAGGGTGCAAAGCTTGCTGCTTGCATTTGTATCATTTTAAGTTGTGTCGTTTTACGTTGACTCCTAATAAAAATATATCTGTCAGACTGCAGTTTTTGAATCCTTTCTTCCCCACCTTTGTCCCACCCAGAAGGAAGATATATCTGCTTTTTCAACACTTAGCATTTAGCATTCTTCTCTTATATTTCTTGTTCTAGAATGAGGTGGCCAACCTTCCAACTTTAGGGCTCCTGGACCTTTAACAATTGTGTAGAGGAGGGAATGTCAGCAAATACAGCTTGTCTGCACAACTTTTAAAGGTCCAGGTGCCCTAAAGTTGAAAGGTTGGCCACCCCTGTTCTAGATCATGGGTCTCCAGTTCTGGTCCATGAGTCGGATCCAGTGCACCACGATAATCCAGGCATGGCAGTGGCAAAGCTTTCCTATTCTGAGCTGCAGCTTCCTTTTCTCACGCCCAATCTCTGCAGCAATTCATGCAGGCAGCCGTTTCTGCTCCACATTGCCCCAGAAGGCTCTGCACTCCAATTTTCAAGGGGGAGCTGCAGCCCAGTGGGAGTTGCTGCAGAGATCAGGCATGAAAAAGGAGGTTGCAGCCTGGAATGGTAAGGATTTGCCACAGCTGCACCATGCCAGAGATTATTATCATGATGCATGGCATGGAGGGGTATGGAGACTCCTGTTCTAGATGGGGTTACCAGATGCAGGGGGACAGAGTGCCTATACCACCTTTAATCATTGAAGAGGTGATACTGGTAGGCACTGCTTTCTAGACCCTTCCATGTTGAGCTGCACTGCCAAAATTCACTCTTTGATACAATGGTTAAAGGTATAGGCCAGCGATTTTTAACCTTTTTCATCTCACAGCATACTGGCAAGGCATTAAAATTGTCAAGGCACACCATCAGATTTTTGACAATTGACAAGGCACACTGCACTGACAGCAGGGGCTCACATCCCCCAGTGGCCCTACTAACAAACAATCCTCCCCCAAACCCCCGCAGCACACCTAGAGACCATTCGCGACACATCAGTGTGCCATGGCACAGTGGTTGAAAATGACGGGTATAGGCACTCTGTCCCACTTTCTATCTGATAACTCTAGTTCTAGATCAGTGGTTCCCAACTGTTTTAGCACTGGAACCCACTTTATAAAAAAGACCTAGCTTTATGAGATTTCACTTCACTTCACAAAAAATTTCACTTCTGCTCAACTTCAGGTGCATTTGTTGAGTTCTACATTCATCAATTGGGACCATTCTGGTGGCCTTGTGTTCCCCTATGCCTGATCTCCCATAAGAGCTGAGGCACATTTGTCTACTCATGAGTAAACACACAGGAGTGGCTCCGTTTCACTTTTTATAGGGCACAATACATTTTCCTTGTCAACTTGGGGGGGTGACTTCCTTCTCCGGTGTTTTTTGGGACCTGTGCTCATTGGATCAGGACCATTCTGGTGGCACTGCGTTCCCCTCAGCCTGCCCTTTGAAGTGGACTGTGGCATGCTCACATACTAATGAGTAAAGGTGCACACATGGATCAGTTTCACTTTTCATCGCAGCCCAATACATTTTTCCTTGTCAGTGATCAGCTTATCAGTTTCACAACCCACAGTTTGGGAACTGCTGTTCTAGGTAATGGAAGAACTAAATACATTACTGACAATTAATTCAAGTCCTGACAATTAATTCAAGTTTCAATTAACAGTTACGTTTGGGCTGAAACCTGGGGGTTAGTTACTATGAATTCAGACAGACTTGCTTCTGAGGAAACTAGGATCAGGCTGAACATCACATAACATGCTGAGAAACTCAGTTCACCAAAGTCATGGCAACTATTAACAAGCAATAAACTGCACTGTTACTTATCATTTGCTACCTACCTCATGATTTCAGCTGTATAATGTGCTGTAAGAACACCTTCTCCTCTAGTTGGGTGGAACTCCTCCTGTGGATATGTGCTGTTACTGCATCCTTTTTATAGTTTTCCAGACCCTGTACACAAAGCAGGGTGTAACTGTATGAGCTTAGCTCTCTGCCTGGAAATGGGAACCGAAACTTAGAAGACCAGGCTCAGTACTCCTGAAAATTGAAACTGTAACTTGTTCAGCTGAAAACAGAAGTGTTGGTATGCTGTCAGTTTCCCTTTCTTCTGATCCTATTGCTTTTATCAGGGCATGACACACTCAAGCTCTTTTGAAAAAAAAAACAAAACCCAACTTTAGGGTCTGGGATGTTTAAACCAATCTATAAGATCACTTCATATTTAGGGCCATAAAGTGGGATAGTGCAGAATGGAGTGGTCTGGAATCAGCCCTTTATGAGTCAAATGACAGCAAAAACACAGTGGATTGTGTTAAGAGACATGTGAGAAGAATACTAACAGCAATAATGATCAGTAGCAGCAGCAAAGCTCACAAAGGGCCCACTCCTATCCAATCTTCTAGCTTTGGTGTAGCCACAATGCAGCCCCTTGGTAAGGGAACACATATTCCCAGTGCTTTTTTTGTAAATAAAAAGGTGCAGGAACTCTTAACTTGTTAATTTTTATTTATTTATTTATAAACCATTTTTTATTGGAGAAATAAAATATTTTTATGTGCTTCCCCCCTAAAGATGAACTTACTTCTGAGTAGACATGCATAGGATTGGGCTGTCAATCTCCACATCCCCTTCCCCCTAGCTACTTTTTCTACACAGGGGGAAAAATACTGTACAGGTGCACTTGTAGCGTGTAGTATGTAGTGTGGCACTACTTCAAGGAGAGGAAGCAGTGAATGGATTCCGGAAAATGGCTTACAAGAGTTCCATGTAGTAAAATTCCTCTAAGCAACTGTGGGAGTAAGAACAAAAAAGGAATTCTTACACAAGAGGGGTCCTTAGGTGCACACAGAAACAGCTACGTTTGCAAACAAGCTATTAAATATGCTTTAATTCAGGTATCAGAATACTCTGTGTCTTTGGGAAGGCACTTGGCATGCAATTGTATGTTCTCTGCTGCCCTGAGCAGCTGCTGTGCATTGCTGGAGAGGAGCTGCAAACGCTGGCTGGCAGAGGGCATGCTTGTGGGGGAAGGATGAGGAGGATCTCTGGCAAGGCTGGACAGCACTTTGTACACATGTAGAATCCCTTTTCACCTGCCCTTAGCATGTGAAAACGGGTGCAGATATATATCTCTGCCAGGATTAAGAGCCCAATCCTAGGTATGTCTACTCTGAAGTAAGTCTTGTTCTAGTCAATGGAGCTTACTCCCAGGAAAGTGCCTAGGATTGCAGCCTAAGAGCCCAATCCTATGCATGTCTACTCAGAAGTCCACTTTAGTGAATGGGGCTTACTGTGGATAGGATGGCAGCCTCAGGGCCCAATCCTGTGCCTGTCTACTCAGAAGTCAGTCCCATTAGAGGCAGTGGGGCTTCTTCCCAGGAAAGTGTGGAGAGGACTGCAGCCTCAGAGCCCTTCTTCTGCCTGTCTACTCAGAAGTCAGTCCCATTAGAGGCAGTGGGGCTTCCTCCCAGGAAAGTGTGGAGAGGACTGCAGCCACAGAGCCCTTCCCCTGCCTGTCTACTCAGGCTGCAAGGCTATGACACTTTCCTGGGAGTAAGCCCCATTGAACACAATGGAACTTACTTCTGAGTAGACATGCTTGGGCTCTCAGGCTGCAAGGCTATGCACCCTTTCCCAGGAGCAAGCCCCATTGAGCACAATGAGACATACTTCTGAGTAGACACGCCTAGGCTCGTGCTGCAGATTGGCATGGGGACTGCACCAGTCAGCTTCCTTCCCCTCCTCCTCCGCCAAGCCAGTACCTGGGTGTTCCGTGGGTGCTGCAGCCCGTCTCGCTGGCTGGCTGGCTGTCCGTTCTCCTCCTCGGTGTCGGCGCGTGTCCCCCGCGCCCTCCACTGGCTTGGAAGCTGCGTGGGGAAGCAGAGCGTGGGGGGAGGGGAGGGGAGGCAGGCTGGGCTCAGGCAAGAGTTTGGCGATGGGGGCAGGAGGGGGTCGTTGTGCAGTCAGGCAGGGGCCAGGCACCCGCCCACCCTGTACCCCCCAGCACCCACCCAGTGAATGCCTCTGTTTTGCTCCCCCCCCCCCGGAATGCCTCCGAAGGGGAGTGGCCCCTGCAAAAAGGTGCCGGAACTCCGTCCCCCCCCATTCCATTAGAAAAAAAGCCCTGCATATTCCCATACCTTAACAAGGCTCCAGTGACCGCCCCTCCACCACAGGATGCAGCGCACACCCCACTGGCACAACTGCACCAGCACTGAAAAATTAGATAGGATTGGGCCCAAAGTGGTTTACATTGCATAAATTAAATAAGTGGCTCCCTGATCCTAAAGGAATTTATAACCTATTTATCAACCTTTTCCTGCCCCAAACCTATTTTAACATCATCAACAACAAAACAGATCAGAGTGATTTGTTCTGAAGCTGTCAAACATAGCCAGATTCCTACACCACAGATAACTCACAGCCCAATCCTATTCACACTTTCCTGGGAGTAAACCCCATTGACTCTAATGGGACTTACTTCTGAGTAGACAGGCATAGGATTGGGCTCTCAGTTGGAATACTGCAATAAACCATAAAATGTGCCCCAAATCCTTATTCCAATAGCTGTCCAAGCAATACACAGTATTCCAGAAGAAGGCCTAGATTGCTAACTTCCAAGTGATACAGACCAATCAAATTCAAGTTCCACTAAATTAGGTAGGAGTGTTGCAGTTTTGTTTTTCCCCTCATAAAATGTCTACAAAATCAGCATCCTGATATTTGTTCTGATCCCTGGGTGATAAATGGTATTTTGGAAAAAATGGTCTGAAATTCATAAAAAAAATATTGGTATGGGCATTGTTATTTGCAATGCTTTTTAAATGCAATGCATATAACATGTGCATTTTGGGGGGGGGGCTACCATCACATGCAGGGATGCTGTGTCAAAGCTAATGGCACATCTGTGTAATCTGGTGATGAAAGATAACTGAGGCAAATGTTGATGTGCTCCAAAGTTTATTAAAAAGTCCTTAGAAACCAAAACGGTTTGAACTGGAACTCACACTCACACACTGATTTTCTCTGTAAGCCACTTTGTGAACTTTTCATTTAAAAGCAGTATATAAATACAGTTAATTATAACAACAACTTTTTAAATATTATTCTTATTCTTATTAGCAGTATTTATATACCACTTTTCAACAAAAAGTTCACAAAGCGGTTTACAGAGAAAAATCAAATAACTAATGGCTCCCTGTCCCAATAGGGCTCACAATCTAAACAGATGCAAAAGAACACCAGCAGACAGCCACTAGAACAGACACTGCTGCGGTGAGGAGGGCCAGTTACTCTTCCCCTGCTAAAAAAAGAGGAGCACCCACTTGAAAAAGTGCCTCTTACTCAGCAGAGGTTTGTATATCTGTAAATATACAGAAGGAGCTCTACCACTATCATGCACACACAGTGGAGCCCTAAGTAAAATAGTTAGAAGGGGGAGATGGAAGGAGAGAGGAACTTCTTAGAAGGAAAAGAAGGGGGAAATGTGGAGTGAAAAGGAACATAGATGGGCTTTTCGGAGGAACCTGGGATGAGAAAACGAAGGCATTGGGATTTAGGGAAGCAAGAAAGAGTGGAAAAGGCTAGAGGGATTAGTGGGGGAAAAGAGGCAGGGTACAGGCCATTGAGATGGCAGCTAAAAGGGAGTGAGTCTAAGACCAGGTCATGAAAGCTCTTAATTCACTTGCAGTGGGGAGTTGGTCTCTCCTACAAATAAACTCTTGGATCAATGCGCAGTGAAGCTGTTATACAAAACTCTTTTGTATGCTGCAAAATAAAACAAGTTGCAGTTGTATACTGCAACTGGTCAGAGCCACTCAGAAAGGGATGACACTAAGATCACCTAAGGTGGGCTACTGTGAGATACAGGAAGCTGGACTAGATGGGCCTTTGACCTGATCCAGCAGGGCTCTTCTTACGTTCTTATGACAACAAAACAGGAAACTAATGTGAAGTCTTATCAAAGCAGGAAAATGCAATCTGTACACATTTTAAACTGGGAACTGATTAGGTACATGCACCTTGTGGCCTCATTTCTGATATAAGCACATTCAGCTGAACATTGGAAAGTGGGGATGAACATGTACACGCTCAGTTACGGTAAAGATCTAGCTTGCATGGTGTCACTCTTTCCTGCAAGCAGTATAGTACCCACTTTTCAAGATTTCCACCAACTGCTTTTGATACTGCAGCCAAAATGTAGTCCTTTGCAAAGAGCAACCCCTCACTAGCTATTTTGCAATACATGGTGCTTGTAATATGGCAGTGAAGAACTCTCACCCATCTGCTGCCATTCACTTTCTCGGCTGGACACTGTTGGTGACATCCAGCTGGGAAAGCTCACTGGGAACTGGGGGAGCAAACAAGAGGCAGCCTTCTTTCACTGCCACTGCTTATAGCAATGACGATGCTATTATAGCATTATTGACGGTGGCGATGAAGGATGAATTGTGTCACCTCCCTGTTCCCCTCCCCAGTGAGGGGCAGTGCATCAAGGGGCCACCAATGAACTGGAACTACATGTAACAAGTATATTGCTTCTTCTTCTAGGGTTACCAGATACCACAGGGGACAGAGTGCCAATACCTTTAACTTTACCTTTAACCAATACCTTTAAATATCTTTAAGAAGAGGGAATTTTGCCAGGTGCAGCTCAACTTGGAAAGGTTTAAAAAGCTGCACCTGCCAAAATTTCCTCTTCTATACAGTAGTTAAAGGTAGAGGCACTATGTTCTATTTTGTATCTGGAAACCCTATTTCTTGTGGGGTTTTTTTGCCTCCACTTGTGATGTACAGACAAAGCCTAACACTTACCTAATGTGTGACATGGCTTCAAATGCAGTCATTCCCATCTGCAGGATAGGTTTGAGGTCATCTTCTAACACACACAGGTGACTGAGGACCAAACTGGGCATGATGTTAAATGCATCATTGTCTAATCAGGGGATTACTTTCACTTCCATGAAAGTGGAGGCCCAACCTGGTTTGGGATCATCATAGCTCGGAGGTCCAGAGTGTTTAGCCCTTGAATTATCCCCCCAACCTGGCAGGGGCTATTTATGGCAAATTCCCCTGACAAACTTGAATCCTAGATGGTAACATAACCCTGAAAAAGAGTACAGTGAATTTAGGAAGGTAAACAAGAGGAAGTATTCTTTTTATGTTTTTATTTTAATATTTCTGTTTCATGCACTGCCCTGCTACAGAAGAGTGGTAAAGACATATGTTACATAAATGACATTATCTAGCTCTTCCAGATCTAGCTTTCAAGGCATAGCTGAGGGTGGGGGTGAAGTCTGGTGGTAATCAGAATGCTGTAAATACATTTGAATGTTTCTGTCCTGGTATAGAAGAACAATATAGAAATATGTTAAGTAAGGATAGTTATCTGGCTCGTTCAGATCTGGCTGGTGAGGCACAGTTGAGAGAGCGGAGGTGATGTCATCTGGTGATAATCAGAACTTTCTCATGTTATTTAACTTGGAATGCAATGATCAGGTATGTGTTGTGTGACATCCCATCTTGTAAGGTGTTGTCAAGCAAGTCTGCCTAGGAGTGTGAACTGAGGGCCCAATCCTATCCAACTTTCCAGCACCGGTGCAGCCGCAATGCAGCCCCTAGATAAGGGAACAAATGTTCCCATATCTTGAAGAGGCCTCTGTGACTGCCTCCCCACTACAGGATGCAGTGCACGCCCCATTGGCATAGCGGCACCAACATTGGGAAATTAGATAGGATTGGGCCCTCACAAAGCTCAAGACTATAGGTTGAATATGGCCAGGCCTTAAGCTTTGCGGAACACCCTGGAACTAACTTTAAAATAAGCAGGTTTGGGACTCGACACTTACAGCACAATGCCAAGCCATTTACTCACAAGTTATCCCCACTGAACTCTGTGTGATTTACTCTGAAGTGTGTACAAAAGTGCCTAATCTCTAGAGCAGCTATTTTCAACCAGTGTGCTGTGGCACATTATGGCCCAATCCTATCCAATTTTCCAGCACCAGTGCAGCCGCAATGCAGCCCCAAGGTAAGGGAACAAATGTTATCTGACTGCTACACCACCACAAGATGCAGTGCATGCCCCATTGGCACAGCTGCACCGGCACTGGAAAATTGAATAGGATTGGACCCTTAGTGTGCCACAATTGGTCCACAGGTGTCTCATGGGAGTTTGGGGGAGGGTCATTTATTAGTAGGGCCATTGGAGGTTGTAAGTCCCCACTGGCAATGCGGTATGCCTTGTCAATTGTAAAAAAAACCTATGGTGTGCTTTGACAATTTTAGTGCCATGTCAGTGTGCCATGTGATGAAAAAGATTGAAAATCGCTGCTCTACAGAGTATGGTTGTAAAACCTTTGTCCGCTTACTGGATAGCAAATCTGATTGAACTCAGTGGAAATTACTTCCAATTAAACATGCTCAGGCTTACGGGAGGAAAGCTATGGCAAACCAACTCACCACAGGCACTCGACCATAAGTTGACCCCACAGATAAGTCAAGGGCAGATTTTGAGCCAACAATCATGGAATTTTCTATGACTCTTGGATAAGTCGGGGTTAAACTTAGGGGGGTGTCTGACTATAATTTTGTCTGATTTTACCCGAGGCCAGATCCTGAAAAATAACCTACCACTAATTGTTACCTAAGAACTGTACAGTCTCTAATTTATTAAAAACATAGTAAAAGATCATAAGACATTTTCATTTTTTTTAAAATTCTGGTCTTCACCACCTTTCTGTAAACACTATCAGAGTAAGTGCACTGTAAACTACATACTAGTAAAACAGTGGTTCCCAACCTGGTATTCATGTACTCCCAGGGACACTCAACAGGACCTTTAGGGATACTTGAAAAAGAATGAAATAATGGCAGAAAAAGGCAGGTCATGCTCCAGAATGCCTTGCAAGGATCAGCAAGGTAGGAAGGGAGGTAGCTAGTTGGCTGTGAAAGCCCCACCAACAGCTAGTTTTTGGTCATCAATTCATGTATGAACCAGTGATTGAAAACCAGCACAGTAAAACAAGTAAAACCCACAGATGACAAGCTGCACCTGCTGAAATTCTCTCTTCTATACACTTGTTAAAGGTCCAGCATCCCTAAAGTTGAAAGTTTGAGCACCCCTGTGTAATGGTGCATTGATTTGCAGCCTGGGACGTTGCTTCAAATGGTTGCAGTAGCAAAAGGGAATGGAGGAGAATAAAAGATTAAGGTTGGTTGGAATTTTTCAGGAAATTTACTATAGAAACAAATGAGCCTGTTGAGCAAGCAGGCTTTCTAATGAGCCCACTTTAGCAAGAACAGAAACTTTTCAGAGTCCTTCAGACAGGCTGCCTGAGCTTAGTGGAGAAATGAAACTGTTCAGAGTTGAAAGGCTCTGCCCTCTGATTGACCTGGCAGGACGAAGTTCCAAACAACACAGTCCTGGAATGAGCTGGAATCCCTAGCATGTATGCACTGCTGAAACAGAGATGCCTGCGTTGGCTTGGTCATGTTGTGAGAATGGATGATGGCCGGATCCCAAAGAATCTCCTCTATGGAGAACTCGTGCAAGGAAAGTGCCCTACAGGTAGACCACAGCTGTGATACAAGGACATTTGCAAGAGGGATCTGAAGGCCTTAGGAGTGGACCTCAACAGGTGGGAAACCCTGGCCTCTCAGCGTTCTGCTTGGAGGCAGGCTGTGCAGCATGGCCTTTCCCAGTTTGAAGAGACACTTGGCCAACAGACCAAGGCAAAGAAGGAAGGTCCATAGCCAGGGAGACAGACCAGGGACAGACTGCACTTGCTCCCAGTGTGGAAGGGATTGTCACTCCCGAATTGGCCTTTTCAGCCACACTAGACACTGCGCCAGAACCACCATCCAGAGTGCAATACCATAGTCTTTCAAGACTGAAGGTTGCCAACAACTGTATGGCTGTGAGAGCTGGAAGGAGAGCTGAGCACCGAAGAACAGATGCTTTTGAATTATGGTGTTGGAATGGAAAAGACTTTTGAGAGACCCCTGGACTGCAAGGAGATCAAATCAGTCAATCCTACAGGTCCAGAAATCAACCTTGACTGCTCATTTGAAGGACAGAAGCTGAAGCTGAAATACTTTGGTCATCTCTTGAGAAGGGAGAACTCTTCAGAAAAGACCCTGATGCTGGGAAAAAGAGAAGGGGCAGCAGAGGATGAGATGGTTAGATACTGTCACGGAGGCAATGAACATGGATTTGGACACACTCCAGAAGTTAGTAGTAGACAGAGGTAGCGGCCTGGCGTGCTGTGGCCCATGGGGTCATGAAGAGTCAGACTGAACTGCAACAACAAACATGTTCAGGGCTCAGGTCTGTGCTGTGCTTGCCAAAGCAGCATTGCTTCGAAGTAATTTCCAGTGCAAACCAATGCATGGCTACTCAGAAGTCAGTCCCACTGAGTTCAATGGATACGTGTGCACAGGGCTGCAGCCTCAGACTAGATTCAACATCCTCCTGCTATTATAAGCTCATCCTAGACGTGAGACCACTGAGTTCAATGGGATGCACATCCAAGGCACAGCAGCAGCAGCCGTCCTGCGAGCACACAGCCCAAGCCTATGCATGTCTACTCAGAAGTAAGTCCCATTAGAGTCAATGGGGCTTCCTCCCAGGAAAGCGTGGATACGATTGGGCTGAAGCCAAGGATGTAGATGTAGATGCAGAAGACCAAGCCTGCCAAGGGGCGCGCCCCTCTCGCCCGGGCTTTAGGCCCCCCGCTCCAACCTCTTCCTTCCGCTCCCTCCCGGTTTCTGCAGCCATCCCCGCTCAACTGCACTGGGCTGAGCTAAGCGGGCAGAACCCCCCGCTTCGTGAGCAGCGATTGGGTAATGCGCGTGGAACGAGAGGCTTTGCAAGCCCTGCTATTGGCTGCGACGCGCTTCTCTGACCCGCTGCTGAATGGAGGGCGGGCTCAAAGTCCCCCGGGCTCAGCTGGGGTGGTGCTTTGCTCCTCTGCAGCTTTCGTGCCCCGGTGAGCGGATCTCGGCCTCTGGCTGCTCTAGAAGCCCCTTGTCTGGTCTGGTATGGTTGCCCCGGCGGGGTCTGGGAAGGGTGGAGAGATGCAGAGCCTGCTGCTGGTGTGGAGGGAACGGCCCCCTTGCCTGTCGCTGAGGTCGCCTACTTCTGGGCAGTGGCGTAGCTAGGGGGGGGCAAAGCAGCAAGTTTTGCAGGGAGCCCACCGTGGCGTGCAAGCGGCCCCTCCCCCGGACTTAGCGCTTTACACCCCTTCTAGCTATGCCACTGCTTCTGAGAAGCCCTCTCTGGTTCACACCCCTTCTCGCTACGCCATTGCTTTTGCACCCCCCTCTAGCTATGCCACTGATTCTGGGAAGCCCTCTCTGGTTCACACCCCCTCTAGCTATGCTACTGTTTCTGAGGACCCCTCTCTCGTTTGCACACCCTCTAGCTACCTTTGCACTCCCTCTAGCCGCGCCACTGCTTCTGGGAAGCCTCTCTGGTTCACACCCCCTCTAGCTACACCACTGCTTCTAGCTATGCTTTGCACCCCATCTAGCTATGCCACAGCTTATGGGAACCTCTCTCCAGTTTGCACCCCCCCAGCTACCTTTGCACCCCCTCTAGCTGTGCCACTGCTTCTGAGAACTCCTCTCTGGTTCACGCCTCCTCTAACTACACCACTTTCTGCCCCCCTCTAGCTACGCTTTGCACCCCCTCTAGCTATGCCACTGCTTCTTAGAGCCCCTCTCTAGTTCACACTCCTTCTAGCTACACCACTGCCTCTGGGAAGCCCTCTCTGGTTCACGCCCTCTCTAGCTACCCCACTGCTTTTGCACACCCTCTAGCTACCCCACTGCTTCTGGAAACCCCTCTCTGTTTCCCTGAAGTGGGTCTTCCTTCCAAGCAAGTGTGTGTTGTGTAAACACCCCCAGGTGCACTTCCTCAGGAGTAAGTAGCAAGGAGGGCTGAACTTTTGATGAAGCGAAGCCTGTTGGGGTTGCAAGGTAGTCCCATTGGAATGGGCTGTTTGACTTGGTGTGACTTGTGTCATATCGTGGTGATGCTGCAGTGATGAGAGAGCCACACCTGCCAGACTCTTCCCAGTGCTGTGATCCTCTGTTCTGTTGAGACAGATCTGCCCGTGGAAAGCTAAGCCAGAAGGCATTGGTTCTGCAGGCTGGCCAGCGTGTTATTTTTGCCATTGTCTGCTGAAGGGGAGAGCAAGGAAGGCAGGGGGGTGCTTGACACAGTCATAGACACTGGGAAAAGGAGAGGATGATCTTAAGGACAAGTTTTTTAATGTCATGGAGAGCCACGCTTCTCTTCCTCCCCATTATATGGCTAGTCCTTTAACTGCTATGTAATAAGCCAAAACCTAATCTGATGAGAGTCTTGCTGGTGTGTTACAAGTTGTACCAATATGGTAACTGTGCATTAGGTGACAGTGACTGCGCTGTTGCCCCTTTTTTCCTGCAGTGTTCATAAAGTCCTTATCTGTTGTGTATGTCCCGCTTTTTGCTCCCCCCCCAAGTTCCTAGAGGTCAAGGAAGGAGTTGGTGTCATTTTAAAGACTAAGAGATTTATTGTGACATAAGAGGCTTAGCTCTTATGCCTGAGGGCCCAATTCGTCCTGATGGATGAAGAGGCTCTTGCAGCTTCAAAGGCGCAGCTTGGTTGTGGAGATGTGAGAAAGCCCTCCTGATGAAGCTTCTCTAGTTGCACAGTTCTCAGAGGCACAGGATTAATTGTCCTGATGATACTTTCTCCTTCTTAAAAAGAATCAAGCAGCAGCAACAAAATAAGAAATTGTGGCAAACTTTCTGGTGCAGTCAGGGCATGACCCACACTTGTGGGTCCAGAACCGGCTACATGCATAACTTGGAAGAAGCCCCAGTATGGAAATGGGGAGGACTGCAGGATTCCCACATACACATGAAGAGGGCATAGAGCTGCACCTGTTTCCCTGCCCCTCGGCCTTCCCAATGTTAAATGTACTGTCCATTATTGTGCAGAATACAGTGGAGATTCTAATTCACATTGGAGAGTGGGAATCTGGACTCATGGGTGGTACTTAATCCAGAGCAGAAACTTCCTTGCAGTGCAGTTGTAAGGATGCCTGCTCAGAAGTAAACTACTGAGTTCAGTGGGGCTTACTGGTTAGTCTGCGTGTTTAAAATTCAAGCCTCTGTGTGCGTGTTAGGACTGCCAACTTCTCTACAAGTCCCTGCTCCTGTCTCTTGGTCTGTTAGCCAGGCAGCTTGTTCTGTTCACCAGAAGAGACTGGTCTCTATGCTATGAAGAGATTTGCTTGCTGGTTTCTGCAAGCATCATTGTTGAACTTTCCCAGTGAAAGGCGCAAAGAGAGGGGCAGCTGACTAGTCAGCTGACAGTGCTGGAATGTGTCTCGTTTACAGCCTGTTCCTGTTCTCCCTGTTCAGAGACTCTTGAATCCTGTTTTGTTGTATATATGTAGTTGTGTTGTTATCACTAGCTTTTCTTTTAGCGAGAGAACTGTGCAGCTCAGTGGGAATCCGCTTGGATTTCTTCTCCTTAATAGTGGCTGCTGTCTTGAGTATTGCTAACAAAAGTACTCTTGTGGGAAAGAGATGAATCCAGCTGCCTGTTTTGTCACAAGGCTCCTACTTGATAGTTGCTGCCTGTGAAAAGGATAAATACTCCTTTTAGAGGAAGTTTAGCAAATAACCAAAACAGCTTTCTCTTTTAAATGGCTGTAGATTATTTTTTTATGATCAGCTGTTGCCATTTTGATGTCTCCTGTCAAGTTGTGCAGTGGGTGCAAAAGGGGAATGACGACGAGAAGCTAAGTAAACAATGCTTCTTGACTGATCAATTAAAATAACTGTTAGCAGGATGCAGTGAATAATTTTGTAATATGTCTCTTGCCTGGATCAGCTTGTATGCTAACTGGTTGTATAGTAAGCACAACATGTTTGGATTGCAAAAAAAAAGTGTTTATACTTAATTTTGGAATATAATGCCACCCTAGTTAATGTAACCTGTGTTAATTCAGCCCACATGCTGTTTGCCCAGCAGAATTAGTGGGCACTCCTACACATGTTCACGCAATAGTAGATCTTGCAGTGTTTAGTGGATCTTTCTCTCAAGTGAGCGTTATGAGGGTTGTAGATTAGACGTGCTTAGAGCAGTGGTTCTCAAACTTTCAGGGAGCGTTACTCCCTAAGTAAGTCTTTGTGGGGTAGGGGCGAAGGCAGTGACATGATCCCCAGGATTGCATTGCTAAGGGGAATGAGGGGGGTGCTTTTACTTACTGTGGGCAGAACAAGGAGCAGGAAGTTTTGGGGAACCCTGCGCTGCCCTCTGGGCTCCCCGAATGTTGAGAAACAGCGTGTGCAAACCACTTCTGGTTTGCAGGAGGTGGTTTGTGCACTTTGTTTCTCAACATTCTAATACTCGGGGAGCCCTGCAGAGGGGTGCGCGGGGCTCCCTGCAGTTCCTCCTCCTTACTTCTGCCCACAGTAAGTAAAAGCACCCCACTCATCCCCCTTAGGAATGCAATCCTGGGGACCATGTTGCTGCCTCCCCTCTTTCTCACCCCTTAAAATGACGGGGGAAGCTTTACATGAACTGGTGGGTTGTGACCCATCAGTTTGAGAACCACTGGCTTAGAGACAAGAGCTCATCTTGACCCTCTCTGGGCACACCTGGGGATGCTAAGTGAGATCATCGATCTGTGGGTTAAGTCCACGATCCTTCCTTCGCAATAATCTTTAGAGTGTTTGGTTATGATGTGTCCAGAATTTTTGAGAAGTGATGGATGATAGTTACCAAGCAAAATGCTATATATTCCTTTGTGAAAAGCAGTTGTCCATATTATTGGCTAATACATAATTTGAGAATGGAACATCTTAAGGAGCTTTGGTATTTGGAGAGCACTGAGTCCAGGACATATCACCATATCCAGGACTTGCTGCAGTTCTTTCACAGGAGGCCATGGGACACACAGGTGAAGCTTTCTGAGGATTGTGGGGACAGTTTTACCTGTTAAATATCTTCTGTTAAAGCCAGGACTTTGTGGGGAGGGGGGAAGGAGAAAGACTGGAGCTATAGGCAACCATTCTTAATGTGCCCATGATTTACTTAGTACCTTAAACTTCATAGCCACTTTTGCATCTCACCTTTGCAAAAGTGGCTTTATTTAGCTGAACACAGTTCTGTTGCAAAATAGTATGAATGCTATGAATTTGAATTTTTCTTCCTTGTGTTCCTAACAAACGTGACAAATGGTAAAAGGGGACCATAATGGACACAGTCCAAAGGCCACATGCGAAATGGTTATCCTTGACATCATGGGATGATGAAACCAAATGCTCTCCTTTTTCCTTGATTCTTTAGAAACAGAAGAAACAGAAGAAAAACTTCTTCGGGGCTTTGAAAAACTTTGGAATTGATCAACACAGGTCACTGGCAAGCTGAACTTTTAAATTCTTAAAACACAGTAATAATAATAAATCGACTGAAGTCAATAGAGCTTTTCAATGACCTGATTCTCACTGGTGGCATCCTCTTTTGAGGGCAGTGTATGTGGTTGTATGTATTCATGCATATATGCCCAAGGGCTGCTGCCAGCTTCTCAGGTGGGCAGCACTCATCGTGATGCGCCACTTTGGTCAATTGGCACATCCTAAAGGGGATAATATTGATGATGAGGGAGCAAGGCTGGGAGAATAGCAGCTTGCCAATTTGTCAATTTGTCAAGACTTGTCTCTCCTTGTGGGAAAGTGTTGATCCCTTCAATCGTAGTACAACTTGTACTTTAGCTCCCTTATTTGCCAGTTGGTGATGCCAAAACATAATAGAGGTGTGAGGGCATAGGCTTAATGGTTTGGTTTAGTGGATTTCATGGTAAACTATTAGCCCAGTTTATAAATACTAGGTTAAAGGAGTTGGTTAATTATTAACCTAGCCTTTTCCAAAGGGATGGTCTGGGACTTCTGTGCTGAAAGGTGAATTTGCTTTCTTACAGGGCAAGGATGTGGCTCTTCATAATTGTGGCAAGTTTGGTCCAAGGCCTGATAACATCTGAGACTTATGAGAGAAGCCGAAAGCATGTGGATCCAGAGACAACTATGAACATTGTAAGCAGTGTATCTTCTGCTCTTGTATTAATTTCAATATAAGGCATCTTGGGCGACTGATGTTGCTCAAACTTCAGTTCAGCTTGTGTAAGTTGTTTTTTTGGGTGGCTGGGAGTTGTTCAACTTTCCACTTCTGTAAAATGTTTTTCCTGTTTGCAGCCATATGCATTCCTTGGCTGAGCGGCTTCTGCAAAAGGGGGGGGGGTGAGGGGAGGAGAAATCGCTCCTTGAACTGAGCTAATGCTCTCTGCCATGCTTGCAGTTTTGTTGTCTCTTTACCCGTGCTGCACAATGAGATGTTTTAACTTTTAATTATGTGGGTGAGGCAGAACATGGTTAGGGCTGGGCATACCATTGAAAGTACTGTAACTCAGGGTTGATAGATGACACCCACTTTCAAATGTGGCTGGCATCCATTTATGCTGCGTTACTTTAGATGGGATGTGCATCTGCACTCTGCCCCAATGATGCAACTGAAGGGGGCTGAATTGCAGAAAGGGAGCAGTGCTGGAGTTAACACAGCAACCATGTTTTTCTTTTAGCCATTTCTTTGCAACCTGCAGCTACAATGGCTACTAAACCTGAAGTTGCTTCTGATGGCAGTCACCATGAGACAGGCACCATTTTTATTCCCTGAATGCCCTGGACTGCCTCCATGTACCATTGGGGATTGCCATTCATTCCCCCTACCCCTGAATGTGCTAATAGAACACTCTGTAGCATTTTGGGGAGAATAAGGGTGCCACCTACCTAGCCACAGAAGGGGGGAGAGAGAAGGGTATGGCTGCACTACACCATACTGTGTTTAATTACTATACATCTACTTGAAATAAAAGGTGTTAAACCCAGAGTACAAAAGCCACTCTCTTATTGGGATCCTTACCTTCAGTAGAATTTTTACCTTTATTCAGTTCTAGCAGTGATCACTTGAAGGAGAACCTTCTATCATACACTTTGGGGCCAAACTACACGTGACATTAACTGGCTTGGATCTGAGCAGCTGCTTTCTTCAAGGCTTGAAAAGTAGTTGGTGATATGGCATGGGGAATCTCACTTGAAATGAAGAAGGCAGATATTTTACTGGGCGCACCCAGTCAACTGTTTTGGAGCCAAGCCATTGTGTAATTGGCCCTGATTCTTATATGAGAGCTGCAAGAGTGTGCAGTCTGGTTCATGGTGGGAGGAGAAGGAGTCTTTGCCTGTGCCCTTGAGCCAGACTGGGCTCCTTGCAGCTGCTGTTTTCCCCATGAGGAGGGCTCCTATTGGTGCCATTGTGTAGCATAAACCCATGTGAAGCATCACCACAGACTACAAATGAATTTCCTGAAAACTTCTATGTGCAATTGCCTTCTATGAAGGAGATCTGTCACATGTGAAACAGCTACTAGTCCTGTTGACTGTCCTCCCAATCTGCTTTTTCTTATGTCTTCTGAAACTCACATGTCACCCTTGAAGCCCATTTGAAGATTCCATTTCTGATTCCTTTACCACTGTGATCTGTGTTTTTCCTTTACCCTCATTTTTTTTTCAGTTTCTCCTCCTTAAGTCTAATATTGCTTGCTTCTCTTCATGATGCAGCCAGATTATGGTTCAAATGTTTTTGGACAAAATTCCTCTGATCGCTTTGGTATTGTTTTCTCATACATTCCCCTTTGGCTGGTGTTCTCATCTTGTTTTGTCTGCCAGGCTCTCGTGATAAACATCTGCCAACAAAGCTCTCTATCAGTGCAGTCCTATACAGAAATGGGATTTATTTCTGAGTAAGCTGAAATAACTCCCACTATTTACTCCCACGTGTCTATAGGATTGCAGCCTTAAGTGAAGGTGGGCAGAGGTTCATTGCAGCTTGTCACTTGCTAAATTGTCTAGTGGTCATCAGGTTTGTACTTGGGTCATCTCTGTGGAGTCAGGGGCAGTTTGAGCCATTGCTAGTACTTAGTTGGCAATAGCATCAGACAACTGAATTGTATTGAGTTGCCTGTGTTGTTTTAAAATAAGCGGACAGTATGCTAAGGCAGCTAAATTGGCAATCACAATGGCCTTCGTTAGATTTAAGCTTATTTTTATTGTAATATTGTCACACACAAAACAATTATTTCCTTCCCTGCTTCATCATCCTTTTGTTCTTGGTATGGCACAATGATGGAAATGTCTGTTTTCCATATTCCCCATATTGTCTTGCGTGGGGAAAACAAAAATCTCTGTAGTGACTGTGCAGTTGCTTGTTAAACTTCACAAGCTAAAGTTACCCTTGTTGCTCTCTTTTTTTCCTCCCAGAGTGAAATTATCTCCTTCAGAGGCTATCCCAGCGAGGAATATGAGGTAGTCACAGATGATGGGTATATCCTCTGCATTAATAGAATCCGTCATGGGAGAATGAGCCAGTGGAACAAGGGTGAGTGTTTATGATTTGGGGTGTGTGCATGTGAGTAAATTTAAACATGTGTAAGTGTTGAACATTCCTTGGTTTTGAGAAGCTTGACTTTTGGAAAAAGGTTGTTGCAGTTTCATGGATTATTGTTTTATTTAAAAAATGACATATATAATTTAAAATTCTCTACTGAGATCCCTCCCACAAAATCAATTTTTATTTCCATGCAGCTCAAGCCCTTTTATAATTCCATTCCTCTTCTGATATGTTCAGTGAATGCATGAGGAGGGGGGGGGGCGGACTGTCAGTGCAATCCTATGCATGTCTCTATGAAAGCAAGTCTCATTGAATTCAGTAGGTCTTATTTCCAGGAAAGGGTGTATAGGTGGTTTCTCCTTATCTGTGGGGGTTCTGTTCCCAGACCTCCCACAGGTACCAAAAACTGCTGATAATGAAATCTGAGGTTTTGGGGGCCCACTGGAGCTCTGAACGTGGCTGGAGCCATTATGGCCTTTCTGTGGCAACTTCTGGTGGCATGCGGCCTCTCTGAGGCTTAGAAAACCTCTCAGACGCAACAGGAACAAGGTTTTGGTTGCTTCTGGGAGGTCTTCAGTGGGGCTATCCAGGGGTTTGGCACCCACGGTGAGGCAAATGCTGAATCCTCAGAGGCCCCACCTATATAATATTGTAGCCTGGATCTTGTGCTGGAAGCACTGACTGCCAACCGGCTATGCTTCTTGGCAGCCTCATGATCAGTGCTAGTGAGGAAGGAACTGACATGTGCACATGTCAGTTTTTTGGCATCCCAGGCTTGAGATTGTTATTAGCCAGGATGTGGCAGGAGGCCCTGATATCTGGACCTGGTGTGAAACAATCTGGAAAGCAGCACAGCTAGTGCAATCAACTGCACCTGTTGGGTGGGAGTCACGTGACTTGGGGAGAGATGAATGCTGAGTCATATAGGCTATGGAGGAATGGTGCAATGCACCACTGGATAGCCAATCAGTGGGTCACAAGACTGTCTTGTGACTATGAGGTTGCCCTGTTCTGATTGGCTGGCCCTGGTATACATGGGGGCAAGAACAGACACCAAATGTGGGTTGCTGTGGTGAAGTTTCTGCATGTTATGCTGCTGGTTTGTGTACTGACTTGAACTGCTTATCGTGACTGCACCTTGCTGTATCCCTGACTTCTGGACCGTTTGACTGACTGCTGTTCTGCCTGCTCCTTTACCAATACCTGCTTCTGCAACAAACAAGCCTGTGTCTGCTTCTTTGGCTCTGTTTGGGATCGACTGCTTCCTGTGCTATCTCCCTATGCGCCCGTGCCACTCTGCTATCCTCCACTGGAAACGCAAGGGCTGTCCTCCTCTGCTGTCCTGACAGCACATATAGTTGGACAGTGTCTCATTCCCAACAACACTTGGTGTTTGGGATGGATGTCTTGCATTGATAGGCACTGTGCAACCACCTATTTTTCATTCTGGATTTTGTTTATGTGTCTTGTGGTCGTGTATAAAGAACATAACAGTGTCATGTAGCCTCCTTTGCTCATTTAAGAGTGAGGAATTTCCAGCCAAGTGTCACTCTTAATGCAAGGGCTCTTAAGGCAACCACAAAGAAACAAAAACCCAAACAAGAGGGCTTAAAAGGGCTTAACGGACCTGCTTGTTCTTTTGGGGGGCGGGGGGGAGGAGGTCACAGCATTTTCAGGTTGCTAACAATACAGGTCCAACCTTGTTATACACAGATTTGGTTCAACACAAATGGCCACTGCAAATCAGAAGGAAAGTGCTGATCCCTGGAGAAGGGGAAAAATGCACCCCTTTAAAATGCTTTTCTTACTGTTGTAGAGATTTTTATCTCAATATGATGAGAAGGGACCTTTAAATTAAAGGAAAACAGGCCTTTACAATAGTTAAAGGGCAGCCAGCTGACAATCCTTCAATCATTCTCTCTTCAAGGGACCCCCTCCCTTCCACCTGAACAGTGAAAGAAAGATAATCCTTTCTAAGGACCTGGAAAGAGACTGATTGTTGAATTGTCCTTAATGACTCTTAACATCACAAAGGTCAGCAAGGCTGTTTTTCAATAACCAGAGCAAAGGGCTTTTTAAAAAAATTTGATTTGCTATAGTGAGTTCTGGAAACGGAACCCACACAAGTAATGTGGGTGACTCAACCTGTAGTACAAATCAAGAGCTGAGTGTATTAATTTTTAACTTTGTGATGCTATAAAAAGAATTTGGGAAGTCTGAGGAGGGGGAAGCCTGCGTGTTTGGTTAGCAGCCTTGAGATCTTGAGATTTCCTGTAGCATGAATGACTAGTTCAGAGTTCATGTTCTTCCTTATTTACAGTCCTGATGCCACTTTGACCCAGGCTCTCTAGGCAAATGCATGTGATCCTTTGCAGCAATCTTTTTACTTTCAGAAGCATTACCTGTACTAGTCAGTTGTAGGTCATTGGACAACTGATCTGCTGGTGGTTCCACCATATTATGCAGCTTTTCATGACTTGAGGTTTTTACTGTGAGAAAGAATAAGGGAGCTGAGGTTGTCTGATGGTTTGTGATGCCTGAATTGGGGGATCATCTTAAAGCGAGAGCTTCCTCTGAATTTCAGTTTTGTCTCATGGATGGTCGCTTTCGTCAAACCTCTCTCTATTGGATACATTCCTGGTCAATTTTCACAACAAAGTAGGATTCTGGACCCATATTTAAAGAAAATACAGTTTCCAGTGTGGAAGATTTTAGTGCATGATGTCCAAGCGAGGCCAGTAAACATAATGGATGCTTTCACTTTGGGAACTTGATTTTTCCTATATAGTGGACCCTCAGTATCTGCGGGGGATCCGTTTCTGAACCCCCTGCAAATACTTATTTCCAAGGATAATCGTATCTACAGAGAGGTCCTCAAGAACCTCTTGGATGTGACTGGAATTGCCTTCTGGTCACATCCAGAAGGCCTCCTGAGGTCTGGTGAGGTGCAGCCTTTCTGCACCTCAGAAGACTTCCTGGATGTGATTGCAAGACTCTTCCAGTTGTGTCTGAGAGATCCTTGAAGCCCTCCAAACGCAAGGTCAGCACTCGTGTTGAGTAAAATACACATAGATTAGGAGGGCCAACTGTACCTGTAACTTGAATAAGAGCTGCATTGAATTTGAGTGTATGTTGGTCTCTTAAAATACCCTGCTTTCTGTGTTGCTTACAGACAAGTGACTCATTCCAGACTACAGGGCAGCACTTATGAACATACCTTTATTCTGTTACTTTCAGGAATGTATGCTCTCTACCCACAATCTATAGCAGGGAGGGAATGATCCTAGTGACTGGCATAAAATGTTTCTGATGGGTCTGTGACTTGGCAAAAGCCTGGAACCTTCTTTATGTCTCTTTTGAAATGTTTCTCTTTCAGATCCCAGGCCTGCAGTGTTTCTGCAGCATGGCTTGCTTGCTGATGGCAGTAACTGGATATCAAATCTGGACTATAACAGTCTGGGCTTCATGCTGGCTGATGCTGGCTATGATGTCTGGTTGGGAAATAGCCGAGGTAATACCTGGAGCAAAAAACACAGGAATTATACCGTGAAACAAGATGAATTCTGGATATTCAGGTAGAGTGAGCTCATTAACCTTGATTGCATGTTGCTGGGACTTGGTGACATACTCTGGAAAACCAATGAAACTCTTCCCATTGGTAGTTTAGCTTTTTTTGTTTTGCGTTTTTTAAGAGGTGTTAATGTGGAGAATTGAATGCTTGCATTAAATGAAACATCTGTTACGAAGGATAAAATTTGAAGTTTTGGTAGGTGTTAAGGCTTTGAACTGTTTGACTTGGGTGCAACTAGATCTAGTCTGTAGGACCTGGACTGGATCCTGTCACGGGAAAAACAAAACTGGGTAACAACAAAATATAGGCCTCTGCTTGAAGCCAAGTTAAATGCTTGGATACATGCTAGCCTGATGCAGCTGTGAGAAAGTTCTTAATTAGGAGCTAACTTCTTGGAGGGATGTGGGAGCGGCTGGTCCTCATTTCTAAGAGAGAGCTGTTCCCAGAGTGGCCTGATTGGCAAGGACACCTTGATTGGGAATCTGTTCCAGCTGCAGGTTTTCAGGTTGGCAGGGGTGACCCTCCATGAGTGAGTTGCCTGACCGCATGTCTGCCTCCAGCAAGTTCCATCAGTTCTGATTTTTAATTGGTTATTGAGCTCAAGTCAATTATAAGAGTCAACTGTTAGGAACATCCTTTGTCTTAGTTCTTCTCTGGCCTGGGTTCTTGAGTTTAGACCACTCTGTTCCAAGATGGACGAACCCTGACTGCAGCAGGGCTGAGGTATCTTGATGTAAGACTTTGGTGAGTGACAGTTTTAGGGTTAGGAGTTCGTTTTTATTATTTTAATTATTGGTGTGTATTGTATGCTCTTTCTAAATTCCTAAACTTATATCCAACATATCCTGTATGTTATTTTTATCCTTTAATAAATCCTATCTATTTACAGCTGAGTGAATTATTGGAATCATAGTAGGGGAACACTGGTGGTAAATGGGATTGGTTTTCAGTTTATTTATTTATTTAGCGTATGGCATATAATACATGGACTTATATACCAGTTAGACTAGATCAAATGTCAATGTCCAGTTCATGCAGCCATTCAAGGACAGAGTTACCTTCAAAGAAAAAGTCAGACCATGGGTCAGTATACACCCTCAGTTTGCAGCCAGAGAAAATGTGGTATATGGTTTGGTGGGAGAACCCGCAATCACACTGTGGGGTAGATACTAGCCCCCATTTAAACACTGAGTCCTGACAAACACCATGTAGGGTATGGATCGTATTCAAAGTTTTCCAATGCTGGCAAGGTAAGTCAAAACCTGCACCTTAAGTGTAGGATCGTCTATATATCTATCCATATCTAGCCATTTAGCTTTCCATTGGGCATTGATGTTAAAGTTGTTGTGCGAGTGCCAGAGAAGGCTTCATGGATTTAAGCCTACCAATTGATAGATGAGAAGATCAGCATGTACTAGTAAAAGTGGGTTGTTGGTGATTTTTCTATATTCTTTCCCTAAAGCCTCTTTTCTCTTTGGGGCTGGTGGTGCTATGTGGCTCAAGATGGGGAGCCAACAGATAGGAGTGGGTCTCATACAGCCACTTATAATCCTCATGGTTTCATTTAATCTGGCATCAATCATGCTAGTATGACAGCTGTTAAGCCATACTGGAGCACAGTATTCTGCTACGGAGTAGCTCAATCCTAATGCTGATGTTCTGAGAGTGGTGGCTGAAGCTCCCCATCTTGTTCCTATTAATTTCTAGAGTATGTTTTTCCTGGAATTGATTTTTGGGGCCGTGTTCTCGAGGTGTGGCTTATAAGAGAGAGTCTGGTCCAAAGTTACCTCAAGATATTTTGGATGGGGATTGTAAGGGAGTAGGTTGTTGTTTAGATAGACCTTCGGGGCTGCATTAGCTAGTTTATTATGAAGATGGAAGCATGTAGTCACTGTTTTGCTGATACTGGGTGTTAACCTCCAGTCAGCAAAATACTTTCCCAGGTCCTTGAGGTCTTCTGAGAGGAGGCCATCCAACACCTCCATGTTTTTTCCCTGCACTGCTAGAGCCAGGTCGTCGGCATATCCAAATTTACGTCCCCTTGTTACTGGCAAGTCTGATATGTACAGGTTAAATACAGGGTGCCATTATCGAGCCTTGTGGGAGGCCGTTGTTAGCCTTCTTACCTTGCTTGCATTGTCCCCCATTATGATCTGGAAAGATCTGTCACTTAGCATTTTGTTGACTAATCAATACAGCTTTTTACAGGGAATGATGTGACACAGTTTATATAGCACATCCTCCCTCCCCATGGTGTCATATGCTGCAGTTAGGTTAATAAATACAACTGTGGTTTTTAATTCTTTTTGAAAGCCAGCCTCAATGTAGCTTGTCAAGCTCAGCACCTGGTCTACACAGATACGATTTTGTCAAATCCCACTTGTTCTACAGGCAGGTGTTAATCGGTTATAAGGCCAATTCTGTTTATCCAAACATTTGTAGCATGAGCTCAGAAAGGCAATTGGGGGATAAGTGTCTACTCTGTCTTGTGGTTTACTGGGTTTCAGAACTGGTTTCCAGTGATTTGGTCATCGGGCTACCCTGATGTCCAGTAGCTGTGCCTGGCACCCTGTTGAAAAGCCGAGTCGGGACTCTGACAGAGAAGCCAAGGAGTGGACGGGCAAAGTGACCTGTTTTATAGTCAGAAAGCTCCTCAGGTTAAGAGAGCAGAGTACCAAGGAGTAGAAGCTGGTGGGTCAATTAGAGGATGATTGAGTTATTGTCCTGCTAATTGCCTGACCTTCGAAAGGCCTTTGCAGCCTGGCTTTCACAGGTCTTGCTGGTTCACAATGAAATAGAGGGTTGGCTTTAAAGCCTGGGTGTATGAACACCCTTACATGGTATTGCTGTGGTGTAGTGGCCATCTAGCAGCTATAACAGCACAGTGAGCTGTTTGCTTGCAGTAGCTGATAGTGTGGGGTTAGACTGTTTAACTTTCTTATAAGATCTATTGCAGTGGCATGGTGTTAAGCTTAGTTTATACTGCTTGCTGCAAGTGATGAGTCCCTGCACACAAATATCTTGACATGGGGTAAGCTGCTACTATATGGCATGACTTTTTCTATCTGAACCACAGTATTCTTTGCAAAGAAATCTTAGGCTGCAATCCTCTACTTGAGAGTAAGTCTCACTGATACCAGTGGGGCTTACTTCTGAGCAGACAGGCATAAGATTGGGCTGCTTTTGCTTTACACCTGTATGTATGACAAAAACCTTTGTCCAAGCATCTCAGGACAGCAGAAAGAGATTCTATTTTAGCCTTTCAGCAACCTGGTGAGGTAGGCTGAGCTTGGAGAAGGTGGCTCAGCCAAGATCTGGCTCTGAGCATAGCTGGCTGTGCGCGTGTGTGCTGGGGTGGCTGAACCTGGCTGTTGTTGAAATCCTGCAGTGGATACTGCAGACAATCCAACTGGATTTGAACAAGGAAGAGCTTCCCAGTACTTCTGTCTGCAAGGCCTGAGGGCACAAAATATAATTGAAATATCATAAAAATAGAAAAATTCTTTTTAAAAATATTAAGTGAAGACGGCAAGAGAAGTCCAGGTGCAAAAGGGAATGAGCGATGCCAAGTACGGCTACTGCTGTGCATTATCTCACTTTAATTTAAAAAAAAATGCTTTGTGGTCTTTGTATTGAATTGCAACGACTTGTGAAGTTGAGTGTCATTGAATGTAGTTCACGAATGGGGTAACCGAGTCTTACTTAACGAGTTTTGAAGGAGTTAGATTTAGAGACTTATATTGGCATTGATTCATGTTCCAACAAATGAATCATCAAAATAAAACAAGATGTAAAATAAAAAGAAATAAAGAATTAAAAATAAAATAAAGGTCACACCAATTTTAAGGTGAAAATGCAAACAGACCATACAAATAAACATTACACCAATCTCTTTCAATACTTTTTTACAACTGACAAAAGGAAATTAGCAGTGCCCTGCAACACATGTACTGGGCTGTCATTTAATAAGTATGCAAGTTTCATCAGCTCTGGGAGCCCATTCTTCTTCGCTAGTTTAGATTCTAGATGAATAGAGCACAGAGCCAAATGGATTGGACAAGAAAAAAATATATGGGAGAGGGTTTCGACCTGAAGCAGAGAACAAGGGCAGAGCCGATCAAGAAGAGGGACCGTATGGTACCTTCTTGAGGTTACTGTCGAAGGAACGACATAAAATCTAGCTTGTGTAATTACTCAGTGTTCCTTAGGATTAATCAGAAGAGTCAGATAAGGAGCCATCTGGTTGTGAGCCAACGGAATGTGGAAATTTAAGGGGGAACAAGTTTGTGTGTCCTGGCTAAGGTTTTGAAATTTGATGTCCGCAAGCCTCTGTTTAACTTTTGAAAGGAGTTAGAGCAGCGGTTTTCAACCATTGTGTCGCAGCATACTGGTGTGACGTGAGGCTGCCTCACGTGTGCCTTTGGGTCCAAGGAGTCAGGTAGCAGTGGCAGCGGCGGAAGCGGCTGGGCGCGGGGGAGAAGTGGCGGCTTGGAGCCTCGCACAACAGCAGGAGAAAAAGGGGCAGCCGCACAGGGGCTTGAACGCTCCTGCTGTTGCTGGTGCCTGCCCCGCATGCTGGTTGAGCAGCCAGTCAGGCAGCTAGAGAAGCCTGGAAGAGCTCCCAGCAGGCAGAACGTGGAGGGAGTGAGGGCAAGGAGGGAGTGAGGGTGAGCCTGAAGGTGGAAGCAGGTAGGAGCCAGAAGCAGCTGGCCGGCAAGGATCCTGGAGAGACCCTTTTCATTGTCTGCGGTGCCCCAAAGTGACCCTGCCTGCGTTGCCTCCCCAGCAAGGCTTTGGCAGGAAGGGCGCTGGGCCACAATCCTATCAACACTTACCTAGGAGTAAGCCCCATTGACTGTAATGGGGTTTACTTCTGAGCAGATGTACAGAGGCTTGGTTGCACTCTTTCTTGAATGAGCAGGCAAGTGATGCTTTTCTTCCCCCCACCCCACCTCCTCCCCTCCTGCACACACATCCCCCCATCATAATTGCAGTTAACCCCTCTCTTTCTGCCCCTCCCCTCCCTCTTCACCACCTTCCAAAGTTCAGAAGGTGCCTCCCATTCTCTTTCTCTCTCTCTCCCTCTCTCCCCCCAGTGCATCCTGCACTTGTTTCAGCCACATCTCCTCACTGTCCCTCACAGCACATTTCTATTTCTCCAGTGTGCTCAGTCTCATCTCTCTTTGCCACTTCCTAGCATATCAGAGCATATCAATTGATAACAGTTTGAACAGACCTGCTTCAAAACATTGTTCTTCCTTTCCAGAAACCACATACACCTCCCTCTCCAAGCTTCTGGGGAATTTCTTTCATTGTCATGTAATGATCTAAGGCTGCCATCCTAACCATACTTTCCTGAGAGTAAGCCCTATTGAACAAAATAGGACTTACTTCTGAGTAGACCTGGTTAGGCTTGTGCCCTTAGTTATATTAATTAAATTAATTGTAACATAATGTAATTAAGAATTAGTAGTGTGGCTTGACAACTTTAGTGCCTTGTCAGTGTGCCTTGAGCTGAAAAAGGTTGAAAATGGCTGAGTTAGAGATTTGCACCTCAGCCTCTCTGCCCTTCAGTCTGGGTTGATAAGGAGGCACTTAAGGAAACTGATGCCTAGATCATATAGACATCCTAGTTAATATTTTAACACAGGCTGCTGTCGTTTTTGTTTTGCAGTTTTGATGAAATGGCTAAATATGATCTTCCAGCTTCAATAAACTTTATTCTAAACAAAACCAATCAAGAGCAAATATTTTATGTTGGCCATTCCCAAGGCACCACAGTGGGTATGTGAACAGGATCTTTTAATACTTGTCGGTGATTCCAGTAGCTCCGTGTGTAGTTGTACACTTGCATTACGTATTTAATTTCAGGCGGTAGTTTACTTATTATTCAGTAATTTTCAGTGGCTCCATGTACAATATTTTAAGGCTTTGTTCGCTTTGTACACTCCATGTACAACACTTTAAGGTTCATTGTGCACCCCAGTCTGTGCGTTGCTGTACTTGGAAGAACTTCCCAAGAAAGGAATATGATGTTTGAAGAGGCCCTAACCTGAATTAAGACTGAGCATATTTGTATCCTGGCTTATGTGAGAACAAATTATAATTATTAACAGTATTTATATACTGCTTTTCAATGAAAAGTTTACAAAGCGGTTTACAGAGAAAATAAACAACTAATGGCTCCCTGTCCCAAAAGGGCTCACAATCTAAAAAGATGCAAAAGAACACCAGCAGACAGCCACTAGAAAAGACACTGCTGGGGTGAGGCGGGCCAGTTACTCTCCCCCTGCTTAAAAGAGGACACCCACTTGAAAAAGTGCCTCTTACCCAATTAGCAGGGATATAAGCCCTTGCAACTTGATAATCTACAGTTCTAAAAGTGTTTACATTCCATTTGACTTTTCTTGCTTGCCTTTGTTTTATTGGAAAATGTGGGCAAAATTTTGTTCCTGGGTTTTGTTCATGAGAGTTGATATCCATTTATGTGTGTGTGTGTGTGTCTCTCTCTCTCTCTCTCTCTCCTCCCAGCTTTCATTGCATTTTCAACTCTGCCACAGCTAGCAAAAAAGATCAAAATGTTCTTTGCGTTGGCACCAGCAGTCACAGTGAAGTTCTCCACCAGCCCTTTGACCAAGTTCTCAGTGTTTCCTGAACTGGTGCTCAAAGTACGTATTTTGAAATAAAATATATGCTTTAACAATGCTGGACAAATAATGCTGGATGTTGCAGAGTACTTGGCAGTACGCTGTTGCTTTGTACATGGTGGAACAGAAGCCTGAACATGCCTTTTAACAAAAGCCTGAAGGAAGGTTCCCTGTAAAGTAAACACAGTGGTTGAATGCAGAACGTTTGTAGTGCTCTTAGACATCTCAGCGAGCAGGTGCTGCAACTTGCTACGCTGGTTTGGGTACTTGCTTTAGCTGCTGACAGATGTCGTGGACTATTCAGCAGACTGCAAAGGCCTGAGGGATTTTGGGGAAGGAGTGAGAAGAGAGAACTGTGCTTGAACACTTGTGTTACCCTTTTTTTGCACTCGGTACACATATCGGTGAAGCCACTGTTCTTGCTGTACATTTTGGAACTGAAAACCGCTTTTTCATTTACCGCTTCACTGATGTGGAAACTGGGCCTGTAGAAGCACCAAGGGAATGAACCTGTACAGTGGCAAAAGACATCTGTAGTTCAGTTGGAGTGTTCAGTCATGGATGCATTTGCCATTGTTTTGTCGTCTCCCTCTACAAACCCTGGGTGCCGGTTTTGGTGGCTTTTCATTTAATGGTAACAATGGCTTGCACAATCCTGTTGGCTCATGGATCTGGTTCCAACTTGAGCTGCCTTTTTTGACTTCAGAATAACTTGATAAAGCTAGGCCTCCTTCAGTGAAGATTGTTGAGGAAGATAACCAAGGCCAACATATTCTGCTTTCGTTTTGTAAGAATTGCTTAATGACGAGAAGATAGCGAGTCCTTGCAGATTCAGACCAAATGTTCCTTGGGACCAAGTTCTTTTCCAGGAACAACCAAGTAGATATCTCTGAGAAGGCCACAAGCTTGCCTACGTCTATTTTCTACTTGTGGTTAGGGCCCTTCTTAATGGCACGCTTCTGGGTGCTCAGTACTTCTGTAGTCAGCTGGTGCTGCTGGCCTTTTTTAGACTTGTAGTACTGCATTTCAGCTAGGTGCTGACTTTGCTATTGAATCCAGCCCTGCCACTGGAAGCTTTGAACTTAAGAGCGAGCACTTTGGCATTTTAATTACAACTGAAAGTTCCAAATAGGTTTGGTGGCGGTTTTCCTTGGGCTGTTTGAAATGAGGGTGAGAACTGTAATTTGCCAGAAACTACCAAATGAGTTTTTGGCCACAGAAGTGTTTTGAAGTGGGTAAGGGTTTTGCAGACCACATCGCAGGGCCCAATCCTATCTTGCCCTGGCACCGCACAGTGCAATGACTGAAATGGCTGCCGCTATATCCTGCAGGGTCAGAGCAGCAACCAGAGGTCTCCTTGGAGTAAGGGAACATCAGTTCCCTTTGGTGTGTAGCACCTCCCCCCTGCATTCCCTGTGGGTCTACTTGAATCTGCACCAGCGAAATTGCACAGGAGGAGAGAGAGAATCCAGCAGGTGCAGTCATTCCTGCCTCCCTCCCGGACCCAATCTGCGCTCAGGCCTACCCTCCCTCCCTCCCTCCGCCCAGTTTTGAAATGCCCCCACCTAGAAATGCCACCCCGCTGAGCAGCAGTTTTACTTACCACCCTGTGCTTCTCTTCCTCATCCTGCTGACTCAGAGCCCAATACCTGCCCACACTGGCCTCTATGCTGGCGCCTCCCTCGTTCTGGCTACCACAATGTGCCTTATGGCACATTTGCGATGGCTGTGGCCTGGGCAGCACACAAGTGAGCAGTGCTCTCTGGGCTGCCCTGTCTCTTTGATGTGTTGTTACACTACTGCTCTCCCCCTCCACCTTGGCAGAAATATGTAGACTTACATGAGCAGGAGACTCTTCCATTCACATGGGGGAGTGGCTTCTCCTCCTGTGGCAGCTCCCAGTGCTGCATTCCACATTGCTCCAGTATTTTCATGACTCTCGGGAGTGAATTTTTGGAGGCTGCTGTGGGAGGAGGAAGCAAGGAAGTTCCCAATGCTTTTAGGCTTAGAATACATGGGCTTTAAATAAATGTCACTGTTGATAATGAAATAGATGTCATTATTTCTGATAATCTATGCTAGGCGAGCATAGGTTATTTGAAATAACACAAAAATAATAGGAAGGTTTTTCTGTCAGATGACATTTGCCAGTTTCTGGTCAAATCCGTATGGGTGCTTCCCAATTTCTTTAAATCAGGAGTGTCCAAACTTTTTGGCAGGAGGGTCACATCTCTCTGACACTGTGTTGGGGGCTGGGGAATTACACTTTGTAATGTATGTATGTAAAATGTATGTATGTAAAATTGGAATAAATTTACATAAATATATTAGAGATGGAACTTGTATGAATGAATGAAGGTCTTGCAGTAGCTCAAGGCCTATAAAAGGCCTTGCACAAAGCAAGGCCAGCCTTTCCTTGGTTGCCACTGCTGCATCACAGACCTGAAACAGCAAGTAGTGGAAGGAGCCCTCATCCCACAGCTTAGGTGGGAGGTCAAACAGTTGTCCTTGCACGGAGAGGGGTTGGGTTGGGCCAGCACAGGCTCCAGAAAGTCTCTGAAGGGCCAGAGGCTCCTTGAAGACTAGGGGCTCCTCGCGGGCCAGATTCGGAGCCCCCAAGGGCCGCAAGTGGCCCCTGGGCCGGGGTTTCGGCACCCCTTCTCTAAATGATAAATGATCAAGTAGAAGATTCTCAAATTATTGTTTATATTTTGCAGCTTTGTCAGAAGAGTCCTTAGGGTAGCAAAGAATGACTAGTAAAATGATCTCTTTATACTTTTTCCTTTGGCAGGAAATATTTGGAAATAAGCAGTTTTTGCCACAGAACCGAATTACAAGTTGGCTTTCTACCCATTTTTGCACCCACGCTTTATTTGATTATCTTTGTGGTAACTTGTTCTTTCTACTGTGCGGGTTTAATGAGAAAAATCTAAATATGGTAAGTTCTTTTAATTCCTAACCAGTATATACTTGGAAGTGTTGCTAGTCAGAGAGTGAAAGGTTGATTGAAATGAACAGAACGTGTGCATTCAGATCCACTGTTAAGTTCAGCGGGAACTAGAACAGGGAGTTAACGTTTTAAATATAGTGTAGCGTGTCCTCATGTGGAATGTGAAAAGAACTCTGCTTACATCATCCATATCTTATCTTTGAGTTTGAACCTTGAGCCTAATGTGTTACTTCAGAGTCTTATCACTCAGTTCTATATTGACCCCTTGCCAGTGGCCCAGTGACAACTGCCCAACTTCAGCAGAATGACCACCGTATCCAAAGCCTGTTCACACAGAGAGGGAGGAGGAACACCAGGGTGTGTCATGCTGGTGCAACCCTCCTGGGAATGCCCCCTCAGTGTCCATGGCAATCCTGGCACAGTTCTGCAGCCATGGAGTAGCATCCTGATGGAGGCACCGTGTTGCCCAACCATGCCTCCTCTGCTTTGCTTATCTGTGTGTGGTGTATTGCTAGTATTCTCCCTGCTGAAGTGGTGAAGTTGCCGCTTGAGTGTTTTTGTGTGGAGTGCTCCTAGGGCAGAGTCCCTGCACTAAGATAGGAAAGTGGGCAGATTGGGGAGGGTGCTCAGTAGGAGAGACTTTTTCCAACTCCATAGTTCCTGTGGGTTTTGCGCTTCCTACACATGCTCAGTCATTTGGTGTAGCATTGTTCTGGGGTCATATCTATCCTCTGAAGGGGGTTTAGGATTTGATATACATCAACGCTTCCTCATCCTGCCCAGGTCTCTGCCCCATTTGGCCTGCTCACTGGTAGGAGTTGTAAAGGCATCTGGATCTCATCTGTTTGCAGGACTGCTGCTGTACTGGCAAAAGTTACGTTGTGCCTGGCAGTTCCCAAACTGGGGTGTCACAATGCTGCAGCCAGGGAAGCCCTGTCACCACTCCCTTAAGGGGTAGGGCAACAGCAGTGACGGTGCTCCTGAGTTTGTGCTGCCATCAGGAAAAATTGCTTTTTAAAAACTTACCAGGGACTGCTATGGCCCTCTGGAGTGTGGGTTTGGGAAGCCCGCAGCCCCCTCTGCAGGCCTTCCAGTGCCTTAGAACTGCTCCAGCGTGCGATCGCCACCTGGTTTTTGATAGCTGATTAAATAATACAGGGTGGAGAGTGAGAGTAAACAGGAAGACTTTGCAGTGGAGGGCAGTAAGAAGTAGGTTCCCCTAAGGATCTGTAATTGGGACAAGTTCTGTTTTGAGTTGTACTGTATTAGGAAAAGTGTCATTAGCAGTGTAATGTGTAAAATGTAGTCTTGCATTAATGACTATACAGCACAATTAAAGTATACAGGTGTGCCCTGGTATCCACTGGAGTTCCATTCCAGACTTCCCTGTGGATACCTGAAACCATGGATACCGGGGATGCCTTTAAAAAAAATAGGGGAAAGTTTTAAAAATCTTGGTAAAGCAAGATTTTTTTTTTAAAATGTTTTCCAATCTTTTTAAGAGGTGTCCCTGGTATCTGTGGATAACTGAAAGTATGGATACAGAATCCTTGGATACTGGGGCATGCCTTATTCTCTTTCTCTTAATCAGTACGTCACCACCACACCATTGGTGTGCTGTGAATGGTCTGCAGGTGTGTCATGGTCTGCAGGTGTGCCATGGATGTCTGGGACTGGGGAATTTCATAGTAGGGCCATTGGAGGTGTGAGCCCCCTGTTGGCAACACAGTGTGCCTTGTCAATTTTCAAAAACTGATGGTGTGCCCTGAAAATGTTAACATCTTGTCAGTGTGCTGTGAGATGAAAAAGGTTGAAAACAGCTGCTTTAAATTAATCTCACTTGTTCCCTCCCCCCCCCAAAAAAATCAAGAATCACCACTAGATTGAGGTGCTAGTACTTGGTTGTACTTATTTTTTGCAGTCTGCATGATGTCTAAATGCTGTTGTACTTGTTTTGTTCCAAGAAATAAATTTGAACTGATTTTTAGCTTTATTATTAGCCGTCTAATAACTTTTCTGTTTGTTACAGAGTCGGGTAGATGTGTATTCCTCACACTGTCCTGCTGGAACGTCTGTCCAGAACATGTTTCACTGGATACAGGTAGGCCTGAAATAAGCCAATCCACTGATTTGGATTTACAGCATTGACATTTTGATTGAGTGATCTCTCTTGTCCAAAGCGAGGGAGTGTTAATTCTTTTTCTCTCCTTCTGTTGTAATTCTTAGAAATGACACATTAAGGACACAATCCTAACCCATTATGTCAGTGCTTTCCAGCACTGGCATAGCGGTGCCAATGGTACATGTGCTGCACCCATATGTGTTGGGTGTCACTCACGGAGGCCTCCTCAAAGTAAGGGAATATGTGTTCCCTTACTTCAGAGCTGCATTGCCCTTACGTCAGTGTTGGAAAGCACTGACATAAGGGCTTAGGACTGCACCCTTAGTCTCTTTGGAAGCCTTTTCTTTCTGGTTGGTCAGAAAGTATTTTGCTTTTATGATGTTGACACGTGTTACTTCAAAGGCATGTATTGATGCATGTCTTGCTCTCTGGGAGTCTGAGGACCCAGTCTTATCCAACTTTCCCGCACCGGTGCAACTGCAATGCAGTGCTGGGGTAAGGGAACAAATGTTCCCATATCTTGAGGAGGCCTCTGTGACTACCTCCCCATGAAAGGATGCAGTGCATGCTCTATCGGCACAGCTGCACTGGCACTGGAAAACTAGATAGGATTGGACCTTGAGTACTTTCTTAGCAAGACATTAGCAACTGGCTTGTTTGCATCAGTTCTTTATTGCCACTGTTTTTTAAAGCACTCTAGGGCCCTGGCAGCTGTGCCTTTGGGAGCGCGAATTGGACTAGATGGAGCTGATCCTACTCTGATCCCATGATATTTTGTTTATAAATTTTATAAACCGCTTCTCCATTTAAAAATATATCAAAGCAGGAAATATTGGCACAAATGAAACAGAAACACTCATTACTTACAAGGTAAAATATGCACAACTTGCCCCCATGTCAAATCCCCACATTTAAAAGGCCCCTGAGATTGAGAAGGGAAAAGAAATCTACCTGGCACCAAAAACTATTTGCAGAGCTTCCTTTGAAAAATTGGTTCCGTAATGGCAGAGCCACCACAAGGAAGTCCCAGCCACAGGCCGTTGCTTATCTAACCACTCCTCTGTTAAAACAACATCTGGAGAAAAATTCCCTGGTGATCTCTTGGCTGAAAATTTTAGCAATATTTTTGATTGCACATTTCTCTGTCTTTCTTCCCAGTAAGATGAGGAGACTTTGGTGCAAAGGCTGACATCAGGTGTATTCTCTGCTTATATTTTGGATTTGCTCTCCATCTACCAGATTTCAGCGGTTTAAAATATTTAATCATTTATTCTCATCCCTAAAGAAGTAGTAGGAAGTAGTTAGTCTTGGTAACTGCATAATCTACAGCAGAAAATGCATGTTGCAATTCTTGCCCACATTGTTCTCATGCTACATTTGCATGGATGTAGGATCACAAAGCAATGCAACCATTGTTGTTTCTAGGCTGTGAAGTCTGGGCAATTCAAGGCTTTTGATTGGGGAAGCAAGGCAGCAAACATGGCTCACTATAACCAGGTAAGTCAATAGAGCCTTATGGTTTTCTGGTTTCTAATTTAGTCCAATCCACTTAAACTACCTAGACTTTAGATCCTAGAGTTAACCATCTTACCCTATTCTGAGAAGTTATCCTACTTCTTCCAGAGATTAGGAATTTGTAGTACTTTGCCATATGTAGGGGTGACAAAGGCTTCTGTTCACATTGGTTCTACTGGCTAAAATGAAGTTATGCCAACTCTATAAGAAGGGGATAGGATAAAGGGTTTTTAAAGAAAAGACATCTCTGCTGATGGAAATACAGTGAAATGTTCAGCTGCATACTCTGTGGTGCAGCCTCCAAGCCGCCCTGACTTAGCTGAAACCTCATTGTTGAAATATCTTTTTGTAGGGAGATAGGCCAGGTTGTGCTGCAACCATATTTTATCATGTACAAAAACTTCCCCAAGTAAGCTGCATATGTTTTGGGGGAATCTAAGGCTGTTGGAGCTAGTGGTAGCAGTTGTCTCTACTGGTGTTCTTCCCCCTCCAAAAAATATAGGGTAGTGTGGGCTGGAATTTAACAGCCACAATCTGCCTCAAGAGTTCTAAATTGTTTTAAAATAGTCAACTGGGCGCCCTCCCATGGTGAAGCTGAGTAGTGCAGGCATATTTATGAACAAGGTTGAACAACATATCAAATAACCTGTGGGGAAGCGAAAGGATATGTTCATGGACCATGCCTAGTGGATGCTCGTCATGTTCCACAACCACATTTTGGCTAGTAATAACATTAGATATGGAGATACTATTTGCAGGGAGAATAGCAAGCATTCATCTGGAATCCTGTGTGGTTGAGAGGAAAGAGTGAAAGCAGTTGGGGGGCATTTGGGGGTTTGGCAGTGGGTGTGAAAAGTTTTCCCCCCGCCCCTGACACAGTGTCAAAGAGATGATGTGTGTCTCCTGCCAAAAAGTTTGGACACCCTTGTCATAACATGTAGTTTGTCCCAGAATGTTCAGAAAAAGTTATTAGGGACTTCTTTCAAATATCCTGTTTTTTCCTGGTTAACACAGCTTGGCCTCCACCTTTAGTTCTTTGAACACCCCGCCCTGCACGATGTTGTGTTGGCGTGCTTTTAGTACTGTACAGAATTTGTCAGAAAGTCTTTGTTACGCTGCAAACTGCAGATGGTTTTTATGCTGTTAACCTTTTGTGTTCCCCTCTCCTTTTTAGCCAACACCTCCTTTTTACAAAATAAAAGAGATGACTGTGCCAACAGCTGTGTGGACAGGCGGTCATGACTGGCTTGCAGACCCCAAAGATACTGCCCTGTTGGTGACTGCAATCCCAAACTTAGTTTACCATAAGAACATCCCAGAATGGGAACATCTGGATTTCATCTGGGGCCTTGATGCCCCACAGCGCTTGTACAAAGAAATCATTCAGCTGATGAAAAATAATCAGTAAAACTGTGGGGAACTTTGAGTTGCGGTCTCTCTATGGCATGCTTTAAATAAGAGAAAATTGCCATGGAAGAGATTGCTGTCTTACTGCAGTATTCTTAATCTAGCTTCATACTGTACAGCTGAATAACATCTCAGGAAACAAAATATCTGCACTGCTTGTAAGTATTTTAAATCTATGCAACCTTAATGGAGACACTGAAATGCAAAAGGAGCTATCTTCTGTCATAATAATATGGGAAATACTGTAATATGTCTTACTGCAGATTTCATCCAGTCATATGTTCTGGAAGGAGAGCTCTGGCACCCTTTACATTGAACCCCTCATGACACTGATAATATGAAAGCTATTTTGAAAGATTAGTCCTGTTTAAGCGGGTCTAGTGTTGATAACACAGTCAAAGGTCATGTGGTTATCTTGACTGATGGCATATTTCAAGAAATTAGCACACTGTGATGGTTAATGAAATTTGTAAAACCTGGACTTCCCCTGGAACTTGATGTCTTTGAGCTTCAATTCTACTTACTCGGAAGTAATCTCCTGGGCTTCTTTGGAACTACTTGAGAGCAGAGTGTAGTGATGGGTGGCAGAGTGCTTTTAATAGCACAGATCAAGCATTTATAGTGAAACTTTGAGACCTCTGTGTGGTTAGGAATTAAGATGCATGCTTTATTTGAAACTTGTAATACTGGAAGAACAATAACATGCTTGTTTCAGAGAGATGCGTGCTTCTAGATTCTGTGATAACTTTTTAGAAAATTCTAGATAATGTAGAATATCTAGATTCTAGATAATAGACACAGATGCATCTATTCTTCTTAAATCTGTGGGTACTGTTCAGAGATGGTGAACTTGTGTCTTCCAAAAGGATGGTATGCAGCACTTACCATCCTTTTGGGATCAAGATGGTTTGGAATCAAGATGGTTTGGTGTGTCATCTTGATCCCAAACACATTTACTTGAACACAAATATTGAATTAAAAAGAAAACAGTATTTCCATTTTAAGCTCTTCATTATTGGACAAAAGTCCGAGAACGTACCAGAATGCTTGTTTGAGCTGTTTGTAAAGCAAGTTCAATGGCCTTACTGCTGTTGGGGCTACAGCTGTAATGTTTCAGACCCAATGTGTATCTGATGGTGGTACTTGCATCACAGGAGTGGTATGAAAATAAATGTTTAAACTGTGGTAAAAACTCAGAATTGAGGCTGTGAGAGTAGTTTTTTGTTTTTTATTTTAACTTGCAACGATGTTCATGAATTATGCGAAATATGTCTTACCTGTCCAAGGACCGACCATAGTGATGAAAAGGAAAAGTATGCTTTTAGAAATGCTCACTTTGCAACTTTTATCCTGTTTTTAGAGGCACATCTGTTTTTCTGCATGGATAAATTAAGCTGCAATGTCCATGTGTATGAATCACCCTCCAAAAGTGCTATCATTTCTACTGTGCCCATGTGCTTTTTAATTTAAAAAAAATATTTTGGTACTGAACATTTTAAATAGTAAGCTCTGGTTTCTAGCTGTTAATATTATATAGAGAGAACCTCTGGAGGGGAAAATTGCTTTTTAAAAAGAAAATGTTTACTTTGTGTCTATGAATTCCATAAACCAGAGACTCTTAATGCACAAAAGTATCTTCAGTAGCACTGCATTCAAACCATCACATTTTACTTGTATTGATGTCCCTTTTTGAATTTCTATTTTGTGCTATGATAGGCACAGGTATTGTGTTTTTATAAGTAACATTGAGAAGAAAAATGTGCAAACAGGTGGAAGAAAATATTCTGCAAACCCAAGCATTGTGTCTCATGTTTCTCTAAGCTTTTATTAAATGAATAAAAATATCACCAAAACAGGATGTGTTCCATGGTATTTATTTTTCTCTCCCAACATATGCCAGAATGATTTTCTTGATAGGTGTTTCCATAAATATCCTCCATTTTATTTATAGAAGCACCTCATTTTGCTGTACAAAAATAGAAAAATAACATCCTGCTCACAGATTTGCAATCTTAAAAGAGAGAACAAGCCATGACACAAGAGGGGAATTGGAAGGAAAGGGAGAAACTTTGTGCTAATTGTGTAGAATGAGAGTAAAAGAAGGAAAAGTTAATACTGTAGTGCAGGGGTGCACAAACCTCAGCCCTGGGGCCACTTGCAGCCCTTGATGACTCTCAAGGAGAGTCCCCTCAGGGAGGGAGCCCAGGAAGTCCCTAGTTTCCAGTGAGCCTCTGGCCCTCCAGAGATTTGTTGGAGCCCACACCGGCCCGACATGACTGCTCTCAGCATGAGGGCAACTTTTTGACCTCTTGCATGATCTGTGGCAGGAGGGCCTCCTGCCACTGCTTGCAGTTTCACAGATGTGATGCAGCAGAAGCAGCAAAGGAAAGGCCAGCCTTGCTTTGTGCAAGGCCTTTTATAGGCCTTGAGCTATTGCAAGACCTTCATTCATTGATATAAGTTCACCTTTAAACTTATGCAAATGTATTTAAATTTTAAATATAAATTAATTTTTCCCCCAGCCTGCGACACAGTGACAGAGAGATGATGTGGCCCTCCTGCCAAAAACTTTGGACACCCCTGCTGTAGTATATAAGATTTAACTTTAGAAGTGATACTTGCTGCAGATGAAGGTGTGCAGGAAGAGCCCAGCTGAGGCCTGTGTGCCTTGTACCTCAGTTTTCTTAGAAAGGTGTAATTACACCTGGGCCTGAGGGTGGTGTCGGTGGTGGTGAAGTACCAGTGATTACTGATTTGCAGAGATCTTTAACTTGGAGTTTTGATGGTGAATAAATACCACTGCCACCTTACCAGGCAAGCCCTCTGATCTGCGTAGTTCTTTGTGTCCAACCTCTGCTGCTTTGCATGAAGAAGGTTTTGGGTTCAACACCTGGCATCTGCAGGTGGGACTGGGAATGACTCCTGTTTGGAAACCTTGGGTAGATACTGCCAGTCAGTTAGTAACTAGGTAGACTGACGGTTGGGCTCCTTTGGGAAGAAAGGTGGGGTAAAAATCAATCAAATGCAGCTGTAACAGATGGCAGTTATCTTTCCAGCCAGCTAGTTATCCCTGTGTATCTTCCCATCTTTAGGGAACTGTGAGGTTTCTTGAAGATTGGTTTTCCTAAGAAGTTGAGCTACAAATCTAACTTGTTATCTGGAGTGCTCCCTGGGGCATTTGGTGGGGCCACTGTGAGATACAGGAAGCTGGACTAGTTGGGCCTATGGCCTGATCCAGTGGGGCTGCTCTTATGTTCTTAACCTAAGCATAAATGAAATAGTGTATCAAGAGGGAAAATGTAAGTTTTTTTTTAACAATTTCTTAAATTGAGCAAAAAAGAGGTTAGCTGAATATATAAAGGGAGAGTGAAAGAAAAGGCATGGAAATGAGATATTGGCACTAGATAATAGAGGTTTAATGAGAAGATTAAGATTTGATGAATGGAAGAACTGCGAAGGCCCCCAGAAAACAAAAGGGAAAAATCCATAAAGAGATTTGAATTTGACAAGAAATTTTCACTTAAAAGCTGGAATTTCCTAACCTTATCTGGGAAGCAACCCTATTTTTTTGCTATCTTTTTGCAATCCAAACAAAATGGACACACACACACACACACACACACACACACACACACACACACGGACGACAGAATGCTGAAATGACTTGCACTCAACCATGATACATGTAGCCACCTTGCTAAAGCTAATCATGTCTAGGGCTGGTCAATGCCTGAATGAGTGATTGCCTGTGAATCTCCTGTATTTTGACATTGAGTTTCCATGATGGGATGTAAATGAAATGGTGAATTGGAAGTTCATAAGTGGTAAAATGGGAAAATTTATGTATAGGCCACTTAAACATGCCAATGGGCTTCCTCGAAGGCTGTTCTGGTGGTAATGTCTGAAAATTCAGGTTTGCTGGACTGAAGTTATAAACAGTATTACTGTTGCGGATAGTCCAAGATTCAGCTTTTTTGTTTCTATCTGCCTCACAAAGACCTTTTTTCCTTCTAAATTGCTAACAAGTAGGAATGACTGAACTGACTCAGAGATGCCGTTTCCAACCATTTTGGTACCCCCCCCCCTTTGGCTAAAAGTCATGTGGTGATTGGTAAGGTATGAAGTTAGCTCCCCTCTCTACACCCGTATGTGCCTTGGTGCAAATTGCTCCCGTCTGGACCCACTTTAGACAGGAATGGAAAAGTATATTATGCCTGCATGCTTTTCCCTCTGTGGCAAAGTGCACCTTCAGGGTTTCAAAGACCAAAGCTGCTGTGAAGTGGGGAGGGGAATTAATCCCCTTTACCATGGTCATAATCCAAATACCCCCCCCCCCAACCTTGCATCATCTTTCAGCAGAAGGAAACAAAGTGAATTATTTTTTCCAAATCCTGTCTCGTTTACCCCATGTCAGAGCTAGATCTACTGACTTCTATCTTGCAAAGTTGCAACATATAGTTATCTGAGTAAAGTATATTCTAGTAAACTATAAAATAATGTTTGCGTTTGACAAGGGAAGTGAAAGGGTGGCTTTTATAGGACTGTGGAATGGTGTGGTAAAATTCTAATTGGGTAACTTGGGTCTTATGTAGGATGCATGAATATTAGATAACAATTATGACAATGCAAAGAATTACTGACTTAAGTTGGACTAATGAGGTCATATGCATCTCCTTGCTGAACTGTATTTCCTGCCTCAGTTTTAAAAGGCAGATTTTGATGGGTGAACCCTGCTGCCCTTTCTAGCTGTCAACACATCCTGCAGATGTGAAAATGCCCCCTAGACTATTTGATATGGTGACAGAACTAGCCACTAGTTGGGGACTACTTTGAAAAATGCAGCAATGTGGATCATCGTGGAGAAATACCTTATGCTTTTTAACCCATTTTTGCAATGTTGGGCAGAAATGGCTTAGTAGAACAACAGAGCAGACAGTGTTGCCACCTTTTGCTCTGACTTGTCTTTATTTCAAGAGGAAGCTCCACTGAAAGCAAGGCGATTTTTTTTGTTAATCTCAGATGGCCTCCTGACTCTTGTAACGCTTTGTAACTAGGACTTAATGTTTCTAGTTTGAGACCTCTCAGATTCTATGGGCCATAGCTTTTGCTACACCTGGTTCATAAAAATAAGCACCATGTTCTAGTGCAGTGATTTTCAACTGTTTTTCATCTCATGGCACACTGACAAGGTGCTTAAATTGTCAAGGCACACCATCGGTTTTTTGACCATTGACAAGGCACACCATGCTGTTGGGGGGCTCACATCTCCTAATGGCCCTACTAATAAATGACCCTCCTCCAAACTCCCATGACACACCTGCAGACCTTTCGGGGCACGCCAGTTTGCCACTGCACAGTGGTTGAAAATGGCTGTTCTAGTGAGTAAAAACAAGTTGCCAAATACCTGTGCACTCCCAACATTTCTTCCTTTTAAGGCAATGAATCAAGTACATAAGGAGAAGGGCTTGTTTGTCCACAGCCTCTAGTATCTAGAGGCATTCTAAACATGCTGATTCTGTCCAACTATCATGCTCGTACCTATATTAATTTGTGAATTGTTTAAAAACCATGCAAGCCTATGTCTTCCCCTGGGTTGTCCTCATCTACAGCTGCTTAGGATCTGGTAGCTGACCTTCTCTTGTAGGTGTTTCCTTTGCTCCTTCTCCTTCCTGAGCCTGAGTACTATGACAATGATGGGAAACAAACTAGTGCTGGCCTTGGACACTTGCTACCTGAGGCAAAAATGTCAAAATTATACCCATGCCAACTCTGGCACAGGGCATTTTCTGTCAGATGAAACACAACTCTGAGACAGACACCACACCCACAAAGTTACGTTCTGCAAAGAACTACCCCAAGTTAGCCCCAAATTTGACCTAACCATTTTAAGGGGGGGCAGCATAGCTGGAGGGGGGCAGAGCACTCAGCTGGCAGGGAGGTGGGTGAGCAGCCCCAAAAGAGGGTTTGGCACCCCCCCAGGAATGCCTCCAAAGGGAGGGGCCGCTTGCCACCACCCTGCCAGGTTGAATGCTTCGCCCTCCCTAGCTGCGCCTCCGAAGGGAGAGATGACCTTTTTTATGCTTACGTTTTTGGGACTCAACAGGAAGCTGTTAGCTAAATACTTCATGCTTTCTAGTTTTTGTGATGGGTATAGGAACTAGATGGGCAGCAATTTGTGCAAGTGGCAAGGCGGAATTTGTCTTTCTTTTGGGAAAAATTCCTATTTGGAACTGTTAAGAAGCATTCATGAGGATTAGAACTGTGTGGCAATGTTGAGAGCTATACTTGCAGCTATAACAGTTGTCAAAAGATGGCAGTGCTGCTACTTGTTTACCAGAGTTGTAGTGGCAGTTGGTATTTGGTTCCTGCAAGCTGTTCCTTTAACACCCACCTCATAGGATGTCATAATATGACAACACATGCAGCTGTGCCAGGAACTGTCTGCCTGTACATATGGAGAGATTCACAATGTCCTTAAGTCATATTCATGAACACTTGTAGATGGGATCATCCTAGATGCTGAGAGTTTAGGCAGGTTGACAAGAAACTTAGTTCCTGCAGAGGTGGTCTAGTTGAGGAGGTTGATGAGATGGTGGTGGTGTCTAAGGGACCAATTCTATCCAACTTTCCAGGGCCAATGCAGCTGTAATGCAGTCCCAATGAAAGGGAACAATTGTCCCCTGACCTTGAGAAGGCCTCCATGACTGCCCCCCCCACCACAGAATGCAACTCACATCCCATTGATATGACTGCATCACTGCTGAAAAGTTGGATAGGATTGGGCCCAAGTGGAACTAAATTTTTCAGCTTCCTTGTGGGAGACAATCACGTGCACATAGGTCAGTGCGCATATTCAAATCACACGTTATGTGGGAAGCCTTTATTTGAAGGCGAGTAAGGTGAGTGAGAAAGCTGCCTCACACTGGACAAGTTAGTGGTGTGGGTGCATCCTTGAACTGAGTTTCCAAGAGAAGGGGAAAGAGGTGAGCTTTGGCTGGATCAAATTCTTGTCAAAGAGGCATCTGAAACAGTCAGAGAGAGGGTTTGGTAGCCTGCAGAGCATATGGGAGAAAAGAATCAGGGTGAGTGGACAGTGAGTACTGAACATATGGTTCAGCAGAAGTGCTGTTATTCAGACTGTGCTTAATGTTTTGCTGAGAACATCAGGCCCCTTCAATAGACCAAAGGAACATACCGTGGCCTGTGACATGTTTGTAAATGCAAAGTACTTTGCAGATGAAATTGCTCACATTCATCACAACCTGGATGCCAGGTCTGATGATGCCCCCTTGGTGTCTGCTTGTCCTGCTTGTGGGATTTTCAGCTTTTACAGCCTGAGGATGTGGACAGACTCTTTGGGAGTGTGAGGCCATCTGCCTTCATATCCTTGCCCAGCATAGCTTATTAGATCTGCCCAGGAGGGCTTGGTGGAGTAGAGTGGACAGGGATGCTAATTCTTATCTGATGAAAGGGCTGCCGCCTCTAGCTTTGAAGCAGGCAGAAGTCCACCGCCTTCTGAAGAGGCCCTCCCTGGATTTCACTGCATTGAAACTTCTACCAGCCAGTCTCGAACCTCTCATTTCTGGGCATGCTGGGCAAACAGGTGTTGGCACCACAACTCCAGAGGGTCCTGAATGAAAGGGATTTCTAACCTTTCAATCTGTTTTCAGGCCAGGTTTTGGTTCAGAGATAGCCAGACATTACCTATGCCAGGGACTGGACAGGGGCAGTGCATCCCTGTTGGTTCTGCTGGACCTCTCAGTTGCTTTCAACACCATTGATAATGTTGTCCTTCTGAGCTGGGGGTTTGGTTGAGCTGGAGGTTGGAGGCATAGCTTTGTGGTGGTTCCGCTCTTATTTTCCAAAGAGGCCAAGATGGTGGTGCTGGGGATTCCAAGATGGTGGTGGGGGATTCCTGTTTGGCACCTTGACCCTTGAAATGTGGGCTCAATCTTGTTTTCCATACTATTTAACATATACATGAAACCACTGGGAGAGGTCATTTGGAGTGGGGTGCCATCAGTATGCTGATGACATCTAGCTCTGTCTCTTCTTTCCACGATTCAAAGCATGGTTGTTGAGGCTGCCTGGGGGTGGCTGGGTCCTAGATGAAGATAAAAATGCTTACATTAAATCTGAACAAGACAGGTTCTCCTAGTTCAGACATCACAGTGCAGATGATAAAGTATTGCCCTGTGCTGAATGGGGGTGCACCCCCTCTGAAGGAGCAGGTTCAATTTGGGGTTTTACCTGGATTCACAGCTGCTCCTGGACTCCAAGGTGGTAGCTGTGGCCAGGGGGGCCTTTGCCCAGCTTCATCGGCTGCACCAATTGTGACTATATTTGGATCATGTGAACCTGGCCACAATGATCCATGCCATGGTGACATTAAGGTTAGATTACTGTAACACGCTCTCTGTGGGGCTGCCTTTGAAGACTGTTTGGGAACTGCAATTAGTGCAGAATGCAGTGGCCCATGTGATCATTGGAGGTAGGCTGTTTGACTCTTGTCAGTTTCTGTTCTAGTAGCTGTACTGGCTGCTGATTCGTTTCCAGCCTCATTATTTGTTTGGGTTCTGTTCCCAGAATTCACATGTATGGCAAAAAAAATGTACTAAAGCAAATCCATTTTAAAAACAAAGTTCCCTTGCTCCGGTTATTTAAAAACAGCCTTGCTGACCTTTGTGATGTAAGATAAGAGTCATTAAGAAGACGATCCATCAATCAGTCTTCCTCCAAGCACTTAGAAAGGCGCTTCACTCAGCCCCTCCCTTCACCAATGCAAAGTGATCACCTTTCTTTCAGGTGCTCAGGGGGAAGGGAGGGGTCCGCTGGAGAGAGAAGGATTGATGGATTGTCAGCCAGGTGCCCCCCCCTCTCATTAAGGAGGTTATTGTTAAAGGACTGTTCAGTTTTTTAAACTGATGCATTTTTCCCCTTCTCCAGGGATCAGCACATTCCTTCTCATTTGCAGGGGCCATTCGGGTTAAGTCAAATCCATGTATAACAAATCCTTGTTTAACAAGGCTAGACCTGTGTGTGTGTATTCATATAAGAATATATATGCATTGATTTGCCCTCTGAAAATACATAAATCTGTGGATACTTAGGTTATATCTGTAATCACTTGTATGACTGTCTCTCTGCAACAGTAAAAAATCCATGTATAACAAGGCTGGACCTGTACTGCAACCCTATATGACTTGGGGCCAGATCATTTGAGACCCTATACACTCCTTCATGGTAAGCAGATCTACAAGCCAATGAGCTATTGTAGCAGCTGAGTTTCCTCCAAGATTTGACACTGTGTTAACCAGTGTTGTATATGCATTCCTCAGCCCTATATGGAAGCAAGCAAATACAATTATCAATTCTTAAATAATGTGACACAATTGTTCTAATGCCCAGATGGAATGTCAACTGAGGATGAAGTTTCTGTGAGAGGGAGGGGCCAAATGACCACTGGTGGAGTAAGTGTTGCTATCTGCCTCTCTCTGAGGCAGCCAGGTAAGAAGGGCTGCTAAAGAAGATAAGTCTGGAGGGAAGGAGCGAAACTGCCATTGGTTTCAACCAAGCCAATGGAGTAGACCTCAAAGGGTGCAATCCTAACCAACTTTTGAGCACTGACTTAGCCACAATGCAGCCCCAAGGTAAGGTAATAAACATTCCCTTACCTTGAGAAGGCCCCCTTGACTGCCTCCCCACTGCAGGTTGTAGTGCATGCCACATTGGTACAGCTATGTCAGTGCTAGAAAGTTGGTTAGGATTGCACCCAAAGTGTCACTTCTTCCTCAGATGGGTCAAATGTTCATAGCTACAGGACTCAGGCTCTAAAAGCTTCTGAGTGAACTGAGCCATCATGGGATAAGAGGAAAGGTCCATCAGGAAGCAGGAGGTAAGGAAAAGGGGACAGTAGTGGGGATCCCCAAGGATCTGTATGTAGGGAGACCAGATGTCCTCATTTTACAGGACATGTTTTTAGCTTCATGTCCTGGAAAAGAACTTAAATGTCCTCCTTTTCCTTGTGAATGATCCTTGCAGGAAAGCTCTCCTGCTCCTCGCAGTGACTGTAACCCCTCAAGGAAAGGACCTGGTCGCGTTGGGCTTGGGGCTGCTGTCCCAGGGACCTGGACCTGCCTCTGGGCTCTGGTGCAGCCCCTTCTCCTGCTGTGCACCGGGATTCCTTCCTTCCCCTTGCCCAGGACAGATGGCTTAACCATCAAATATAGTACTTGATTTTACAGGCCAAATAAAAGAAAAGAAAGCCAGTTTATAACTCAACAGTCCCTGCACTAAGTTCCACTTAGAAGGAACAAGTTCACCTCCTAAACTGGACAGGCTGCCCGACTCATACAGTTGAACCTTGTTTTTTCAACATGCTCACACAAAGTCCCTGCCAACCTTCCCTTTTGGCAAGGGTCTTGGAGATTTGGTTTCTGTGATTTCACAGTCCCTTTTCCTGTTGGGCGATGAAAGGTGTTATCGGGGCTTCCTAACTGGAACATGAGGATGGCAGGGGGAATCAAGAGGTCCAAAGGCACCTGAGACTTTAAACAAGGCATTCTCCAGTGGTTGGTTGGCTAAGGGCTGGGACCAGAACTGAGCCTATGTTCCTCTGGACAGTTGCATATATATTTATTCCTCTGCCTAAATATTTCTTAGGGCTGCTGGGAGGATATCATGGAACTAGAATTGGAACTTGTCACATCTTCAACTGTTGTTGCAGAGCTGCATTTGATGGGCAAGAGCATTCTGAGGCAGTTAGAAGTGTCGGGGAAGAGAAGTTGGTTGGAATCAGCTGAGAGACCAGGCAATCTAGAAAGATTTGCTTGTATTATCTTGTGATTTACTGTTAACAGTGTGAGTGAATGGTATTAAATTTATTAACAGGGAATTCAGATAGGTTATTGTGAGTGACACTTCAGATCAGTGATTCTTAAACTGGTGGGTCGCGACCCACCAGTTTGTGTAACACTTCCCCGTCCATTTAAGAGCTGGGGAAGTGGAGGGAGGCACTAAGGGGGGCGAGGGGGGTGCTTTGCACTTACTTTTTACAATGTAGGGCTGCAGCAGGCTACAGGAGGTGCAAGGAGCCCTGTGCAGCCCTGGCAAGCAGGCTCAAAGCACTTCTGTGTCCACTCACATGCTGTCACTTCTCCCACAGAAGTCTCGACAGCAGTGAGTTCTGGCAAACCTCTCCAAACTGGGTGAATGGTCAACTGGTCAATGGTCAAAAGATCTCTGCTAGACTGTGTCCCAATCCCAATTAATTAACTCCCAGACCACTTTCTCTTGCTGCCCCATGAGTGAGTACTTTTCTCCAAGACCCACAGAGGCAACAGGAATCAAGACCATCCTGTTCCAGGTGGGCTTGCAATTTTTAACATTTGGCTATCATGATGTCACTGGTTCACATGATTAGTCGAAAGGGTTTACCTAGATAACAGTATGTCCTCCCTTGGAGTCAGATGGGAATGTGAGCCAATTAGCAGGCACATCCCAGTTCCTGACAGGAACATAACCCAAATGGAAGGGACAGAGCTTTTGGCGCTTACAAAACAAAGGGCCAAAAGCTACCTGCGCTGCTCCCAGAATAGGAGAAAACAGTCCAAAGGGCACAGGAAAGATGTGGGGACCCCACATTTTAGTGTGTTGCCAACTGTTCTGATGATTTGTATTAAAGGTCAGTATACAAGGCAATGAAAATAACAGATAAAACAATAAAAAGACAAGGAACAAAATTGACTTCTGGTATTTGCTGCTACCAAAAGTGGTGATGGTCAGCAGTTTGATGGCTTTAAAAGGAGAGGAGACAATTTCATGGAGAGGTGGCCTTTCAATGGCTATTAATCAAGACTGCCAAGTGGAACCTTTCGGTTCAGAAGCCAACTGAATGTCACTTGCTGTTGTCTTGATACCTTCTGGGCTCCAGAGAAGCCTTTGACTAGTCACTGTGCAAAACATGGTGCTAGTCTAATGGACCGACCATGCTGGAATTTAGCAGTGGTTGTCATGGTAGTGTGATGGTCTTCTTGTGACATCGCACTCTGACATCATAGTCCCTTGGTTCAACTGTCAGTTGGTCAGAACATTGCTCTCACCAGACAAGAAAGTCCAGACCAGACCAAACCAGTAAGTCTTTCTTGTTCTCACCAGACAAGAAAGACAAGACCAGACCAAACCAGTAAGTCTTTCTTGGTTTACCTTCATTTTGCATTTTTCATTTCTACTATTGTAAAGAGATTGAGAGGGGAAGAGGGAGGCATGAAGGGAACATTAGACATCTTATTGGTTATTGTAGCGTAGTAGTAATGATGGTCCTAATGATCAGAAGGGCATTTTGGCAGGAATCTCATTGTTTTCCTTCTATCTATACTGATTGAAATATAATAATATTCAGTGCCAAAGATAGCCAGAGATCGGAGGTGAATTGATGGTAGGAAATTAAGGCCTCAATCATATGAAGAATGGGCTGCTACTCCTTTGCTTAATGTCTGCTGAAATGCACCCTGCTGGCTGCTATGAGGCTGTAAGGCTGTGGCAGAAATATTTCAACTAAACACATAAGAAGAAATAAAGGGAGGAAGATGGTACAAAATTGAAACAGGACTGCTACAGAGGCAATCTATGGCCAATTTGAACCAGAATATGTGAGAAAGAATAAAAGAGAAGTATGAATGAGCCTGATAATATAGGGCAAAAAGCTGGAAGAGCTCATTGATGGGAAGAAAAAAATGAATAAGATATGGGTAGGTAGTGGTGAATTTTGGCCTGGTAATGTAAGAATGAAAGGAAGGAATGAAAGAGAGCTTAATATGCTTGAAGCAAACCTGATAATGCAGGAATGAAACAAGTTCCAGGCAGATCAAGGGTTCAAATGTAACCAGCTGTATTAATACATTAAATAAGAGGAGTAAACAAAAAAGAACAAGGCAACTAGATAAAATGAGCAGTAAAAATGTGCAGAAGGAGTTCTGGGCTACTATTCTGCTTGCCTCATTTAGGAAAATTTTGTAAACCAGTGGAAAAACGGAACTGAAATGAATCAGAACCTGACAGATCTCTTCTACACTGCTAGCCCCTGTCCTAATTACCTGGAAGATGGAACTTCCAGACCACTTTCTCTTGCTGCCTGTGAGTGGGTACTTCTCTCCGAGACCCACAGTTTGGGTTCTCAGGAAACTGGCATGAAGACCATTCAGTTCCTCGTGGGCTTGCAAGTTTTAAGATTTGGCTATGATGATGTCACTGGTTTACCTGATTAGTGGAAAGATACCTGTCTGTTCCCCTTTGGAGTCGGACAGATTGAAATGTGAGCCAATTAGCAGGTATATCCCAGTCCCTGGCAGGATCTCTGGTTCAAACGGAAGAGAAAGAGCTTATGGCGCTTATAAAAGAAAGAGCCAAAAGCTACCTGTAATGCTCCCAGCTGCTGAATGCACAGGAGCTGCTGGTGAGTCCAATTTGCCCAAAATATGAGAAAACAGACCCAAAGGCACAGAAAAGATGTGGGGATCCCAGTGAAAATACCTGGATTCAGCACACATGCTATGGAGAACATGGCTGGAGTTTTCCTCCATCTCCCATAATTCCAGGTGACATAATGAAGTTGATTCAGAAGAGAGGAGTTAATCACACAACATATAATGTCTTTTTGGCACCAGGAAAGATTTCATTATGCTCCCAGACGTCTTGTTGGGACAAGAATTTAATGTTCAATATCTTGTTTCTTTAGTGTGTTGCCAACTGTCCTTATAACAAATAAGACAAAGGCAAGGAACAAAATTAACTTCTGGAATTTGCTGCTACAAAAAGTGGCAGTGGCTACCAGTCTGATGTCTTTAAAACGAGAGGAGACAATTTCATGGAGAGGTGACCTAATCAAGACTCACAAGTGGAATCTATCAGTTCAGAGGCCCTGAATGCCACTTGCTGTTCCTTTGACACCTTGCTTCTGGCCTCCACAGAAGCCTTTAAACTAGTAGTTGTGCAAAACAGGATGGTAGGCTTATGGACCCACTATGCTGGGATTTTACAGGGGTTGTCATGGTAGTGTGATGGCCTACTTGTGACATCAAACTTCTTGTGACATTATCCCAGTCCCTTGGTCCAACTGTGAGTTGGTCAGAACATTGCTCTCACCAGACCAGAAAGACTAGACGAGACCAAACCAGTAAGTCCTTCTTGGTTTACCCACATTTCACAGTTTTCATTTTTACTATTATAAAGAGATTGAGGGGGGAGAGAGAGAGATGAAGAGAATATTAGAGATCTTATTGGTTATTGTAACATAGTAGTAATGATGATGGCCCTAATGATCAGAAGGGCATTTTGACAGGGATCGCATTGTTTTTGTACTGACTGAAATATGATAACATTCAGGGCCAAAGGAAAGGAAGCCAGAGATTGGAGGGGAATTGATAGTAGGAAATTAAGGCCTTGATCATATGAAGAATGGGCTGCCGCTCTTTGCTTAATATCTGCTGAGAAGCACCCTGCTGACCCCTATGGGGCTGCAAGGCTATGGTAGAAATATTTCAGCTAAGTAAACACATAAGAAGAAAAAATAAATGGAGATGATTGGTTGGAAATTGAAACAGGATTGCTCCATCTCCCATAATTCCAGGTGACACAATGATTTTGATGGGCATTGATTCTGAAGAGAAGAATTAATCACACAATTTTTTTTTTTTTTTGGAACAAGCCAAAGATTTTATTATGCTCTCAGACTTCTTGCTGGGATAAGAATTTAATGTACAGTATCTTGTTATTAGTGTGTTGCCAACTGTCCTTATGAATAAAACAAATGAAACAAATATAAAGACAAGGAACAAAATTAACTTCTGGAATTTGCTGCTACAAAAAGTGGAGATGGCTACCAGTTTGATGGCTTTAGAAGGAGAGGAGATAATTTCAGGGAGATGTGGCCTATCAATGGCTATTAATCAAGACTGCCAGGTGGAACCTCTTGGTTCAGGGGCCCCTGAACAGCACTTGCTCTGTTGCCTTGATATCTTTTGGGTTCCAGAGAAGTCTTTGACTAGTCATTGTGCAAAATAGGGTGCTAGTCTAATGGACCCACTATGTTGAGATTTTGCAGGTGTTGTCCTGATAGTATGATGGCCTAGACCAGGGGTGTCCAAATTTTTTGGCAGGAGGGCCACATCGTCTCTCTGACACTGTGTCATGGGCTGGGGTGAAAAAAGAATTAATTTACATTTCAAATTTGAATAAATTTACGTAAGTTTACATAAATTAAAGATGAACTTATATGAATGAATGAAGGTTTTGCAATAGCTCAAGGCCTATAAAAGGCCTTGCACAAAGCAAGGCTGGCCTTTCCTTTGCTGCCGCTACTGCATCACAGAAGTGAAACAGCAAGCAGTGGAGAGAGCCCTCACACGAGAGATCAAAAAGTTGCCCTCACACTGAGAGCAGTTGCGTCAGGCTAGTGTGGGCTCCAGCACATCTCTGGAGGGCCAGAGGCTCATTGGAGACTGGGGGCTCCCTGAGGGCCGCATTGAGAGGCCTTGAGGGCCGCAAGTGGCCCCAGGGCCGGGGTTTGGGCACCCCTGGCCTAGACCAGCCATTATCAACCACTGTGCCATGGCACATTGGTGTGCTGTGAATGGTCCCCAGGTGTGCCACGGGAATTTGGGAGAGGCTCATTTATTAGTAGGGCCATTGAGGATGTGAGCGCCCCCCCCCAGCAGTCCAGTGTGCCTTGTCAATTGTCAAAAAACTGATGGTGTGCCTTGATCATTTTAGTCCCTTGCCAGTGTGCCATGAGATGAAAATCGTTGAAAATCACTGGCCTAGACTGGCCTGGACCCACTGTGTTGTAATTTAGCAGTGGTTGTCATGGTAGTGTGATGGTCTTCTTGTGACATCACACTCTGACATCATAGTCCCTTGGTTCAACTGTCAGTTGGTTGGTCAGTTGGTCAGAACATTGCTCTCACCAGACCAGAAAGATTAAACCAGACAAAACCAGTAAGTCTTTCTTGGTTTACCTTTATTTCACACTTTTCATTTTTACTATTATAAAGAGATTGAGAGGGGAAGAGGGAGGAATGAAGACAGTATTAGAGATCTTATTGGTTATTGTAGCGTATTTGTAATAATGATGGTTCAAATGGTCAGGGGTGCATTTTGGCAAGGATCTCATTCTTCCTGTCTATACTAATTGAAAGATGATAACATACAGAAACTTTCAATTTCTTAATGGTTTCTGTATCACTGTTTCCTTTGGAGGAGAGAGCACAGGAGGTGTTATGGCATTTCAGTTTTATTTGCTTTATCCACAAATCCTGTTATGTACCTGAAAGGGAGAAATAAACTATTTTTTCCCCCAATAGTTTACCATTAAAAAGGAGGGGGCTGTCTCAAATTTGCAAGTGCTACCTAAGAGGCCACTGAATGCCGCTTGCTGTTGCCTTGACACCTTGTTTTGGGGCACCACAGAAGCCTTTGACTAGTCACTGTGCAAAACAGCATGCTAGACTAATGGACCCACTCTGTTGGGATGACTTTAAAAGGAGAGGGGACAATTTCAAGAGGAGGCCTATCAATGGCTATTAATCAAATCTCCCAAGTGGAAGATTCACTTGTGGTGAATTCAGAGGCCTCTGAATAGCACTTGTTCAAGCACAGAGCCTTGATACATTGTTTCGGGGCTCCCCAGAAGCCTTTGACTAATCACTGTGCAAAACAGCATGCTAGACTAATGGACCCACTATGGGCCTAATCCTATCCAATTTTCCAGCACCAGTGCAGCTGCAATGCAACCCTGAGGTAAGGGAACAAATGTTCCCATACTTGAGGAGGCCTCTGTGACTGCCTTCCCAATAAAAGAAGCAGTGCATACACCATTGCCACAGTAGTACCGGCACTGGAAAATTGGTTAGGATTGGGCCCTATGCTGGAATTTTTCAGGGGTTGTCCTGGCAGCGTGATGGCCTTCTTGTGACATCACACTCTGACATCATTGTCCCTTGGTTCAACTGTCAGCAGTTCAGAACATTGCTCTCACCAGACTAGAAAGACTAGACCAGATCAAACCAGCAATTCTTTCTTGGTTAACCTTCATTTTGCATTTTTACTATTATAAAAGAGATTTAGAGAGGAAGAGGAAGGGATGAAGAGAGCATTAGAGATCTTATTGGTTATTGTAGCATAGAAGTAATAACGATGGTTCTAATGATCAGGAGTACAGTTTGGCAGGGATTTCATTCTTTTCCTCCTGCCTATGCTGATTGAAAGATAACATACAGAAACATCTAAGAATGATTTCTTAATGACTTCTGTGTTCTGAATCTCTCTGATATTTCAGGCAATCTTAGGAAGTCGTCTCCTGGCAGCCAGGGGAGAGTTATTTGAAAAGTGATGCTCAAGACCAGATTAAACGCTTCAAGGCAGTCAAACTTTTCCTTTGTGGGCATCTTCCAAATCCCATCAGGTGAGGCAAGGAGGTGGTGAAAGAGGCTTTTTTTTCTGCACTGTGATAGGCTCCCCACTTTCTTGAGCAATGAGAAAATTTGATGGCAAACTTGCTCTTGCTCAGTGTCCTTTGGAGGAGAGAGCACAGGAGATGCTGTGACATTTCAGATGCATTCGCTTTATCCACAAATCCTTTTAAGTACCTGAAAGGGAGATGTGGATTCCCCCCCCCCAATAGTTTACCATCAAAATGGGGGGGGGCTGTCTCAAATTTGCAAGTGCTACCTTCTGGTAACACAACTCAAGACTTCATTGCTGTTGCCTAAGATTCACTTGTGTTCTACAGCTTTGCATGGGTGTTGGGACATATTTGGCCTCCTCATTGCCCATGTTCCCCAGACAGTGTATCACTCTGAAGTGTTATCAGACATACTGTTGAAGTGTGATGTGTCTCTCAGCCCTAAGCAATGGAGATGCTTGTGTGAGGAATCTCTTCTGAAGAGCACTTCTCAACTGATTTTTGTCTCAGGACGTTAACACAAGCTCTGGGTGGCCAGCAAGCCCAGCGAAAGAAGAAGTTGCCAGTTCCATGGTTTACCTTCTCCCCATTGCTCTGTTCTAGGTGTGAGCCATCTTGAATCCTGCCTCTGTCAAAGGAATTCAAGGATTGTCTTTGTAGTGTCAGAGAATAGCAGTTTGAAGAAGGATAAAGCCCTTGGAGAGAAGGTGGAGTACCTCAAGACATGAGGGATGCAAACATCATCACGCTGTACAAGAACAAAGGCAACAGGGGTGACTGCAACAACTACCGTGGCATCTCTCTCCTTAGCATTGTAGGAAAGCTGTTTGCCCGAGTTCCACTGAAGAGTCTCCAGGTACTTGCAGAGAGCGTCTATTCAGAATCGCAGTGCAGATTCCGATCCAACAGGTCCACCACCGATATGGTATTTTCCCTTAGACAGCTGCAGGAGAAATGCAGGGAACAACGACAGCCACTCTTTATAGCCTTCATAGATCTCACGAAGGCCTTTGACATGGCCAGCAGGGACAGCCTCTTCAAGATTCTCCCCAAGATCGGATGTCCACCCAGGCTCCTCAGCATAATCAGGTCTTTCCACAAGGACATGAAGGGCACTGTAGTCTTCGATGGCTCCACATCAGACCCCTTTGACATCCGAAGCGGAGTGAAGCAGGGCTGTGTTCTTGCACCAACCTTGTTTGGGATTTTCTTCGCTGTCCTTCTGAATCATGCATTTGGAACTGCAACAGAAGGCATCTATCTCCGGACCAGATCAGACGGAAAACTCTTCAACCTCTCCAGAATGAGAGCAAAGTCCAAAGTCCAGCTGAAATGTCTATGTGACTTCCTCTTTGCCGACAATGCAGCTATCACTACCCACTCTGCCAAAGATCTCCTGCAGCTCATGGATCAGCCACACTAGACACTGTTCCAGAACCACCATTCAGAGCGCGATACCATAGTCTTCCGAGACTGAAGGTTGCCAACTAAACCCCTTGTAGAACCAACACAAGATGAGAAAAGGTTCTGAAGACAGTCCAAAGAAGAGGATCTTTTACAAGGTGATGGTTGAAACTATCTGTACAATGAAATGCTGAAACCCACTGGCTCTGGGGCCACTTTTAGAGGTGGGTTGGAGTCTCCCATCAGGTAGAGGTGGTTGTGGAAGAAGAGGAGGAGAAATTTTTGGGAGAGAAAGCAAGGGTGATGACTATTGATTGTATTTTATATTCCACAGCACCACCCTGTAGGAGACCCAGGATCAGATTAAAGTCCAGTGAAGCCAAGCTTGAAACTGTGGCCATAGGAAGACAGCATGCAGCCATTGGTAACAAAATTGCTGAATTCAATTTCAAGAACATTGAACAGATACTGTAGAGCAGTAATTCCAGTTCTGAGGAGTTCTCACTGACAAACAGCCAGTGAATTGTGACACGTGGAGGAAAGAAAAGGGGGGGGGCTGGATCAACCCTATTGGACTTCATTGGGCACCAACTCTCCTCTGTCTTGCCCCTTGGTCTCTCTCAGGCAGTGATGAAAGATACCCTGCTGAGATCCGAGTCTGCACCCACCATCCTGGCTGCAAGGACCATCGCATGTGAGCAGAGGTGAAATATCTCTTTTAAAGAGGCTGAGGAGCAGTTCATTATGTATAGCTTCATACCTGCCCTTTCAATCAAAATTATCCCTATGGCAGCTTATAATAATATAAAGCAAACCAGGAGCCTCTTAGTTCTCTGACCAATGACAGATGCCAGAGGTTGTGGTTCTGTTGCGTTCCCCTTGCCAGTCCTACTGGGCAAACTGGAAGTTAGAACAGAGTTCTTTTCAGGTAGAGAGGATGAGTTACCTGCAGCTGGAACTTCTGGCCATGAGTGGGGGAAGGCAGCTGACCTCCCCTATACCATGATGTTCATCCTGTGGGGTCTGAGTATAGCCTCTCAGGGGTCCTTAGTCCCTATTGAATATCTCTTCACAGCAATTAGGCATTATCAGGATGGAGTAAAGGATGAACCAGCATATAGGAATGTTTCATTGTGCAGCCAAGCAAAAGATCAGCTCAAGCTATGGGAAAAGGCAATGAGGAAGCTAGCTCTGGCCTCTACACAGGCGGTTTAGTAAGTAAGTGGCTCAATCCTATCCAACTTTTCAGCACAAATGCAACCGTGGCACCAATGTATACACTGCATTCTGCGGTGGGGGAGCAGTCATGGAAGCTTCCTCAAGGGAGGGAATATTTGTTCCTTTACCCCAGAGCTGCTTTGTGGCTTCACTGGCACTGGAAAGTTAGATAGGTTGGGGCCATAATAATAATGATGAAAAGAGCTGGGAAATGTTGACTTTGAGAGGGCAAGAGAAGAGCATTTAATTTCCCCCATTCCTGAGTGTCTAAAAATCCAACTTTGTTTCCTTTTCATCTGTACCAGGGAATCCTCTGTAATTAAAGAAACTTCACTGCTGATCTAACCACTTCTCAGTGTTTGGAGCTTAAAGGTTTGTACCAGAGAGCCTTCCTGCAGGTGGGGTTTCACAATCCCCTGCCACTGCTGGATAAACTAATCACAGTGGTTCTCAAACTTTTAGCACTGGGACCCACTTTTTAGAAAGAGAATCTGTTGGGACCTACCAGAAGTGATGTCATGAGCGGAAGTGACATCAAGCAGGAAAATTTTTAGCCATCTTAGGGCCCCAATCCTATCCAATTTTCCAGTGCGAGTGTAGCCATACCAATGGGGTGTGCACTGCATCCTGTGGTGGGAAGGCAGTCACAGAGGCCTCTTCAAGGTATGGGAACATTTGTTCCCTTACCTTGGGGCTGCATAGCAGCTACAATGGTACTGGAAAATTGGATAGGATTGGGCCCTTCGGCTGCAATCCTACCTACACTTACCCAGGAGTATGTCCCATTGACTATCACTGTTAAAAAAATATACAGAGTAACTTATTAAAAGTACAGGTCTGTAATGTTTCCCCAAATGTAGTTACATACCATGGTAGCATCAAGATAATGTTAAAAATAAAGTATTGAAATGAATGGGGACCCAGCTGAAATTGGCTCATGACCCACCTAATGGGTCCAGACCCACAGTTTGAGAAACACTAAACTAGCACCTGGATCACTGTTCCTCCTCACACAATGTCCTCTTTTCCCTTTCTTCCAGCCTTCCGTTGAATGGGAACAGAGCTTGTACTCCTCTGATTGATTTTAAGGATGCTCCTTCCCTTTCTCTCAAGACCTGATGGTGACTTTAACCAGGACATCTCTCAACACTGCAAAAAACACTCTGGCTGGCCAGGGGGCATTGTGTGCTCCAGACAGAGAAGGAAGAGACTAAGAAAAGTGGAAGGACGATAGCTTCCTTTTTGGGACATTCAGCATTCTACAGGACCCAATGACAGAACACCTTGTGGGAACTGATAAGGTAAGCGCACAGAGGAGAAGGCGTAGCAAATGTGCCTTCCATTTCAAGCAGGGATGGAGAAAGCCTTCCTAGGGACTATTCCCCTTCAGCTGCATGTGGAAATGGAAATCTATGGACCTGGGTTATTAAGATATTCAAAGATATTCAAAGATATTCAAAGAGAAGGGTTCAAAGATATTCAAAGAGAAGGGTTCAACCTCACCTTCTGATCTTGTGTGGGACTGTGGAGAGGGCTGGCCACTTTTTAGCCCTTACTTACCACTCTTATTTGTATAGAAACTGGGGGCTCTATGCATGCCGTTTACCCATTGAAGACAATAGAAGCTTTTTTTTTTTCCTAGGATAAGGAACATGCACAGGGAGGCCCTGATAGAAACTGCAACAGAAGTTAGGCTTAAAACCTCCCTCAACTTTCACTGCAACCCTTATCTGGATTGTCCTCGGGCCACATTGTATTTATCCATGTGGATACCAATATGTAGGGGCCAATAAAATGATCAAAGTCATGCCTGTTTGGGTCCAGGTAGCAATGTCCTGTCTCCCAAAATCCCAATTGTGCCATAGAACAAATATGGCCCATTCTGAGAAGAATTCACAGCCAGAAGGCAAGTACAGAAGTAGACATTATCATTTGTTCTGGGAACCCCAGCACATAACCCTGACCCATCAAACCTAGCCTCCTCCACTTCTCTGGTGACCCCCCCCAAGCTCCTTTTCTAAATTAAAGTTTAGAAAAGCATAAGTAATTATTCTCTTCAATTATCTTCTCCCCAGATGACATTATATAAAAAGACATTGATGAAAAAGAAGAAGGAGATATGAGCCAACATCCAGAAGCTGACTGCCATACCTCAGATCTTCCAGCTGGAGTAATATGAAGACTTTAAGTCTACCATCTAGCAAGTAGGCAATGAGGATTTCCTTAAATCAGAGAAAAATTGGGAGTTCCCATAGCCTAGACATGGCAAGCTCAGGCTCTGTTCTTCCTCTGTCCAAGAAACCAATTCTCCCCATAAGGAAAAAAAAAACTAAAAAGAACATTGAATGAACTGGAGGACAACTGAAAAAATAGGAAGAAATTCAGAAAGAGGTAGAAAAAGTAAAACAGAATACAGTGACAGAGAGAGAAGGGCAAATGGGCAGAAAAACACACAAGGCTTTGGAAATAAAAACAGAAGAAAGAGAAAAAGAAAGAGGCCATGTCAAAACTTGCAAGAGAGAAAGGAAGAAAAAATTAATTCAAGTGAGTTTGAAGGTGGGAAATTAAGGCCTTGGTCATATGAAAAATGGGTAAAAATGCTGCTCTTTTGCTCAATGCCTGATGAAAGGCACCCTGCTGGCCCCTATGGGGCTGCAAGGCTGTGGTAGAAAGATTAAAATTAAATTAGTGAAATGGTTCACTAAATAAACACATAATAAAGTGGAATAAAGGGAGGCAGATTGTAGAAAATTGAATCAGGGTTGATACAGTGGCAATCTGTGGCCAACTTGAACATGTGAGAAAGAATAAAAGAGGAGGAGGTGGTGGGAAGTTGAAACAGGACTGAAAAAGGAAAGGGGGAAAAGAGCTAAGCAGTGGGGAGCAGAAGCAAAATTGAAGAAGGAAAGGGACAAAAAGAGAAATGAGAGAGAAGTAAGCAGTAGCCAAATGGAGCCTGGTAATATAAAAAAGAAAGGACAAGACAAAGGGGAGCTAATAGGTGCGAAAGGAAAAAAGAATAAGATCCAGGTGAGTAGTGGCCAAGTAGAGCCTAATAAAGTAAGAAAGAAAAGAAGAAATAAAAGAGAGCTAAGCATGGATGTATGATGCATATAATGCAAGAAGGAATAAAGTACAGCTCAGTGTAGCTAACGGACCCTGAAAACATAGGGTGAAAGGGAGGAAAGGAGAGAGCTCAGTGGTAAGGAAAAAAGAGTAACATAGATATAGGCATAGCTGTATGACTGTCAGAACCTGATAATGCAAGAAAGACAAAAAAAATAAAGACTAAGCGAGGCCACATTGAATGAGCCTGCTCATGTAGAAAGAAAAGGTGGAATAAGGAAGAAGTCAATGGGAAGGGGGGAAAAAGAATAATTCACAGGTCAGGAATGGCCAAACAGAGCTTCATAATTGAGAAAAGAAATGAAGGAACAAAAGAGACCTCATTGTGTCCACACTGAGCCTGATAATGTAGGGCAAAAAGGCAGAAGAACTCAATGATGGAAAAGAAAAATGGAGTAAGATCTGGGTAAGTAGTGGTCAGTTTTGTCCTGGTAATGTCAGAATGAAAGGAAGAAATAAGAGAGCTTAGTGTGCCCAAACTGAGCCTGTGGGAAAAAAAACAAGGAACCAGGAAGAGCTCAGTGGGAAAGGAATAAGAAGTGGCCAAAATGAGACAGATAATGCAAGATAGAAAAGAGAGAACCAGGAGTGGTCTAACAGAGCTTAATGATGTAAAAAAGTGATAAATAGGCCCAATTAGCCTAATATAAGAAACAATAAAGGAATAGAAGGGAGCTCAGTGTGGATAAAATGGAACCTGATAATGTAGGAAAAAATGGATCAATATTGGAAAGCTCTATAGGAAATAAACAGGGGTAACTGGAGGCACAACTGGTGGTAATGGGTGGTAACATGAGCCTGGTAAATGTAAGGGAAAAAAAGTCATAAAATAAAGCAGAGGGCTGACACATTCTGCTTGAGAAAGGAAGTAAGAAACAGAAGAGAGCAAAGTGTGATCCGAGCCTGATAGTGTAAGGAAAAAGTTGGAATAAGGAAATGCTTATTAGGGTGCCATCCTAACCCCTTATATGTCAGTGCTTTCCAGCACTGAATAAGGGCAATGCAGCTCTGAGGTCAGGGAACAAACATTCCCTTATTTTGAGGAGGCCTCCGTGAGTGCCTCCCAACTGCAGGATGCAGCTCATGCCCCATTGGCACTGCTATGCTAGTGCTGGAAAGCACTGACATAAGGGGTTAGGATTGCGCCTTTAGAAAGTTAAAAAAAAAAAAGTAACACAAACATATGTACTGAACAAATATAGCCTGATAATGTAAGTTAGAAAAGATGGAATACAAGTAGTGGCCAAATTGAGCCTGATAAGGTACCAGAAAGAGATTGAAAATAAAAGAATAAGGGAGAGGCCAAGGAAAAAAGGAATAAGACACAGGAATGTACAGGTCCGATGGAGGTTGCAACGTCTGAGAAAGAAAAGAAGGAACACTAAAGAGACACAGGTAAGTCTTAGCAGAATAGAGCCTGAAAATACAAAAGAGTAAAAAAGAGTTAAGTGCAGTGATATATACCTCCTGATTTTAGAAATGGGCTATGTCAGAATGCCAGTGCAAGGGAGGGCACCAGGATGAGGTCTCTTGTTATCTGGTGTGCTCCCTGGGGCATTTGGTGGGCCGCTATGAGATACAGGAAGCTGGACTAGATGGGCCTGTGGCCTGATCCAGCGGGGCTGTTCTTATGTAGATCTGGATAACATGGGGAAAATATGGGAAAAGGAAATAAGGGCTAAGAGAGAGTAAGTGGTGGCCCAGTAACCCTGACAATTAAGAAAGAAAAAGCAGAATAAAAGGGACCCAAATGTGGCCAAGTAGAGCTTGATATGGTCAAAAGAAGGAATAAGAGTGAGGTCACTGTGGCCAGCTTGATAATGTTGGCAAATAAAGGAAGAATAATGCAGAGCTCAGTGGGGAAGAAAAACAAGGAAAAAGATACAGGTAAGTGCTGGCCAAACAGAGCCTGATAGTGTTAGAAAGAAATTAAGGAATTAAAGCGAGATAAGTGGTAGCCACACTGAACCATGTAGACTAGGAGGGAAAAATATGGGACAAGCAAGTATTGGCAATTAATAAAAAGGAATAAGACAAAGATAAGCGGTGGCAAAATGAGCTTGATAATGTAATCAAGAAAAGGGAGAATAAAAGAGAGCTACGTTAGACCAACTTGAGCATGATAACCTAGGGCAGAGGTTCATAAACTATGAGCAGTGGCTCCCTCAGAAGCCATGGAAACTTGCAAAGAGAGCAACTGAATACCTATGAAAAACCTGAAACCAACTGGGAGGAAGCAGGTTCCTTTGGTATTGGGGTTGCTGTCCCAGAGACCAGAACTTGCCTCAGGGCACTGACGCAGGCCCCTTTCCTCAAGTGTGCCAGGCTTCATACCACCCCCAGGGCAAGGGCTGGTCACTGTCCCGGGCTGGTCACTGTCCCTTCCCTGACACTAGGCTAGGTACTGGCTCCTGACTCAGCCAGTGATTGCTGCAGGAGCGATCCATCTCTCCAGTACTGGACCACGGTGGGGAAACAGTATCTCAAATCAGCTGGCCAACCCACTTCCACTGTCACTGCAAGAAGAGAAAGCCCGATAGTTTCTGAATACTCTCAGAGTACTTAGTCCCCAAAAACTAGTGAGTGGGGAGAACTAAAGAAATTAATTGACCAACATTCCTGGTGCTCTGACAGCTATCCTCGTCTCATATCATCTTACCAACCAATTCTGGAGCTTTCAACATGCTACCAAAGCCAGGACCCTCTGACCAATCTCTCAAATCATGCTGCTATGAAAGCAATGTAGGGAGCATTAATATGTTGGCATTCTGACCTGTAACTTGTAGAGGTAGTGCCCCCTTCCTGGGAAGGATCTGGTGGCATTTGGGCCAGGGCTGCTGTCCCAGGGACCTGGACTTGCGTCTGGGCTCTGGCGCAGCCCCGTCTCCTCCTGTACACCAGGATTCCTTCCTTTCCCATGTCCAGGGCAGATCCCTCACCCTTCCCTGGTCACTGAACCTGCTCTTGGAAAGTCCTGGAGCTCTATAACTGGTTCTTCCTCTCAGTTTGGCCCCTTGACCCTGAATGAGGCTACCAACAGGGTACGAACACGTACCCACCCATCTGTTTACAATCTCTATCACTCCTATATCCCAGGAAAATGTGGCAGGATAAATAATGTGTTCTATGATTGTGAAATAATAATATATGAACCATGTGAAATGATTTCCCTTGTTCCCCATACAGGCAATGCCCCCTCCTGGGAAGAACCTGATTGCATGGGGTTCGGGTCTCGCTCCCAGGAACAAACAATTGGCTCTGGCTTTTAGTGCAAACCCACTTCCTAATCTGGGCTAGGACACTTTCCTCCGCCTGGACTAGGACTGTTCACTCCCCATATGCTGACCAGTTCACTCTGTTTGCTCTAGGTCTGTTCTGGAGCTCAGTCCTCCTTTCAAATCAGCCTCCTAGCCCTTTTCCAGCATGAGTGTCAGATAAAAAAGCCCCATAGTTTCTGATTGTACCCTCAGTCCTAAGCCCCACAAAGACTTGGGTCGGGAGAACTAATAGTTGGAAGTTCCTACTAGAGGTAGTAATGCCTCAAGGGAAGGACCTGGTAGCGCTGGGGTTGGGGCTGCTGTCCCAGGGACCTGGAGTTGCCTCTGGGCTCTGGTGCAGCCCTCTTTCATCCTGTGCACTGGGATTCCAACCTTCGCCTTGTCCACAACAGATGGTTCTCCCTTCCTATGCCCTGGTCACTGAACCGGCTCTTGGACAGACCTGGAGCTGTATAACCGGTTCATTCTCTCAGTTTGACCACCTGACCCTTTAGGAGGCTGTCAACAAGCTACCAAAACCCACCCACCCACCCACCCATTATGCATCTTTATCACTCTTATGTCCCAGAAAATCAGGAACAGGGAAAATCATGTGCTATATTACGGTGAAATAATAGTCAGTCCTGGGACAGACCTGGAGCTCTATAACCAGTGCCTCCTATCCATTTGACCGCCTGACCCTATCAACAAGCTACCAAAACCCAGCTACCCATTTTGCATCTTTCTCACTTCTATGTATGCCCCAGAAAACCACTGGCAGAATAAATCATGTGTTATATGAAGGTGAAATAATAATATATCAAAAATGAGAAATGATTTCTCTTGTTCCTGATATTGACAGTGCCCCCTCCTGGGGGAAAAACTGATTGCATTGGGGTCCGGGTCCCACTCCCTGGAACAAACACTTGGCTCTGGCCTTTAATGCAAACCCACTTCTTAATTTGGGCTTGGCCATTATACTTCCCCTGGACTGGGACTTTTCACCCCCCATATGCTGACCTGTTCGCTGTGCTTGCTCTAGGCCAGTTCTGGAGCTCATTCCTCAATCCTCCTTGCAAATCAGCCTCCTAGCCCTTTTTCAGAGTAGGTGCCAGATGGCAAATCCACACAGTTCCTGACCGCTCCCGCAGCCCCGCAAAAGACATGGGTCGGGAGAACTAATGTGCTGGAAAGCTCTCCTGCTCCTCGCAGTGACTGTAACCCCTCAAGGAAAGGACCTTGTAACAAACATTGCCCTTGGGGTAGGGAAGGACCAAGGGGGACCCCCAAACCAGTCAAGACTCAACCCTCCTCCACCACCTTCCACAACCCCCCAAGAGCAATGCTTATTTATTTTTGCTCACTCCAAGCCCCAGGTCTCATCATACTTGTCCCTGGTCAATCACTGCACCCAATGTTTTATATAAAAGATTTTTATTCAATTGCTCCAAAAAGACATAACTACATGCATCACAATAGCTTTAAAAACAAGAAAGATCTTACCTAAAGAGAGGCTAAAACTACCATCTTACAAGTCTCAGTATTGCTTCCAATATCATAGCTGTAAGCTCCCTTTCCCCCTGCTCTCTCTTGTAAGGCACCCAAGCCCAGGTTTTATTCTTTAAGTTATCAATACCCTACACCTGGTTAACCAACACCCAGCCTAAACCATCTTAAAGGGAAAGGGACTTGCCCCACCCCATGACACGCCCCTCCCAAGTTGGAAGAGATTCCAGCCAAAACTGGAACTATTCCAACCCACGGAATGAGATCCACATTAAAATTAAAACCATAAAACATTTCAGTATCCCGTAAGACACAGTGCCTGCACTATGCCTATACTAGGACTGTCAAACATCATCTTATGGACCCCATCTCCGTGACAATGAATCGGCCACAGAATTTAAAACTCCCCAAATATGGGAAATAGAAAGTGAATAATCTTATAAAATCAAAGACCACCTTAATCTGAAGGGGACTATGATCACTCTGGATCTGAAAATGGGTGCCTAAAAGAAATGGCATACTGTAGTTATTGATACAGATCTTACAGGTATAGGTACATACATACATAAAGGAACAAAAATTTCACATAAAGGAAGAAAAATCCCTCCACAACTTTTCCTTTACAAAAATATAGCCACTATTTGGGGTTACAGAAAACAGATTGTATATCACAACTCTCTTCCTTCTTCAATATTCCACCATGAGCAAGGTTGTCAGTTCCAGATGTCTTCCATTGTATTGAAATCACTGCAGCCAAAAAGCCTCTGCAAAACTCATAGTCCAACCGGAGCAAGAAAATCAACATACACACAGCTCCCATAGGGTGCACTTGCTGGACCCAAACCCAAAATGTACACAGATAGCTTTGTAGCTGTAAAGAAAGTTTGGGAACAGAAAAATTTCTGCCAGGTAAAAGATCTTTTAAAGCCACTGCTTCACCCTTTATAATTTCATGATGGTACTTACAATTTAACATCTGACACACCCATCCCCCTCCACCAATTACTGGGGAGAACACAGGTATTTTTAAACATTCCAACACTGGCTTACATAGATCAACTACAGGGGTTAGAGACTGCTTTCCCATTTGCATTGAGAACTGTAGAGTCCCTAATTCTCCCTTATTTAGCCTGTTCAACGCTTTTGCTGGTAAAGCAATGTCCTGGACTTTATGATCTTGAAAAACTTTACTCCCACTCTCTGGACATGAAGGTACACCCTCCCATCCTGCAACTGCCTCTTGGGCTAGTTCAGCAGATATCAGTCCTTCTGGCAATAATACAGGTTCAGTCATTTCATAACTGTAAGGGAACAGTTCTTTTGAAAAGGCTTTTACTTCAGTTTGCCACAAAACAGACTCCAATGGACCATCCACACCTTGGAAAAAGTTCTTCTGAGGAGTCCTTTGCTTCAGATTGTGTTAAGGAAAGTCCAGACAAATCATCAGTATCCTGGAATAGATCTTCTTCCACAACTTGCTTTACAAAAGGCAAACAAGCAGTTGGGATACATGTCTCTATCTCCTTTAACTCACTGAGCCCTTGAGAGGTACCTTTGTGCCTAACAGAAGTAGAAGAGAATGCTAATAGCTCAACAGCTGCAGCCACTTCCACAGACTCCTCTCCTGCACCCAGCACAATCTGTTTAACCTCTTCTTTCCTGGAAGCCTCCTTCCCACTTTCACTTATGTTCTCTTGGGCCACAACTTGGATCTTAGAAGCAACCATTCTATTTCTGTAAAAGTTCTTATAGTCAAATTCCAGTTGCATCTCAGGCAGACTTGCCATCTTTTCTGTAAAAACTGCACTCAGTTGCCAACATTTGGTATAGTCTAAACCAGACTTACACATTCTCTCCTTTGCCAACTCCATGGCATGCAGCTTCTTCACTGGTTCTGATTCCCCCTGCTCCACTGGTTGCCTCCAGTTTGCAGAATCAGACACATCCATTCCAGATGCCACTTTTGGTAACTCCAATATATCATTAATTGGTTCCATCTCTCTTTCTTGCCATTGCAACTGTGGGAAAGTAGCTTTGGCAAATTTCCGCCACTGGACTAACATTTGAATTTGATTTTTCAACATCTGCCGCAGAATTTGTACTCTGGCCTCTGACCCTTGCAAACTAGTAGTAGGCATCAAACTGTCTACTGCCGACATCATTACACCATCTTCTTGCTTCTAGGACAGACAAAACTCCAGGCACTCCGTTTTGGGTGTAGGAAAATTCCACAACAACTCCCGATCACTGACAGGAAGCTACACCGCTTCTGGGACTACTTCAGCAGCTCCCTTATCTGTCCTAATCTCTTGTTGCATTCCTCACTCCACAAAACAAAAAACAGCTACTGTAAAATGCATGTTAACCAGTGCAAATTGACCAAGGACCATGTATCACTGGTTAGCACCACCCAGTTCTATTCCAAGTGACCAACACCACTATGCCTTCTGTTAAGTACAGGTGTGCATCACCAAACACCGTGATGCACCACACCCACCTAACAACTCACCACTGGAGATACCCACCACTAATTACCATGCCAGACACTTAGAGTCCACTACTATTTACCATGTCAGGCACTTAAGAACCCTAGCTGCCACCATGTAACAAACATCACCCCTGGGGTAGGGAAGGACCAAGGGAGACCCCCAAACCAGCCAGGACTCAACCCTCCTCCACCACCTTCCACAACCCCCCAAGAGCAATGCTTATTTATTTTTGCTCACTCCAAGCCCCAGGTCCCATCATACATGTCCCTGGTCAATCACTGCACCCAATGTTTTATATAAAAGATTTTTTATTAAAGCTTAAGGGAGCTTCAATTGCTCTAAAAAGACATAACTACATGCATCACAATAGCTTTAAAAACAAGAAAGATCTTACCTAAAGAGAGGCTAAAACTACCATCTTACAAGTCTCAGTATTGCTTCCAATATCATAGCTGTAAGCTCCCTTTCCCCCTGCTCTCTCTTTTAAGGCACCCAAGCCCAGGTTTTATTCTTTAAGTTATCAATACCCTACACCTGGTTAACCAACACCCAGCCTAAACCATCTTAAAGGGAAAGGGACTTGCCCCACCCCGTGACAGACCTGGTCACATTGGGTTCGGGGCTGCTGTCCCAGGGACCTGCCTCTGGGCTCTGGCGCAGCCCCCTCTCCTGCTGTGTGCCAGGATGCCTTCCTTCCCCTTGCCCAGGACAGATGGCTTAACCTTCCCGGGCCCTGGTCACTGAACAGGCTCTTGGACAGTCCTGGAGCTCTATAACCGGTCCCTCCTCTCCATTTGACCGCTTGACCCTATCAACAAGCTACCAAAATCCATCTACCCGTTTTGCATGTTTCTCACTTCTATGTATGCCCCAGGAAACCAATGGCAGAATAAATCATGTGTTATATTATGGTGAAATATTAATATAGTTATCATGTGAAATGATTTCTCTTGTTCCAGATATTGGCAGCTTCAGCTCCTATGGAATAACCTGATTGCATTGGGGTCCGGGTCCCACTCCCTGGAACAAACACTTGGCTCTGGCCTTTAATAAAAACCCACTTCTTATTTTGGGCTTGGCCATTATATTGGCCATTATATTATTTTGGGCTTGGCCTGGACTGGGACTGTTCACTCCACATATGCTGAGAATAAGAGAAATCACTTCACATGATTACTATATTATTATTTCACCATATTATAACACATGATTTATCCTGCCATTGGTTTCCTGGGGCTTAGATAAAAGTGAGCATGATGTGAAACAGGCAGGTGGGTTTTGGTAGGTTTTTGATTGCATCAGAAAGGGTCAGGCGGTCAAATTGAGAGGACGAACCGGTTATAGAGCTCCAGGACTGTCCAAGAACAGGTTCAGTGACCAGGGCCCAGGAAGGTTAAGCCATCTGTCCTGGCCAAGGGGAAGGAACGAATCCTGGCGCACAGCAGGAGAGGGGACTGCGCCAGAGCCCAGACACAAGTCCAGCTCCCTGGGACAGCAGCCCCGACCCCAGCGCGACCAGGTCCTTCCCTTGACGGGTTTCTGCCACTGCGAGGAACAGGAGACCTATCCAACACATTAGTTCTCCCTGATGATGGGCTCCCTGATGATGATCTGGCACCAACACAGAAAAAGGGCTAGGAGGCTGATTTGCAAGGAAGATTGAGGAATGAGCTCCAGAACTGACCGAGAACAAGCACAGCGAACAGATGTGCAGTTCCATGTACAATGTTCAATGTACATTGAAAAACTACATAGTTTCTGACCACTCCCTCAGTCCTTAGCCCCACAAAAGACATGGGTCGGGAGAACTAAAGTGTTGGAAAGCTCTCCTGTTCCTCGCAGAGGCAGTAATCCCTCCAGGGAAGGACCTGGTTGCGTTGGGGTCGGGGCTGCTGTCCCAGGGACATGGAATTGCCTCTGGGCTCTGGCACAGCGCCCTCCTCACCTGCGCGCCGGGATGCCTTCCTTCCCCTTAGCCAAGACAGATGGCTTAACCTTCCTGGGCCCTGGTCACTGAACCGGCTCTTGGACAGATCTGGAGCTCTATAACCGGTGCCTCCTCCTCTCCATTTGACCGCCTGATCCTTTCTGAGGCTATCAACAAGCTACCAAAACCCAGCTACCCATTTTGCATCTTTCTCACTTCTATGTATGCCCCAGGAAACCACTGGCAGAATAAATCATGTGTTACATTATGGTGAAATATTAATATAGTTATCATGTGAAATGATTTCTCTTGTTCCTGATATTGACAGTGCCCCCTCCTGGGGGAAAAAACTGATTGCATTGGGGTCCGGGTCCCACTCCCTGGAACAAACACTTGGCTCTGGCCTTTAATGCAAACCCACTTCTTAATTTGGGCTTGGCCATTATACTTCCCCTGGACTGGGACTTTTTACCCCCCATATGCTGACCTGTTCGCTGTGCTTGCTCTAGGCCAGTTCTGGAGCTCATTCCTCAATCCTCCTTGCAAATCAGCCTCCTAGCCCTTTTTCAGAGTAGGTGCCAGATGGCAAATCCACACAGTTCCTGACCGCTCCCGCAGCCCCGCAAAAGACATGGGTCGGGAGAACTAATGTGCTGGAAAGCTCTCCTGCTCCTCGCAGTGACTGTAACCCCTCAAGGAAAGGACCTGGTTGCGTTGGGCTCGGGGCTGCTGTCCCAGGGACCTGGACCTGCCTCTGGGCTCTGGCGCAGCCCCCTCTCCTGCTGTGTGCCGGGATGCCTTCCTTCCCCATGGCCAGGACAGATGGCTTAACCTTCCCGGGCCCTGGTCACTGAACAGGCTCTTGGACAGTCCTGGAGCTCTATAACCAATCCCTCCTCTCCATTTGACCGCCTGACCCTATCAACAAGCTACCAAAATCCATCTACCCGTTTTGCATGTTTCTCACTTCTATGTATGCCCCAGGAAACCAATGGCATAATAATCATGTGTTATATTATGGTGAAATATTAATATAGTTATCATGTGAAATGATTTCTCTTGTTCCTGATATTGGCAGCTTCAGCTCCTGTGGAATAACCTGATTGCATTGGGGTCCGGGTCCCACTCCCTGGAACAAACACTTGGCTCTGGCCTTTAATAAAAACCCACTTCTTATTTTGGGCTTGGCCATTATACTCCGCCTGGACTGGGACATTTCACCCCCCCCCCCATATGCTGACCTTTTCGCTGTGGTTGCTGTTGGCCCGTTCTGGAGCTCATTCCTCAACCCTCCTTGCAAATCAGACTTCTTGCTATTTTTCAGAGTTGGTGCCAGATGGCAAAGCCACATAGTTTCTGATCGCTCCCCCAGCCCCACAAAAGACATGGGTCTTTCTGAGGCTATCAACAAGCTACCAAAACCCATCTACCTGTTGATGGAACGTTCCATGGATCTTTTGGATCAGTCAGAAACTATGGGGCTTTGTCATCTGGCACCAGCTCTGAAAAAGGGCTCGGAGGATGATTTACAAGGAAGATTGAGGAATGAGCTCCAGAGCTGGCCTAGAGCAAGCACTGCCATTGAACAGGTCAGCATATGGGGAGTGAACAGTCCAGCAGGAGTAAAATGGCCAAGCTCAAATTAGGAAGTGGGTATGCACTAAAGGCCAGAACCAAGTGTTTCTTCTGGGAAGTGGGAACCGGACCCGAATGCATTAAGGTTATTCCCAGGAGGGGGCACTGCCAATATCGGGAATAAGAGACATCACTTCACATGATTACTATATTATTATTTCACCATATTATAACACATGATTTATCCTGCCATTGGTTTCCTGGGGCTCAGATAAAAGTGAGCACGATGTGAAACGGGCAAGTGGGTTTTGGTAGGTTTTTGACTGCATCAGAAAGAGTCAGGCGGTCAAACTGAGAGGACGAACCGGTTACAGAGCTCCAGGACTGTCCAAGAACAGGTTCAGTGACCAGGGCTCAGGAAGGTTAAGCCATCTGTCCTGGCCAAGGGGAAGGAACGAATCCCGGCGCACAGCAGGAGAGGGGGCTGCACCAGAGCCCAGACGCAAGTCCAGCTCCCTGGGACAGCAGCCCTGACCCCAACGCGACCAGGTCCTTCTCTTGACGGGTTCCTGCCACTGCGAGGAACAGGAGACCTTTCCAACACATTAGTTCTCCCTGCCCACGTCTTTTGCGGAGGTACGGACTGAGGGAGCGGTCAGGAACTATGGCTTTGTCATCTGGCACCAACTCAGAAAAACTGAACTCAGGCTGAGTCAGTGGGAAGAAAAGGAGGAGGAGACAGGTAAGTAGTGAACAAATACAGTCTGAAAATGTAAGAAAGAATGCAATAGCAGTAAGTGTGGCCTCATTGAGCCTGATAACCAAAAACAAAGAGGAGGATTAGGAGAGAACTTGGTGGTAAAAAAAGGAATAAGACACAGGTAAGTGTTGGCCCAACGGAGCCTGATTATGTCTGAAGGAAAAGAAGGAATAAAAGAGAGTGAATTGTGGCCCAATTCAGTCTGGTAATTTAAGAAAGGAAAGGAGGAGTACAGAAGAGGCAAGAGATGGCTGATTTTAATCAGATAAAGTAAGAAAAAAGAGAAGGAGAACAGAATCTCTCAGTGGGAAAGAAGAAAGGGGAGAGTTGTGGTGACCAAATAGAGCCTCATAGTATAAGGAGATGGAATAAAAGTGACGTAAGTGTGGAGAAATGGAACCTCATAAAACATGGAATGAGAGCTCAGTAGGAAAAATAAATAAATAAGACCCAGGTCAGTGTTGGCCTAATAATTGAGCCTGATAAGGTAAGAAAGAAAAGGAGGAGAAAAAAAGAGAGCTAAGTGTGGCAAATTTGAGCCTGATAACATGGGGAGGGAAGTTGGAATAAGGAAAGTTCAGTGGAAAGGGGAAAAGGGGATTGAGACACAGGTAAGTAGTGGCTCAATAAAACCTGGCAATGAAAGACTGAAGACAAGGAATAAAAGGGAGTTAACTGGTGGGAAAGGGGGGGAAAAAAAGGGAATAAAGGAGAGATAATTAGTGTCCAAATAGAGGACTGATAATGAAGGAAGAAAAAAGAGCTCAGTGTGGCCACTTTGACCCTTTCCTCACCTCATGAGGAAGCTGCTTGAACCATTCACTAATGAGGCTATACTGTATCTCCAAAACTAGAGGTGATAGGGCAAAACGGATGCCATTTTTGGAACTGGCACCCCAAATTCATATCAAACCACCATACATTTTGGGAAAAACTTTTCTGGCCCTCAATTTTGTAGGCCTGTATAATGAATGAGAGACAGAAAAGAAGAAAAGAGAGCCAAGATGTACCAGATTGAACCTGATACTGTAAGAAAGAAAATGCTGAAAGAAGATCGCTCAGTGTGGCCAAGTTAAGCTCATCTCAATGTGAAAAGAGGAGGAGGAATAAAAGAGAATGACAGTGGTGAATTTAGGGAGGAGGTTGGAGAGAGTGGAGAAAGGGAATAAAAAAGCCAAGCAGTAGAAAAGTGTGATCATGAAAGTGAGAATGAATAAGAGAGAAATAGAAAGGAAAGAAAAAAAAAAACTGAGGGGGGTGGTCAGAAACTGTGTATGGGAGGATGAGAACCAAATTGGAAGGAAGGAAAGGGTTTTGGGGAAAATGAGGAAGAAGTCAGAAGAAAGATTAAAAAATTCATATCTGAGATTACAGAGGCAGTGATAAGAGAGTGAAATGGGGAGGAAAAGAAAATGAGAACACCTTTATGTGCAGAGAAACTTTTAACACAACTTCAAGATTTTCAATTCTTTCCAAACAAAAAAGTAAGGTGGAAAAGAGAATAAGCAGTGCAAGAATTAGAGCATTGTGAAAACTACTATCATGTCCCATTTCCATTCTTCCTCTATTTTCCTATAGTAATAGTGTGGAGATAGAGGTACACTCCTGTTTTCATGGAGTCCTTGCCTTCCCAATTATGGGAAGGAGTTTGTGTTTATTTAGACTTTGGTACTTTTCTTGGACAGAGGCAAACACAGCCAGGCCTGCAAGCCCTACTGATTGGGCCTTTCGTGCCCAACTTCCCCTTGCCTGCAATACAATATTCTGATAGGGTGACTACCATTGCTCCAGCTGGAAGACATCAAGGATGGCAGTCTGAGCAATCTCTGGCTGCTTCCACCCTAACTTCTTTCTTGCAAAGCTTTGTCCATGCACAGCAGATGAGAGAGGAAAAATTTACAGCAGGTCTATGTGACCAGCATCCATATAGTTACATGGACTCCTCTGATTTGATTCAAGAAAGGCAGGGAGGGATTATAGAAATCCAGTCATTCCCATTTGATCAGGAATTGGTTCAACGCATAATTGAACACTTTCAACAGTGTATTCCTCCAGAGCCTTTATTCCTGCAAGGACAATAGTTGTCACATCACACAATCTCAAGTTGGCCTTCTATCAAAGTTAGCAACAGTGCTGTTGGATAAAAATAGACAAATGTACTCTGGTTTAAAATGGAAACTCATGCATTAAATCTTAATAAAAAGTGATTATTTTTTACATTGCTTGTTGTCTTATTAGATTGTTCCTACCTTTCCATCACAGAACACTAACTTCTCCAGTACAATGGATCACTCAAAAGAGAAAAGATGGTATCATCTGGCATGTTCTTTTCCATTCAACATCTCTGCCCAGGCACACAAGAAGTTGTCATAAGAACTAACTTACCCCTGATGCAGAGAAGAGAGCAAGCAGGAGAGGACTTGCTTTACTTGGAAGATGTGATTGACTCTTCCTATCTTTGCCCATGGGGCTATTAATCCCACAAAGCTCTGGGAATAGAGGTCAATGGAGTAAGATCCACAGCAAACTATAGTCAAGTCTGCTTTCTGCCTGAAAGATGATTATTGAAAGAAAGGATTTCTGAAGCCTGGGGTACACATTTCCATGAGGAGTTTTATCAGGGTGTACAAAATTTCTTTTGGGTCCCTTCCCAAAGGGGAAGCAGGTGAAACAGAACCGGGGGGGGGGGACGGACGGACAGGTGGGAACAGCTAGAATAGTATTTGGAGTCCAGGTCTACCTGCTCCCATAGCATGTCTAGCTGTGCCCTATATATGCTCACAGGATGCAGTGTGTGCCCCGTTGGCATGGCTGCATTGGCACTAGAAAGTTGGGTAGGATTGAGCTCACTGAGTGGAAGCTAGGAATGAACCCTACCCATGTACTGCCAGTCTGCAGGTTAGGAAACCCATGTGTGAAGAGCTGTACACACATAGTAGCCATGCTTATATTCCACCCACTGTATGGAGGCAGAGCTGGGGTACAGAGGCCACACACACATCAGGAATGGAACTAGCCAGTGCAATCCCGAATGATCACACAGAGGTGAGTATGACATGAGCAAGGTGGCCAGATCCAACAGAGGACACAGTGTTCATACCTTTAACCATTGCATAGAAGAGGGAATTTTGGCAGGTGCTGCTTTTTAAACCCTTCTATGTTAGCTACACCTGCCAAAATTCTCTTTTCTATGCAATAGTTAAAGGTACAGGCACTGTGTCCTCCACTGGATCTGGTCACCCTGGATAAGAGTGAAAGTGATTTCTGCAGACCATAACTGATAACAGATGTAACTGTATGTCACTGTTAAACAGGTTTTCTTCCAAATGAAATGACAGAAAGTGAAGGGTTTTGGTTTTTTTAAAGAAGAGCAGCAAAAAGGTGTGAAAATACTTTGCTGTCATGTTGATTTCTTCCAACACTAAAAATACAATCCACTTTCATGGAACAAAGTCCCATTGGGTTGAATAGGACTTACTTCCAAATAGACATGCATAGACTTGGTCCATAACTTAATTTTGATCCCTTAAAAGAAGGGAAGAATGTGACAGTCCAGTTCTCCAAAGATCTTTTACTCTTTAAGTAAAACAAAGAACGTGCATAATGGTTTGACATTTGATTGGCATATGAGCAAAACAATGGATCCACACATCAACATGGGTTTAAGTAGCATGGCATTTGAAAGATGGACTTTGTGGAGGAAACAGCTTGCCATCTGATTTGGTTTCCTTTAAAACAGATTCTCAAAGTAATTTTCACAAACGTCAAGAGCTCAAAACTTTATAAACATGAAATAAGAAATATAGGTGGGAACTTGGTATCCACTTATTTGGTATCCACTGATTTGGCTGACCACTGAGGTCCACCTTTAAATGCCTTGCAACAAGGGGAAAAAACACCAAAATTCAATTTCCCAACTTTGGGCTGTTAATGATTTCAATAGATTCCATTATTCACCCCCATCTAGTGGCTGAATGAGGTATAGTGTCTATACCAATGCATTCTGGGGAGACAATAGAGGAGCAAGAAACCTGGAAGTGTGTTGTGGAGTGTAGGAGTTTACAACAGAGCAATACAAATGGCTGCGCAGCAGAAACTTGAAGCCAATGCTCAAGGCTGTCCCACAGGAGGCACGACAGTTGCAAATAACCACTCCGGACAGAAGGCTGGGTTCCATCACCAAGGCATGTTTACAGGAGGCATTTACAGCAACATAGCAGACAGCAACATAGCAGACAGCAACGCTAGTCAAACAGACAAAACACACATCTGGCTCCACAATCTCCTTTGCGCCCCCCCTGCATTAGTTTGCAGGCCTACTTTTATACACACAACCACGCCCAAACTCAGGTGCACAGGGCCTACAGTTAGTATCACCTGCCACTTGGATACATGGAGCACAACAGAATTAAACACCTACAGGCTACATCAGGTACAGTGCTGTGAACTGCTACAGTGCTTGTTTCTCCTGTGAACAAGACCTGAGGGATTTCTCAGGTTTCAGACCTCAACACCCCTCCAGATCGTTCAGGTCTTGTCCCAGTGTACAATCTTGTATGTTTAGTTTGTAGCAGAGTTGTTCATGTTTAGACACAGATAAGGGTTTTGTAAATATGTCTGCTAGCTCTGCCTCTGTAGGGCAATAGTGTAACACAATCAGACAGTTTCTTATTGCCTCTCTCACATTTGCATGTCTAAGATCTATATGTTTGCTTCTGTTTTTGATCCTTTCTGAGTTGGCCATTGCAATACAGGCTTCATTGTCCTCAAGGATTTGAGTAGGTGTGCTCATTTTAAGACCTAGATCTGATAACAACTGTTTGTACCATACCACCTCAGTGCATGCCAAGGAGAGACTGCCATACTCTGCCTCTGATGAGGATAGTGCAACGTAGGTCTGCTTCACACAACACCAGCCAATCAGTGAGCCTGCAAGCAGTAAAGCTAGTCCTGAAACAGACTTCCTTGTATCTGGGCAATTGCCCCAGTCTGCATCAGAATACACAATTAGTTCTTCTGGACCCCGAGAATGAAGAACCAGCCCATGATGCAGCATACCCTTTAGGTATCTCAGAAGTCTTTTAAGTGCCTGGAAATGCTGCTGTGTAGGAGCAGAGACAAACCTGCTCATGATATTAATAGCACAGGCAACATCCGGTCTAGTCCACTGGGAAAGATACTGCACACTGCTCACTATAGATTAATATAATTCTTGATTGCAAGGTGGACTCTCTATACTTGCAGTCTGTATGAAATTAGGGACCATAGGTGTTTTGCAACCTTTACAATCGATCATGTTGCACCTCTCTAACAACTCCATTATTTTCTGTGACTGGTGTAATTTGTAACCCCCAGTAGGGGTGGGTATAATATTCACTCCAAGATACTTTCTAATGGGACCAAGGGACCTTAGAGTTAGATGTTTCCATAACTCTACCAATACATCCTCAATTCCTTGTTGTGTCTTGGCCAAAATAAGGAGATCATCCACAAAAACAGTAACAAGTTTCTGGTTCTCTCCGCTGTCTTTCATATACAAACATGGGTCAGCCTTTGATGCTGTGAACCCAAAATCTCTCAGACGGGAATCCAGACAGACATTCCATTGGTGGGGGCTTTGCCTTAGACCATATATGGCTTTATGTAAACACAATACTTGCCCCTCTTGAGGGCTTTGAAAACCTTCAGGCTCTTGCATATACAAAGTTATCCCCTCCTCCAACTATGATGAAATCTTTTCACCCACTGTCCAAGCTGAAACGTTTAGAACCATTTTAGTCTATGCTGCCAGGTGTGGCTGGCAAACCAGGCATGTAGATGTAGAAATGGCTTTTTTGCACGCCCCTCCTCCAACGGGGCGTGCAAAAAAGCCATTTCTACATCTACATGCCTGGTTTGCCAGCCACACCTGGCAGCATAGACTAAAATGGTTCTAAACGTTTCAGCTTGGACAGTGGGTGAAAAGATTTCATCATAGTCTTGAGCTGTTTGGCTAAACCCCTTTGCCACTAATCTTGCTTTATAGACTGGTGCTCCTCCAGTATGGCTATGTTTTAGTATGAACACCCATCGAGTGCCAATAGCTTTCTTGCTCTGGGGAAGAGTTGCAGCTGAAAACACAGCATGCTTCCTCATATACTCCATTTCGATTTTCATAGGTTCCTCCCAGCATATTCTATCAGCTTTTGGAAGTTTTATAACTTGAGAGTAATCCCGGGGCTCTGGCCCTACAGTCTCACACACAGATATTAATTCAGGTACATAATGATCAGGGGGTTTTGTCACACAGGGATCTGATCACATCAGGGATCTGTGTAGGACGGATGAAACAGGACCCTTTGGAGTTAATCCAGCTTCCTGGCTAATCTCAATTTTGGGCTGCCGTAGCACCTCCTCTCTCTCTAGGTTGTACCTGTTGCCTAGGTGACTCCCCTCTAGGTGATTGAGAATTGTTCTCCCTTTCACCAGTCCCAGGTGCATGAGGCATAAACACAGAGGGAGCTTGTTCAACTGAGGTCCACTTGGGGTTATAGAATTTCACAGACCGGAAGATTATTAGTTTGCCTGACTTGGTCATTAACCTATACCCCTTACTTCCAGGTTCGTAACCTATCAGGGTAACAGGCTGAGCTCTGGGGGCTCGCTTTCTGCTCCTTCTCTGTACCAGTACTTCCCCACATGTACCAAAAGGTTATAAATGTTTTAGAGAGGGTGGTTCCCCATGTAACTTTTGATAGGGAGTCATGCTAACTATAGAGGAGTAGGTGCAATTAAAGATATAGCAGGAACATTTTGCAGTCTCTGCCCAAAAGCCATAAGGAAGTTGGATATCTGCTAAGAGAGCGTGTATTTTGGTCTGCAAAGTTCTGCCATAGCGTTCAGCAACACCGTTCTCCTGACGACAGTTAGGATTTGATAAATGATGGTGTACGCCTTTCCTTTCTAGCCAGGGCATGAAAGGTTTGTTTAAATACTCAGTGCCACAATCTGTTTGAAGACTAATCAGCTTGTGGCCAAACCTACATTCTGCATAACATTCTGCACTGGGTCTTTAAAGCTCTTTTTCCACTGATTCGGGTATCCACTGAATTTTTTTATCCACTGGAGGTTTCGGAACCCCTGCAGATAACGAGGCACAAACCGTACTGAAGAATTTAACAAAACCTAGAAGGCAACATGCTCTGGAGAAACAGAGAAGTATAAGATCCACAAGTCATGGGAAACACCTAGGGCACAATCCTCACCAGGTCTACTCAGAAGTAAGTCGTGTTCAGTGGGACTTACTCCCAGGAAAGTGAGGTTAGGATTGCAGCCCTAGTTTGTGTCTCTTATTCTTCTCTGTTCCTCCACAGTTCCAACTTCCATGTTCCAACTGGACTGCTGATTCCACTTATTCTCTTTATTTTCTTCATGTGAAGACCAGCCCCTTTTCCAAAGTATTCATGTCAATTTTAAAAGGGTTGCTCTGGCACAGCTAACTTCTGGAATGTAACTTTTATTCTCAATCTGGGTAGAAACAGCCCAATAAATCTCTGTATATGTTATGCAGCATAACCATCCATCACCTAAGAAATTTAAAACATAAGAACAGCCCCACTGGATCAGGCCATAGGCCCATCTAGTCCAGCTTCCTGTATCTCACAGTGGCCCACCAAATGCCCCAGGGAGCACACCAGTTAACAAGAGACCTCATCCTGGTGCCCTCCCTTGCATCTGACATAGCCCATTTCTAAAATCAGGAGGTTGCACATACACATCATGGCTTGTAACCCATAATGGATTTTTCCTCCAGAAACTTGTTCAATCCCCTTTTAAAGGCGTCCAGGCCAGATGCCGTCACCGCATCCTGTGGCAAGGAGTTCCACAAACCAACCACACGCTGAGTAAAGAAATATTTTCTTTTGTCTGTCCTAATCCTCCCAACACTCAATTTTAGTGGATGTCCTCTGGTTCTGATGTTATGTGAGAGTGTAAAGAGCATCTCTCTATCCACTTTATCCTTCCAATGCACAATTTTGTATGTCTCAATCATGTCTCCCCCTCAGGCGTCACTTTTCTAGGCTGAAGAGGACCAAACGCCGTAGCCTTTCCTCATAAGGAAGGTGCCCCAGCCCAGCAATCATCTTAGTTGCTCTCTTTTGCACCTTTTCCATTTCCACTATGCCCTTTTTGAGATGTGGTGACCAGAACTGGACACAATACTCCAGGTGTGGCCTTACCATCGATTTGTACAATGGCATTATAATATTAGCTGTTTTGTTCTCAATACCTTTTCTAACAATCCCAATCATAGAATTGGCCTTCTTCACTGCTGCCACACATTGGGTCGACACTTTCATCAACCTGTCCACCACCACCCCAAGATCTGATCTGTCACAGACAGTTCAGAACCCATTAGCTTATAAGTGAGGTTTTGATTTTTTGCCCCAATGTGCATGACTTTACACTTACTTACATTGAAACGCATCTGCCATTTTGCTGCCCATTCTGCCAGTTTGGAGAGATCCTTCTGGAGCTCCTCACAATCACTTCTGGTCTTCACCACTCGGAAAAGTTTGGGGTTGTCTGCAAACTTAGCCACCTTACTGCTCAACCCTGTCTCCAGGTCATTTATGAAGAGGTTGAAAAGCACCGGTCCCAGGACAGATCCTGGTTCAATCCCTGCAAATAGTCGCAGAGGGAAAAAGGGGGAAAGCCCTGAACACAATCACTCCTCCTGCAAAGCAGGGTCAGTTTGGAAACAATCCTCTGAACTGATCGCACCTTAGGATTGTACTGCAAGTGTTTTTGCTGGCTGCATAAATTCCCTTTAGCAATGGGCAAGCGGCCATCTGGAAATGGGTCACCAGTTACATATATCTTTAGGGAAGTCTTGGGGAAAAAAAAATCTCAACTTTTCCACAAGCGTTCTAAAAGTGTTTCTACGGGTTGTATTATGTTATTGGATTGGCTGAAGATTTCATCTGTTTTGAGTCCAAGTCCTGAATACCAATTCATGCTCACTCAGTTCTAAACAAACACCCTCCGTGACATATTTTTAAGACTCCAAGGAGTGGTGGGAAGTTCCAGGACACTTCTGAGCTTTGCTGAGCTCAGAATAAGCACTAATTGGTCAAATCAAGCAGCTGTTTGAATTAGCCAAGTTTCTCCTTACTGAGCTTCGGTCAAATGGAGATCGGGGAATGAGCAGTGGAAGCGAACTTTGCAACACACTTGCAATAAGGATAGCAAATGATAGTGAAATAAATTTCTCCTTCTTGGCAATTAATGTCTAATGACTTGACAGGGAGGCCGAATTAAATGTGAAGCAATTGTGCCAGGAAATGCATTATAAAGCACCCCTATTTTAGCACCCTCGGAAATAAAAAATGGAAGCAACCAAGTTTAATATTTTAACCACCCTAATAGCAGTGCTTTTAATCAATGGCAGGCATAATAACAGTGCAATCATATTCACTTGCTAGCATGAGCATGAAAAAACTGACACCTTGACAATGCCAGTACCCATTACATGCACTCCGACTTGCTGGCTTCACTGTACACAACCACTGCGTGCCAAATACCCTAGAAGAGGGAGACCAAAGAGCCAAAGTGATCTGGATCTGTAAATGCTTTCCAGCTTTCATGCAAAGAGAAGGAATGACTGAGTGTCATTCTGTTTACTTGGCACGCTGCATAGCTAGCGGGGCGGTGGTTCGCCCTGGGAGCCACCCTCGGGGGGGGGGTGACACCACTTGTGACCAAAATTGTGGAAATGGTAGTTTTTAGGAATAATTCCATCATGTTATATACCATTTGATGTGTAATTTACAGCAGAATGCAAATTAAAAAACCA